>NW_009952873.1:777768-781048 GCF_000747805.2 Chaetura pelagica | reverse complement strand
ACTCTTTCATTTCACTAGTAAAGCAGGGGAGGACCAAGAGACTGTTCTGTAGCAAACAGAGTTTTGGAGAAACTTGAGAAGAAAAATCTGCGTATAAAATGGGACTATAAAAACAGGAAAGAATGTTACTATTTTTAAAGAAACAAACTCTCAGATTCTTATTGCACAGCACAACTTCTCCACAGACCTTATACATAGGGCTAAGGGCTAGGCATTCTTTTTAATTGGAAATGGCAGTTGATCAGAAATACAAATATTTTTCACTTCTTAATCTACTTACCTTCAGTAAAATATCTGCTAGGGATCCTATAACATGCAAAGCTCCATCTTTTTTCCTTGGATCAATGTTTGGCTCTGTCAGAATCTGGTAGCAATATGCCATCATTTTTGGCAATACCTATGCAAGACAGAAAACATGTAATCTCCTTTTGTCAAATTGTTTAAGTTTAAAAAATCGTACTACATTTTTAAGTAGAAATTTTGTCTTGGTCAATGCAACTGTGAGGTACTATCATAGAATCATAGAACCACATTATCTCAGGGGTTGGAAGGGAAAGATCATCTAGTCCAACCCCCCTGCCAGAGCAGGGTCACCCAGAGCACATCACACAGGAATGTGTACAGGTGGGTTTTGAATGTCTCCAGTGAAGGAGACTCCACAACCTCCCTGAGCAGCTTGTTCCAGTGCTCTGTCACTCTCACAGTAAAAAATGTTTTTCTGATATTCACCTTGAACCTCCTATGCTCCAATTTGCATCCATTACTCCTTGTCCTGTCACTTGTCCTATACTACTATGTGTAGCATCTTCTCATAGTTAAAATGTAGAAGGTTCCTTTTTCAACTTTTCAGCCAAACTTGTAAAATTAAAATTAATCTGCTTCAAATTTCACATTAATAAGGTATTTCGCCTTGAGGCAAATTAAAAAAGGTGAAGAAAAGGCAAGAGGCTCAAACATTTTTTTTCCCCTTAACTTCTCTTCTCGCTTGTCTCACATTATATATAAATATATATGTGTGTGTACACGTATGTATGAACATGTATGTATTCAAGAACAGCTTGGATAAAAATCTCACAGATATATTTTGATCTATTGATTTTAGCAATAGCTTCTAAAGTTGACTAAACTTATAAAAGTTTCTGGGCACAACCAATTGCTTATTGTCATGTCCACATCCATTATGTGCTATTCAGACATTCTGACATTTTGACAATCTCAGTACAAATTATGAAAATGAGGTCAGAGGGCAAGGACTGTTTTGACAATAAAGAAGTAGAAAGGTTATCGGCTGTTCCACTTGCTATAAAAACTATGCTCTTCTCTAAAAATCCATCTGGAAACAGATCACCATGTTTACTGGACGCTAAAATGGTACCCAGAAAAAAAGTTTGCAGCTTTACCAAACTGACATGCTTTCCAGGGCTTGGCCAGGTACTTTTGCACAGATTACTGTAAGTATAGAAAGATCTACAGAAAAGTTATGCCCTCATTTAAAGAGCCCCTGTATGAAACTGGTTTCATTCTTGCTAATTTTATTGCTGTCAACACGATTTTAAATAGCATCTGTGAAAATTAATAAGGATCAGGTTCACTTTTCCCTCTCTACAGTTTGGGAAGCTCATAACAGCCATGACAGAGGCTGTTTGTAAACTTGGGAAAATACCAGTACATCTATTACAACTCAGTTCATATCTGGCAGGTCAATTTCAAAGCTGCAAGAGGAATCAATTATTTATTTATACATACACACATTTTCGTTCTCACAAAATTGATAGCACTCAGCCAGGAAAGTGCTTAACTATGTATTACCAAGTGTATTCTTCAAGATTAGCTTCCTGTAGCATCTTCAATGACAAAACTAAGGAAACTTCAGATAATTAAAAACCACTAGTTCCATACCTCTTTTCTCTTCTTAGCGGCAGTATAAAGGAGATTCTGTGCTGCTGTTGTAGTGGATGCATAATCCTCAAATACATCTAACAATTAAAAACAAAAAAACAACACCAACAAAAAAAACCAAACAAAAAAACCCATATATTTTTCTCCTGCATGAGATTATAATAGACATTTTACAAACCATCTTGTTTGTAGGGTATAACAAAACCAGGGTTAATACCTGACCTCAAAACCACTGACACAGTTGTCTTCATTTTATGGTTAAAAAGTCAGATCCAAGCTTCTGTCATACAGCTTATAAAAGCATTTACTTCTTGCCTTCCAAATCTACTACCACTCATCATTCCCTTTATTAGGAATGCCTTATTTTTTCATTAATTCTTTTGAGACTATGTATTCAAGAGATGAAAAATTCTGCTTTTTTTATTTAATTAAAACTGCTATAGGAAGAACAACATTACATTCCAGTACCATCTGTATACCATATGTACACATTTTTGGCTTGATTTTATTAAAACCTCATGGGAAACTTTATGTAAAAAACTACTTGAATATGGAGTAGCATTAAATCTGTTGAAAGCTGAAGCTTTTTAGTTTTATTCATTACAAGTAAACCTCCTTTAATCATATTGAAAACATAATTTATATCTTGGAAAAAAAATCTGTACTGCCAAACATTTTCTAATCCAAACATCCCTACACAAATTCAATTAAATATAAAGATCTAAAGGTAATCTTAAAATGTGGTTAAAATTACACATTAAATTTTCCTGAGAACTTGAAGATAAAACATGATTAAAAAATACTAGCAGACTACTGGAATTCTTGTTCCAAACCCAAATGTGCCTTGTTAAACTTCAATTTAATGTACTTTCATGCTTGGATTTTTTTACATTCCATGATACAATTTAGATTCGTATTTAACTGTCTCAGCTACGTATAAAACCAGGATTCACTATTCATATAGAAAGAACTGAATTCATAAGCCAAAAAACAGCAACATATTTGTACCCCAGCGATCAACACTGTATCTTGATTAATTTTTTTGCATAACAACTTTCCAATGTTTTTAAATTATTCTACAAGCATTTAAATTCTGGTTTTACATATATGAATCCCAAATAAACTGATTTAAAAACTCCAAATCCTACAGATCTCCATGGTGCCTGGCTTACAAGAGTTTTCCAGCTAACATTTCTATATTTTTAAATTATGCTTCTCTTCTTCAACTACATTTTTTAATAACAGTATATGGTCCTACGTGATATTCCCAAGATTTTGGACTTCATTTTTTGAAAGAATACATGTATCAATTATCTAACAATTTAGTAATAATATTTGACAAAAAAAAGCTGAAGACACTAACAGTTTTCAATAGGGAAAG
>NW_009952873.1:773002-777583 GCF_000747805.2 Chaetura pelagica | reverse complement strand
GGGAAAGAGCAAGTCAGGCCTCTTCTGGTCAAAGTGAGAGCTGCAAGAACTTCCAGACAGCTGGCACATCTGCAATTCAGGATTCTAAAACTGGTATTAAAAAATGAGTTGGCAAGCCTATTTGGGCTGCACTGTGCACGTGTGAAATAGAAAAAAAAAAAAAAGAGAGAATAATTTAGTTTAAAGCTACAAGCCAAAGGGCCAAAACTCACTTTATCTGCCTTCTTATTTTAACTACAGATTGGTGAGGTTTAAGAAACTGATTTTCTTCTTCCTATTGTTCAGGACACTGGTGAAGACAGAGACATTACCATGTTCATTGGGACCACAGTGTACAGTTATGACAAAAGGAAAAAAAAAAAGCTAAACACAACACTTACCAAATTTCATGCGAATATATTCATTTGGATCCTCTTGCCAGAGCTCTTCATCCTCATCTTTGTAGCACATCAGAGAGAATATCACTTCTTCTGTTATACTCTAGTATTAGAGAAGTCAAATACATATAAGCGCTCATAAAATCAAATTCCAGTACAGCTTCCCTTCACTATGCACTCATTTACTAGCTCTACTTTTCTCAAGAGTAAAATTCTTTAAGCAGTGCTCTTTTATTTTGGCTAAAAGAAATAAATTTACAATATGTATATTAGCCTTTTGCAACAGTGCCAGACAGCAGTAATTACATAATCTGTCTTTATAGTAATGCAGTAACATGCACAAAATAGACTTCAGGACATAGTCTCTAAACGGCAGAATCTAAAATTCTGCAGAAGGCTCTCACCAACGTAACACTTAATGTGAGAATGGATTCCAGAGCTGTTCTTAACAGTCATGGGCTTCTACAACAGGGGAACTTATGATATGAAAAAAATAAAACAAAATCACTTTTCACTTGTTTTTACTTCATTTATAAAACATGTCCTTAAAACAGAGTTCAGTTCCTCATAGTCCATGTCCTCTTTGCCCACAATCTTTGCACCACAATCTACTGTGAATTTCCAAATCTATAGACAGTTCTGAACACCAGCAACCAACCAAAGCCAGAACGTTATGGCTGTCTGGCAAACTGCAAACATAAAAAAAAGGATTTCTAGAACAGGTTCTTGAATCAAGCTAACAAAATCTGCAATAAAAGGTAGTCATAATTCTGAAAAAAACAACGACATTCATGTTGAAATGCTATTTTTTACCCAGATTGATTGCTGCATGAAAGATTTCTGAAACAGTCTTTAAGAATGCAAAGCTGGACAGGTTTTTTGGGGTTTTTTAACCCCTCTTAACAACTTTCAGTGTTTTTGTCTGGGTTTTATACACTGACCTGTATGTGTGGCTTCATTTGCTTCCATGTTACAGAGTGAACAACGCCTTGGTTCAGATAATTTAATGTTTGCTGAAGAACACGTGGGGCAACATATTCCTTTTGCCTGTACTGGTCTAAGATTCTTAAGAGAACCTAAAGAAATGACAAATTGATATTTTTAAATGAAGACTGAAGAATCTTTCTCATGCATAGACATGCAGTGCATCTCTTCAGTGAGTGTACATGGACAGATTAATCAGTTTTACAGCAGAGGTTCTAGTGTCAGTAATCACTGTAATGGCTTTGATCAAAAAATCATAAATCATTCAAATATTAAGGATCTAATCCTGCAGACAGTTATGTGCATGTCTACCTTTACTACTAGCCCCACCATGTGATCACTTGTGATGGTAAACCAAAGACATGTTTCAATATTCACAGGCTCACAGTTCATGCACACCTCAACAAAATCTGAGATAAGAAAAAGGAACAGTTTAATTTTCATATTGGTTGGCTTCTAAATCGGTTAGTGGTGTCTGTGTTCATTTTTTTAAGGACAGGCACCTAAGGAAGACAAATTACTATGGAAGAACAGTGATACAAACATAAATGCTAAACTAGAGAAGAAAAATAGGTTAGCACCTAAATCTATGAATCAGAAGATATGCAAGACCCTCAACTTCAATTACCTGTTGTAATTTTCAGATTTTATCACCTAACATTACCAACTCTAACACACAAAGCTCCCTTAATATAAAAGGTTGCTCTACTAAGAAAAAAACTACAGTACAAAGCCAATAACCTGCACTAATGACAGGTGAGCTACCAAGTGTTAATAAGTGTAAAGAACTGGCATGCACATGAATAACAATAAAAATCAAGGGCAATGCATAACACAGGATTGAGTTACATATTTTCAGAAGGACAATTCTGCTTCTTAATTCTTCCCAATATTATAATAAATCTTATTTTTAACATAACTCCTTCATTAAGAGTACCTAGTTTGATCTTAAGTCTTTCACACAACAGCCTCCTTGGGCAAGAATTTTCTGTATCTCATATAGGCTTGAGCATGATGTCAGCACTTAACAACTGATGAATAAGTAATGAAGGCTTAGTAATGTAATTTTCATAATAGAATTCTTACTAACTCTACAAGGAAACATGACAAATCAGCTGGAAATGGAAGAAATGTGCAGATTGTCCAGTCCGTTTATCTTTAAAACTAAATTGCTCCCTTTGCTATACAGTCTCCTCTCTTTCATGGCAACAAAGAGGCCAGCTTTAAGTATTTCAAATGACAATTGACCACAGGATTTTCTTTTTCCACTTGGGACTTAAACATTGCACAGAGTTTAAAAGACATATTAGACTGTTTCCCTTCTAATTTAATGCTTACAGCCTTACCACAACCATTCCCCTCCTCAGTTCTTAAAATTTACATACTTAAACAGAATTAATACAGTGATGGATAAACTATTCTGTTGTCAAACTGGATGGAGAAAAGTAATTTTGTTTTGCAGACAATCCTGTATTTTGAAATCTAATTTAAATTTAACTTGAAGTGACAGTAACGACTCGGCACCCTGCGTCAAAGACACAAAATTTGACCTGTAAGAAGCCTGCAGATGCCATGGCAGGGATATTTCATCTGGCAGCATGCTGGGGAGCCACACATTCTGGGAATACACATTATCCAAACACTTGAGAAACAACATTCACAGGTGTTCTTCAAGGTTTACAGGCTAAATGCAATCAAAAGCCCAGAATCATGAGCAGAAGAGCAGACTGCATACTCCTGGCTTCTCACGAGTCCTTTTGGAATATGTAACCCAAAAGCCTGGACACCTAAGAGCTTTAGCTGAGCCAAAAGCCTGGGGGCTACCACTCCTAGTCATCTAGCATATGGCAGGATGAATAAGAAACAGCAGGATCTGGGCCAAATATGTCTGAGTTTGGAGGCCAGCACTCTCAGGGCTTTCAGGCATCCAGTCACTATAGCCATTCCACCAAACCCAGAAGATGCTGAAAGACTGAAAGCCCACATTCCCAGCAACTCCCAGTTGAACTGGCAGAAAAACACAGAAAGCTCTTGACAGGAACTGCCTCCCTTCTCTGCAACTTTTATCAGAACCAAACTGTCTCCAAAACACCACGTTAATTACAAATAGTTAGCATTCCCCAAAAATAATAATATCCTTGCAAATTGTGAATTTACACTATATTTTCATAAAATCAAATTTCCAGGTATAAAATAACTTTTATTGCTGCTCTCCAAACTTCTTCTACTCTGCTTGCATCTTCCTTAAACAAAACATTATCATTGGATTACTGTGCCTAAGTTCTTTGCTGTAAAAGCACTTACTAAAGACTGGCCTGAAAACACACCCTTCTGACAGGACACTTCTGCATCAATAGTTCTTTCTCTGGGCTATATCTAAAATCTTTATGCATGATGATAATACTGTTTTATCAGCACTCGCCTTTCCTGAGAATTTTCCTGCAGGGCCTTTTTTTAAATTGCTGAAAATTTATGTTATCATACCTCACTTGCAGGACATTCAGTTGTAAAGAACTTCTCAATCGCTACAAAGAAAACTTGTCTGACTCTGTTCATGTTTGTTTAATTGAATGAACTTCAATATGTGCACACTGTTGAAAAGCAATTTTGTTGAAAAGCAAATTCAGCCAGAATGATCTAATTCAGAAACAAATTAACTGTACTTACCTGTTGGATGCCCACAGCATAGGTTTTTAAGAAAAACTCTGAGAATTCAAAGTATTCTTTAGTTACATTTCCAGGACTTCCATACCTTTAAAAAGAAGAGGATACAAATATTACCTTCAGAGAAGTCTGCCATGTCAGGAAAACACACTAATTCCTAAGATACAAAGGACCCTGAGCAGTCTTCCATCCACAAAGAAATCCTTCCTCACAGGTTCCTTTTAAGCCATTACATCCCCTATAATGCCCCACTTCATTTTTTCCTTTTCTTAGATTATCATAAGGTACAATACTACAGTCAAGTAAATATAGCCACATTTTTCTTGCAAGCTCTGTAACTTCCAAGTTCATGGATTTCTTTTCAAATCTGTCTCTGCCTTTATATTTGAGAATATAAGCACTTGTAACTGGATGTCGAAAATATATATATAAAAACAATTAACATTTACTTTTCCTATGGGGTTAGTTTCTTGCCATCTTAGAGTGTCAAATCATTTCACTAAAAGCTCAGACCAGTGGCTGTGCCAATGCAAGGCAGAGGACAGCAGCAGGAAAA
>NW_009952873.1:760990-772832 GCF_000747805.2 Chaetura pelagica | reverse complement strand
CAGGAATACTTCTTCAGTGACCACGAGCTGTTAAACCAACTAAACTGTTTTGTCTCAAGCACCTCAAGTAACCTTACAGATTTTTAAATCAGATTGCTAGTTGGTTACCGTTCAAACAGACGAGCTACAATATGCAAGGCCCACTTCTTGCACTTCCACCACACCAGCTCTGGCCTATCATCTTCATCAATTTGCAAAGTCTCCTGTCAATAAATACATTTATTTTAAATCATTTATGTGTATTGTTGAGAGAAACAATGCTTCCAGCAATCCTTGCTGAGTAAATTAATACAATTGCACAGTATAAACTAAAGCTTTTATTCTGTTAACAGTTATATACCATTCAGGAACCTTCAACGCTTTTTATTAGCCAATATAATTGTATATTTGCCAACACCTGTACAATGCCTTTAATTTTCAAAATTATACATTTTTAAAACACAGAAACTCTCATATATACTTGAATATTACACATTAGCGTGCACTCTGGCTTAAAAACTCAGCATGATACCAACTCCTCCAAATACATACACCCTAACCATACACCAAAGCAAAAGTTATTAAAAGAATGTTAAGGTTGTGAAATAAATGTCTAAAAATCTCAGGAAATTGAATGTTGTATACATACAAACACAAATTTAATTGCCATTTTTATTTTGTTCTTCAAGAAATATGGACAGATGAAAGAAAAAGAGGAAGAGAAACAAATGATGGATTTGTGATGAGCTTTTCATTCTTGTTTGAGAGAAACTGGCTAAAATATTTGGAAATTTCCAGAATACTCCAGGTTGGAGTTTACATAGTGTCAATACACAGACAATGAAATTCTGACAGCTTACATGATCTTCCTGAATTTCTGCCAGAAACACCACTTATTCCAAGGACAGAACCTTAAGACGATGACATCTTAAAATAAGAACATTGCTCCTCAAATGCCAACACACAATTATCAGAGGTTTTCACAAAACTTACCAGAGGTACATTTCTATCAATGATAGTCCGGAAGATCTCCATCCACTGAGTCATAGTCTGGTTATTCACCAACTGGAGTGGCAGTGCATACTGAAATAAGAAAAAAAAACACAGCCATGAAATTCTAATTTCCTCTGAAAAAGGTAAATGTTTATACAGCAGTTGCATTCTGAGGAAGGTAAGGTTTTAAGTAAAATTAAAATAACTAAGTGAGATAGTAATTGCATCCTTCTTAGTACAGTTTATAGAGAAATTTCTGAGCAAACACTATTTCAAGGAAGTTCTCTGGTCTGAGAACTTGTTAACTCTGTTTCTTCCTCTTTTCCACATTACCCAAGCTACATTTTAGGGACCACAGTACTGTCTACAGTATGAGGTCTGGGTAAGCCAATAGCATTTTAGTAAGTGAAATACACTCTTAACTACCACCTACCTACTATCTTGTAAATTTTTCTTCTTTATAAAATACAAACCAAAGTGATAATATTCAGGCAAGCTATTGAAAAGTAGAAGAGGAACTTGGGATCTTTTAAATACTCCTCCATCTAGTAACAAACTACTTTTGGTTTTTAAACCACAATAAGAATTTTCAGGCTGCTCCCTATATAGGATCTTGTTTTGCTTTTCATTTTCTGTAAGTACTTCCTCATCAAACTTACCACTGTAAAAGTCAAACTCATCTCTTAAATGCACATCTCAAGAAATAATTTCTGCCAGATCTTCAGAAGATAAGAAATACCACCTACTGAAGTGCACTATTTGACAATTATACAATATCCACTACTGACACTTTAAGAGGCCAACCAGCACAACCCAGATACCTGTACTATCTATATCAGGTTATCTGAGACTTAATAAAAATAGAAATATTTCTCCAGTAAGCTTACAGATAGGATGTGCAGAAGTACCTAGGTACATTAAAATTTTCATCTGGGGGATCATGTGAGCAGTTTTAAAGTAGAAAAATCTATAAGGATCATATTTTTATAAAAGCTGTTTATTGTTCATGACCTTTCCCATCCAAATTAGTATTCTTATTCAATCACATCTATGAATATACTGAAAGGGGTCTTTGTGCCCAGTGAAGTAAGCTTTTTATTTTCCTCTACACAGATGCCAACCTGAACGAGAGCATAGAAGATTTTTAAGATTTGTTTCTGAAGCAGTACAGAGTAATGGGAGTTATCAGGCAGAAGCTGGATCATCTGCTGCTGAATCCGAGGCAAAAATATTTGCATTGCTGCTATGAGAGGATCTCGCTCCTCCGCTTTTTTGTATCTGCAAAGGAAACAAAAAAGTTGGTCCAGGATCTACACACTGTAGATTCTAATGCCTGGTTCCCACCAGCAATTAATTCCTGTACCCTAAAAATACATATATATATATATATGTATGTGTGTGTGTGTGTATATATATATCTCCAGCATTCACTCATTCACTCTTTCTTGTTCTAGCCTCCATCTCAACAATTTGAGCAAATTCTCTAACCTATCAATGCGAGAATGAAATGAGAAGGAAAACCAACAAATGTTACTTTACATAAATGCAGCTTTTGGGAGGAAGAACTAATGTTCTTTACTACTGAATTCTAAGCTCACAGGGGCAGGGACTTCAATTTATCTGAAGTTCATAGGAGTGAACAGCCATTGAAATTGAAAGACAATTCCTTTTTTGGAAAAGATTCTCTGTTTCACCTTTTACATGTCTTTTGTGCAGCTTATAAACACATTTGTAACTACAGACTTTTTTTTTTTTTTTTAAGTGAGAAGGCTCACTACACTTCTCTTAATTTACACTTTGTGGATTTAGACTATCAGGAGGATGGTAAAGGTAACAATATACAGTATATGTCAATGACAGTACTGTATTAATGACATAAAAGTAGAAAATAATTTCCATTCATATACCCAGCATTTGGGGACTCTTCCAACAAAGGAAGTTATAAACATTTATGAAATTCTTCACAGATGGATTAAATCAGATCAAAAGTACAAAGCCTCAAGAAAATGTCAATGAAGTAATACAGATTATTGCTGGCATCTCTGCTTTCAATTCACTGATGATATTAAAATGATTAATAGTTCTCATTTATTTACAGGAAAGGAAGCATATGACAATTATTAATTCTCATTTTCTATCTGAATTACTTGTAGAACTGCCAGTGCTCTTAAGAACATCATTCACAGTAATCAGCTGAGACTAAAAGTACTGATTCCCCATCTCCTGATGGACATTAACTTACTCATAAGTCTTCACCAGCTGATACAGGCACAGGAGGCTCCCAAGCCAACTCCCACTGTTCTGAGATTGCAAGTAGTAGCCTATCTTGTCTACCACAGCTGTCCAGTGGCCAGGAAAGTCATGTTTAATGATAGCACGTAGGCACATTGTCAGCTGGGCTCTATGGCAGGAGGGAAAAAGAAACACAGTATTAGTAAATAAGATCATGGCATAGTGTTTAATACTAGAGGACAGATCCCAAATCTTGGTTTATTGGCCATAACACACATACTACACCATGAAGTATCACACGTATTTTTACAACTACGAGAGAGTTCTCGAAGGTGGCAGAGGAAAAGCAAGAAAAACAAATCCCAGGGAATTTAACTTTAAGGAAGAAACTAATTTCAGAACATTTTAGCTACTTTTCTCCTTTTCTAATCCCTCTCCACACACATCACACAATAATTGAAAACAATTGATTGCTCATGAAACCAGATAGCTTTTTACTTTGAAAATAAATGTTTATACTTCTACAGGCTTAGGAGGCTGAAAGCAACCACAAAAACACAAATTTGTACATTTCTATTAATCGCTAATGGCCTGTGTATATGATCCAAGCCAGAGGTTCCTCATGAAATTAGTTTTCCTGGGAGCAGCACTTTCTCAAAACCTCCAAAGCATATGGCAGAGCCAGTTAAGCAAAAAAATCTTACCACTCCTCTCCCTCCACACACTTTTAGATGGCACTCAATATGGTGAGGCAAGACAGAACTGTTAACTGACTAAAGTGAGGTATGACTAAAAAAATTGAGTGGCACTGAAGTAGAAGCTGAAAATAAATACTCTTGGCTCTGCTAAGGAATAATTTTTAAAAGTCTGCAGAAAACACTGTTTTTCTACTGTCTTCCTTCGGTACCCTCTTGCAGTCCATTGCATAAGGAGCCACTATTACCAAGTAGTTTGGTAAGATGCCCTCCACCTACTGATCCTTTTAGCTTTGTACAAACTTACTTTCCCCCTCAAGCCTCTAGAGTTTGCTCTTGTTGCCAATTTGGTTCCTCCTCCCCCTTATTCTCACAAGCAAACAGTGAAAAATATCAGGATTACAACATTAGACTAGTTCCAGTAAAGTTGCTTTGACTTTTTAACCTCTGACAAATCCACAAGTTTATCCAGTACTTAGAAACCCTATACTTTTTTCCAGTGATTGTCCCAGGGTTTTCACAATTCTTTTAGATGTGGATTGTCATCATAACATCAGGACATTTTGAATATCAGCTAGGGCTGAAAACTCAAGCTATAGAAATACCTCTATACAATGCAAAGTACCTCACTAAGTCAGGAGAACGAATAATTCCTTCTACAATGTTATCACGAATCTGCTGACGATCATTTTCATGAATGTTGAATGGAAATACTGCTTCTCCAGGAGGTGGCTCACGGTCTGGCCAGTACTGTGTCACCATGTTCTTCAGGTAAATGGCAGCTAAGTGTAAACATTGGAGAAACAATCATTTAATTACTACATATCTCCACATTACTTTATGCTCAACATGAAGTACAGTTGAAAATAGAACAGAAGAGCTCAAAAGATGACTTGAAACCACTGCATAGGTTCTTAACAATTAGAGGTACTAAGCACAGCTGAGCTAGGCAACTTTTTTTAAAAAAAAAAAAAATTATTCCACACAAGATCAGGCTCAAGTGGCTACTCCTAAACAGAACAGGATAGTACTACAGTCAGCTTTTATCAGGGTACATTCTTTATTATAGCAGTCTTCCATATGGACATAATATTCCATTGTTCTAAAGAAGTGAACAAGAATCCACTTATATGCATTTTTCTCACCCCTAAAACAACTATTCAAGCTTGGTAAGTGGAGTTTTGGAAGGCTTGTGTAAGCAAATCATTGCACATGCAGATGGGACACACTGCTTGGGGAAATGCCCAGTATGAAACTGGCATGTGGCCTACCTTCTATTCAGACAGAAATGTTTGTTGTGAATTCCCTAAGCTTTATCTCACTATTAGGATTTCCCATAATCCCTTAGAATTGTTCCCTTCTGTCTCACATGAAAACCCATGAAAAATAAAGTTAATCTTCAGATGAAAATAAAGCAACATTTCTGCCTCAATACTAAAATGCCTGTAGGCATTCTTTAGAAAACATAGGAAATACGGTGTAAGACATTAAAGGAATGTTCTTAATAAATTCTTATCCCTGTACTATTCTGGTTGATTACTAACTCAGGTTTTAAAGTGTAAATAAGATATCCTTGGGTACCATAATTTTTCTTTGTGATGACAAATTAAGAAGTATGAAAACATGTAGTACATAAAATGTTTTATAGGAGCACAAGGAAAGAAAGTTGTCTACAGCGTGCCAAAATATTCAGACAAGAAACAGGTCCAGAAAGACCAGCCTGAGACTTTAATTTACTTTGTCCATAGATCTCGTTGCTATACAAATTCTTGGCTTTTAAAAAACTCCCAGGGAAATCTGCTGACTTACAAATGTAACGTACGTGTGATTTTGTATTTTATATTCCTACAAAGCAAACAAACAAACAAACAACAAAATCAAATAAAATTTACAAAAAAATATGTTCCTTTTTTTTCCCTGAATCATAGCAAAATGAGAGATTAATTTATAAAAATGACCATACAGAGTCTAGATTAAGCATCAAACTTTACTACAGAATGGTTTAACAATGCCATTCAAAGTTGGATTATCTTTGAAAAAAATAAATGCCAGCATGACAAACAGCATATGTCAGCATGCCTCAACGCACTCAGGGGATTAACAGGATCTGTATGAAAAAAACAACAGTGCCTCTATGGGAAATGCTGTTCCATAGGATAAAAACAGTGCTGTGAACAAAACTGTATTCATTAATTTTTTTAAAAAGTTGAGTGTTTTCTGGATCTGTCAAAAATACTGTAAAGGAGTAGTGAAAATTGATTACAAGAATTTAGAATTTGATCTTACACAAATGTATACCCTAAAGGTAGCTGCATCACTGTAACTGAACTCACACACACAGCTGGACAATCCTTCTAGACATACTCAGACTATAAACTTAATCACTTACCAGTGATGTGACCTTCCACCATATCTACTTTTGTGAGCAGGCACCACAGATACTGACTAAGCATATGTGGCTACCCTTGACTTAGGGAACTACAGAGTTTTTTTGTTTTTCAGAAACTTTCATTTTTCTAGGAAAAGGAATGCAAATAGAAGAACATGTATTCAAATTAAATCCCCTTCTTTTTAAATTCCCAGTCCTCTTGGCATCATTACTTTTTCACAACCAGGAGAAAGAATACCTAAGGCTCCCTGGCACATAGTTTTGATGAGACATCTTTCTCTTTTTGCATCAGTATCACAGCAATCCAGTAGGGATCACTACAAACACAGGGAAGCCAAAGCAGGACTTGACTCTATACCCATGGTTTGATCTGCCCCACATGTAGGAAATGGCAAAGACAGATCCTTTTAATTTCCACATTCAGAATAAACATGAAGTTACTTCATTGCAATGGCTCAACACCCTGTTGAAATAACTATCAGACTTTCTGCTGAAAGAAAATTAAACAAGGAAATTATCCCACCTGCTTGACGCACTGGAAATTCAACTTGATCCGACACTATGATCTGCAGTAGACTTGGTGCAAAATTGATGATCTTATAGGACTGAAATACATATAAATCACAGTCAGCAAATCACTATGTTTAAAGAAGACTGTATTACCAAAAGCTGAATAAGAAATGCGAACTAAGGACTTTGCAGTGTTCTTTGACTCTCTTCACGAAGTGTGAAAGGTTTTAGCACTTGGATTTACACAGGTCTGCGGCAACCCAAGCGATTGCTTGTAAATGCTGATCATGTAATGGCACATGGGTGCAATAAGTAACATGACAAGGCTCCGTAGTAGATATTAGTGATAATGAATATTTAAATCATTCTGAGAATGCATAATGAGAAGCACCACAGATCTGTCTTTAAATTATTTAACTTAGCCTCATAAGCCAAATGGATATTGACATGCTCCGTCAATAAATACCATTTATTTGCAAAAGAGATTGTGATATAATAGCAACACTGCATTTTGAAGAGATTAAGAAAACAATTTAAAATTATTTTCAAGTGTAAACAAATTTTCATCAGCCATATATTATATAACTATCTTTTAACAAACTAGAAAAATAAAACAGAAAAATAAAAACTAGGGAAACATATTGGAATAGCCATTTTTAATTAAAATCAAACACAGATATTATTTCAAAACACATGGCCTTCCTGGGAACTTTTCAAACACTACATCAGCCATGCAGCTGAAGAATTTCAAAGAGAAAACAATGCTCACTGAACTTCTGAGCAAAGCATGCCTGATTTAAAAGATGAGAAAATCTGATAGCATTATACTGCTGTCATTCAACAGGGGTGCTCCAACATGAAGAATCGTTGACTCAGCATGGTGCAGTTACTGCTAAGCCTTGGCAACATCAGTAGTTACTAGTAGGTCAGATCTTTCATCTCTTAGATCCATGTGCTTTAGGTTCAAAGAGAGATGTTTCTTGGGGGTAGATGGCAGAAGATTTCTTTATTTAATCTTTTTCAGTATTTCTTCCCAACTAGATTATGCCTGGCAGTTCGGTGGTTGTTTCCAGAGCTGTGCTTTAAGTGCAAGTATACCACAGCCTCCTGTAAACTTTGCCTCATTCAAAAGCTGTGAAATATGAGGTACGTTCCGCCCTTCATATATCCAGTTCCTTGGTCCATAATAAGGTAAAATTGCATTACTTTCATGATGCCTAAGTGTTACTACATCACAACACTATCATTCAATAATTCTACCAAATCACTTAACTTTTGGGCCTTCATTTTTATTCATTATAATGATGGTGTAATTCTAACCTTCTTTGTGCTCAGAGACTCATTTGATGTTTCTAGAACGATGTGAGATCTCAGATAAAAGCAGTAACAGCATATCAAAAGCACACTCTCATGCAATTCCCTTCTCTACAAACTTTATTAATCCATAAGAAATGCTCCAAATAAAGTAAAAGCAGTAAGACACAGCACACAAACTCTACTTATCTACAGACAGGCTGAAATACCAGCTTTCAGCATCAATTGGTTGAAGTACAATGGATTCCAAAGATCATCTTTTAATCAGGTATCCTGGATGCCAAAGCTTGTCCTTCAGTCACTACCAGACAGAATCTGTACAATGCTGGTGGGTTCTGAGGGGGGGTGCTGCAGGCTGCAGCATCCTCCTGCACTCAACACCCAAATCCCAGAGAGATAAGGAAAGCACGGGGCATCCCAGCAGCATAGAAAACCAAATATGTGTGTGGACTCTGATCGTCCTTTTCCTCCTAATAGTGCCAAATTGCTGTTCTCAGACAATACCTACACACAGCTTTTATTACTACAAGCACATTGATCACGAATATTTTGTTGTTGCTGTTGTTGTTTTCCTGCAGCAATCCTACCAGTATCGTATTTGGAGTGGACACAGCGATAACAACATTAATTATTTCCCTTTCTCTGTGCAAACAAACAGCTTTTATTGAATCTACATTAAAGTCACTGCTACTCCAGGAAGCTTTATTGGTATCACTTGTGCTGGCAAGCAATGGCTATCCCTGCAGTTTTGCCATAACATATACAAATAAGGTGATTTGGCCTGTGCAGCAAATCCTCCCAGCAAGGGCCTGGAGTGACAAGCCACATTATGCAGAAGGTACGCACAGTGTCTCAGAGGGGGTCCCATTCCTACCAGCACACTGCTATGAGGGTTTCCTTGCACTTTATATACTGACACTCTGAAGAGATCGCCAGGACACAGTATCAAGCTCTCACTAAATCCTCTTACTCCTTACTATTGTCATTACCATAATTCACATTTTTACATAGCTTTGTTTTCTACTCATTATCAGAAACACGAATGCTACAGATCAGCAGAGACTGTGTGCCTATTTTAGAAAAAAGACACCAAATTCTGTAGTATTTGTTATGCTCAACTACCACCCTGTTCACTTGTGCAGTAGCAAACCCTGTCAGGAATACTACATGCTGCTTGCAATTTTTAGAACAGAGGACTGTTTAAAAAGCTGCACGCAGCAACATTTTTCCTATACCAGCACATTCTCATTGTTTTAGTTGTCGTGCTAATTGTCATCTTGGGATGTACCCATTCCCTGCCTTACTCAGGAAACCATACAACAGGCTCCTGGACACCAGCAAGTAAAATCATACATAACACACAAGCAAGCAGCTGCAGAAGCATTTTCAGGTGTGCACTGTGTAAATGGAAAGAGACAAGGAGTTGACCTCGGGACTGGAAGAGTTCAGCAAGCCAGTTATTTATATTGTTACAGCTGCACCTGAACTTCTACAAAGGGAAAGCAGGAATATCGTCAGTCCCACGGAAGGAATGGAAAGCTACCTGCTGAGTTTGAAGAGCCGTGCCCAGGAACCACAGGGAGGCACCAGATGGCTGAAAAAGACCTTCAGCACATCTCCTGTAGCACAGCATGCTGCCTCGTGCAGTTCGTGAATAACTAAATTGCCTTGAATTCAGGTTGTTGTGATTTTGTAAAGGTGTTGATCGACAGGGACATACGTTCAGTTTTGAAGGAGAAAGTAAAAGTTTTTGAAAAACAAACTTTCACTGAGTATTTAAAAATAATTCTTTTAGAGCCATGTAAAACACACAGTGACTGCTCTTGCATGAATCACAGATCAGAGAATTTCTTTCCTATTGGAATCGAGGATGGGATACAGCAATGTGCAAGCCTAGCAGCTAAACTGGGAGAGGTAAGCAGCACTGCTAAGATACAAGTGGGTAAATTTACAGCAATGGAGAAAAGAAGTTGATGTCCCCATGCATCTTGCTCCATCTGCATACCCTGTCCCAGCACACTGCAGCTGTACAGCTTCCTGCACTCTTGTCCTTTCACCTTTGACCTAACATGTATTCTTCCCCACCTGAGCATCACAGCTCTAGTCTTCCGAAGCCCAGAGAACACATAATTTTTTTGCCTATTTCCTCTTCCATTTGATTAGGTATACAACAGATGACACCCAAAGAAGAAGTGGCCACTGAAAAACAGCTAGATGAACACTGTCACATACAAAGCACTAGAATGCAAGGAGAGATAGGCAGGAAAAACATATAAAGATTTTCCCAAATAGATCCTACTGAAGCAAATAGTCTTCACATCTAAAATTCAGATTTGGCTCCCAGGTTATCATCCATTATATACTACTAACCTCATTTCAGTAAGCATTATTCTTGTGCATTGCTTGCTGTTGCATTTAAAGCCCATGGCAAGCAACCCTCCATAATCACATCTGTCAGTAACCTTCCTATTGCACTAATGGAAGGTGCTTCTTCCCCCACAGAGCAACAACAGGATAATACAAGAGATACAGAAAACTGGAGCTTTCCCTCAGGATCTGCAAGCAGAGCCAAGACTGTCTTTCTTTAACAGCAGCAGCAATCTTTCTCTGTCCCTCTGAATCCAAGTATGGCATGTAAAAATTGCTGAAAAATCAAGACACTACATCTTTGTTTGCAAAGACAAACACAAAGAAGAAATTCGTACCCAGAATACACGTGCAATTAAGTGTTTACAAAGATTAGTTTAAAACTTATGTACATTTGATCTGAGTGCTCCACCATCTGGTTTACCAAGTTTTATTTTCTGTTTGCTATGTGCTTCCTTAGAAATTTCATTAGTACTTGTCACACTTGAGAATATTTTGCAGTTGTTAATAATATTTTCTCTCTTGTTTTTTACATAGTCAGTCACAGAGCGTTGTTAAACTAGAACTCCAAAAGGTATTTTCTTCTTTCCCTGTCTACAAGCAGAGGTATTATTTCGGGAGGGGAAAACACACAGTGTTTCCATCCACAGTGAAAATAAACATGTCTTAGAACCTATCTGAGCTTCTTTTTCCTCTCTGGGTTCTGCTGCCAAACTCATCCAGTCCCAAACTCTTCTTCCTCAAAACATCTAATTATGCAAGTCAACTTCCTCATCAAATTGGTCTTCAATACAAATAACTGAGATTCCTTCCTCTAGGTAACATGAGACACTCATTGTCACTTTCAGAGAGGCCTTAAGATCCCTGCATACTAGGGCAGTCAGCTCAGTAAAGGTTTGGAAGATCTGGGAGGAAGTCCAGCATTATTCTGTACTCATGTTTTTGGGCGATTTTCTCACACTTCTTCCTCTTCTTCAAGCACTGCTATGCAGTTCCTGTCAAAGCCAAATGCTGCAATTCCTTCTCAACATTTAACCAAACAGCTGCATTTCTGCAATTGCATTCTTATTTTCCCCTTTGTTACAGGGCAAAGACATGTATTACAGCAAGCTGAGCTAAAGAAGACTAATGTCTAAAAACTGTACAGTAAACCTATCTGAATTGGAATCAAAATGTCTTTGTATGTTCACATCATCAGATAGTACATTCCACAGCAGTGGACAGCATTCTCCAAGAACTGGCACATTAAAGCAATATTTAGCCATTAAAAAAAAATTTAAAAATTAATTGTCCAAAAGTCCCTGAAGTCTGTAAGAAAGACGTAAGAAGAGTAACAGCACAGAAGAGATATATAAAAAAAAAA
>NW_009952873.1:746666-754753 GCF_000747805.2 Chaetura pelagica | reverse complement strand
ACCCATGGTTTGATCTGCCCCACATGTAGGAAATGGCAAAGACAGATCCTTTTAATTTCCACATTCAGAATAAACATGAAGTTACTTCATTGCAATGGCTCAACACCCTGTTGAAATAACTATCAGACTTTCTGCTGAAAGAAAATTAAACAAGGAAATTATCCCACCTGCTTGACGCACTGGAAATTCAACTTGATCCGACACTATGATCTGCAGTAGACTTGGTGCAAAATTGATGATCTTATAGGACTGAAATACATATAAATCACAGTCAGCAAATCACTATGTTTAAAGAAGACTGTATTACCAAAAGCTGAATAAGAAATGCGAACTAAGGACTTTGCAGTGTTCTTTGACTCTCTTCACGAAGTGTGAAAGGTTTTAGCACTTGGATTTACACAGGTCTGCGGCAACCCAAGCGATTGCTTGTAAATGCTGATCATGTAATGGCACATGGGTGCAATAAGTAACATGACAAGGCTCCGTAGTAGATATTAGTGATAATGAATATTTAAATCATTCTGAGAATGCATAATGAGAAGCACCACAGATCTGTCTTTAAATTATTTAACTTAGCCTCATAAGCCAAATGGATATTGACATGCTCCGTCAATAAATACCATTTATTTGCAAAAGAGATTGTGATATAATAGCAACACTGCATTTTGAAGAGATTAAGAAAACAATTTAAAATTATTTTCAAGTGTAAACAAATTTTCATCAGCCATATATTATATAACTATCTTTTAACAAACTAGAAAAATAAAACAGAAAAATAAAAACTAGGGAAACATATTGGAATAGCCATTTTTAATTAAAATCAAACACAGATATTATTTCAAAACACATGGCCTTCCTGGGAACTTTTCAAACACTACATCAGCCATGCAGCTGAAGAATTTCAAAGAGAAAACAATGCTCACTGAACTTCTGAGCAAAGCATGCCTGATTTAAAAGATGAGAAAATCTGATAGCATTATACTGCTGTCATTCAACAGGGGTGCTCCAACATGAAGAATCGTTGACTCAGCATGGTGCAGTTACTGCTAAGCCTTGGCAACATCAGTAGTTACTAGTAGGTCAGATCTTTCATCTCTTAGATCCATGTGCTTTAGGTTCAAAGAGAGATGTTTCTTGGGGGTAGATGGCAGAAGATTTCTTTATTTAATCTTTTTCAGTATTTCTTCCCAACTAGATTATGCCTGGCAGTTCGGTGGTTGTTTCCAGAGCTGTGCTTTAAGTGCAAGTATACCACAGCCTCCTGTAAACTTTGCCTCATTCAAAAGCTGTGAAATATGAGGTACGTTCCGCCCTTCATATATCCAGTTCCTTGGTCCATAATAAGGTAAAATTGCATTACTTTCATGATGCCTAAGTGTTACTACATCACAACACTATCATTCAATAATTCTACCAAATCACTTAACTTTTGGGCCTTCATTTTTATTCATTATAATGATGGTGTAATTCTAACCTTCTTTGTGCTCAGAGACTCATTTGATGTTTCTAGAACGATGTGAGATCTCAGATAAAAGCAGTAACAGCATATCAAAAGCACACTCTCATGCAATTCCCTTCTCTACAAACTTTATTAATCCATAAGAAATGCTCCAAATAAAGTAAAAGCAGTAAGACACAGCACACAAACTCTACTTATCTACAGACAGGCTGAAATACCAGCTTTCAGCATCAATTGGTTGAAGTACAATGGATTCCAAAGATCATCTTTTAATCAGGTATCCTGGATGCCAAAGCTTGTCCTTCAGTCACTACCAGACAGAATCTGTACAATGCTGGTGGGTTCTGAGGGGGGGTGCTGCAGGCTGCAGCATCCTCCTGCACTCAACACCCAAATCCCAGAGAGATAAGGAAAGCACGGGGCATCCCAGCAGCATAGAAAACCAAATATGTGTGTGGACTCTGATCGTCCTTTTCCTCCTAATAGTGCCAAATTGCTGTTCTCAGACAATACCTACACACAGCTTTTATTACTACAAGCACATTGATCACGAATATTTTGTTGTTGCTGTTGTTGTTTTCCTGCAGCAATCCTACCAGTATCGTATTTGGAGTGGACACAGCGATAACAACATTAATTATTTCCCTTTCTCTGTGCAAACAAACAGCTTTTATTGAATCTACATTAAAGTCACTGCTACTCCAGGAAGCTTTATTGGTATCACTTGTGCTGGCAAGCAACGGCTATCCCTGCAGTACATATACAAATAAGGTGATTTGGCCTGTGCAGCAAATCCTCCCAGCAAGGGCCTGGAGTGACAAGCCACATTATGCAGAAGGTACGCACAGTGTCTCAGAGGGGGTCCCATTCCTACCAGCACACTGCTATGAGGGTTTCCTTGCACTTTATATACTGACACTCTGAAGAGATCGCCAGGACACAGTATCAAGCTCTCACTAAATCCTCTTACTCCTTACTATTGTCATTACCATAATTCACATTTTTACATAGCTTTGTTTTCTACTCATTATCAGAAACACGAATGCTACAGATCAGCAGAGACTGTGTGCCTATTTTAGAAAAAAGACACCAAATTCTGTAGTATTTGTTATGCTCAACTACCACCCTGTTCACTTGTGCAGTAGCAAACCCTGTCAGGAATACTACATGCTGCTTGCAATTTTTAGAACAGAGGACTGTTTAAAAAGCTGCACGCAGCAACATTTTTCCTATACCAGCACATTCTCATTGTTTTAGTTGTCGTGCTAATTGTCATCTTGGGATGTACCCATTCCCTGCCTTACTCAGGAAACCATACAACAGGCTCCTGGACACCAGCAAGTAAAATCATACATAACACACAAGCAAGCAGCTGCAGAAGCATTTTCAGGTGTGCACTGTGTAAATGGAAAGAGACAAGGAGTTGACCTCGGGACTGGAAGAGTTCAGCAAGCCAGTTATTTATATTGTTACAGCTGCACCTGAACTTCTACAAAGGGAAAGCAGGAATATCGTCAGTCCCACGGAAGGAATGGAAAGCTACCTGCTGAGTTTGAAGAGCCGTGCCCAGGAACCACAGGGAGGCACCAGATGGCTGAAAAAGACCTTCAGCACATCTCCTGTAGCACAGCATGCTGCCTCGTGCAGTTCGTGAATAACTAAATTGCCTTGAATTCAGGTTGTTGTGATTTTGTAAAGGTGTTGATCGACAGGGACATACGTTCAGTTTTGAAGGAGAAAGTAAAAGTTTTTGAAAAACAAACTTTCACTGAGTATTTAAAAATAATTCTTTTAGAGCCATGTAAAACACACAGTGACTGCTCTTGCATGAATCACAGATCAGAGAATTTCTTTCCTATTGGAATCGAGGATGGGATACAGCAATGTGCAAGCCTAGCAGCTAAACTGGGAGAGGTAAGCAGCACTGCTAAGATACAAGTGGGTAAATTTACAGCAATGGAGAAAAGAAGTTTATGTCCCCATGCATCTTGCTCCATCTGCATACCCTGTCCCAGCACACTGCAGCTGTACAGCTTCCTGCACTCTTGTCCTTTCACCTTTGACCTAACATGTATTCTTCCCCACCTGAGCATCACAGCTCTAGTCTTCCGAAGCCCAGAGAACACATAATTTTTTTGCCTATTTCCTCTTCCATTTGATTAGGTATACAACAGATGACACCCAAAGAAGAAGTGGCCACTGAAAAACAGCTAGATGAACACTGTCACATACAAAGCACTAGAATGCAAGGAGAGATAGGCAGGAAAAACATATAAAGATTTTCCCAAATAGATCCTACTGAAGCAAATAGTCTTCACATCTAAAATTCAGATTTGGCTCCCAGGTTATCATCCATTATATACTACTAACCTCATTTCAGTAAGCATTATTCTTGTGCATTGCTTGCTGTTGCATTTAAAGCCCATGGCAAGCAACCCTCCATAATCACATCTGTCAGTAACCTTCCTATTGCACTAATGGAAGGTGCTTCTTCCCCCACAGAGCAACAACAGGATAATACAAGAGATACAGAAAACTGGAGCTTTCCCTCAGGATCTGCAAGCAGAGCCAAGACTGTCTTTCTTTAACAGCAGCAGCAATCTTTCTCTGTCCCTCTGAATCCAAGTATGGCATGTAAAAATTGCTGAAAAATCAAGACACTACATCTTTGTTTGCAAAGACAAACACAAAGAAGAAATTCGTACCCAGAATACACGTGCAATTAAGTGTTTACAAAGATTAGTTTAAAACTTATGTACATTTGATCTGAGTGCTCCACCATCTGGTTTACCAAGTTTTATTTTCTGTTTGCTATGTGCTTCCTTAGAAATTTCATTAGTACTTGTCACACTTGAGAATATTTTGCAGTTGTTAATAATATTTTCTCTCTTGTTTTTTACATAGTCAGTCACAGAGCGTTGTTAAACTAGAACTCCAAAAGGTATTTTCTTCTTTCCCTGTCTACAAGCAGAGGTATTATTTCGGGAGGGGAAAACACACAGTGTTTCCATCCACAGTGAAAATAAACATGTCTTAGAACCTATCTGAGCTTCTTTTTCCTCTCTGGGTTCTGCTGCCAAACTCATCCAGTCCCAAACTCTTCTTCCTCAAAACATCTAATTATGCAAGTCAACTTCCTCATCAAATTGGTCTTCAATACAAATAACTGAGATTCCTTCCTCTAGGTAACATGAGACACTCATTGTCACTTTCAGAGAGGCCTTAAGATCCCTGCATACTAGGGCAGTCAGCTCAGTAAAGGTTTGGAAGATACGGGAGGAAGTCCAGCATTATTCTGTACTCATGTTTTTGGGCGATTTTCTCACACTTCTTCCTCTTCTTCAAGCACTGCTATGCAGTTCCTGTCAAAGCCAAATGCTGCAATTCCTTCTCAACATTTAACCAAACAGCTGCATTTCTGCAATTGCATTCTTATTTTCCCCTTTGTTACAGGGCAAAGACATGTATTACAGCAAGCTGAGCTAAAGAAGACTAATGTCTAAAAACTGTACAGTAAACCTATCTGAATTGGAATCAAAATGTCTTTGTATGTTCACATCATCAGATAGTACATTCCATAGCAGTGGACAGCATTCTCCAAGAACTGGCACATTAAAGCAATATTTAGCCATTAAAAAAAAATTTAAAAATTAATTGTCCAAAAGTCCCTGAAGTCTGTAAGAAAGACGTAAGAAGAGTAACAGCACAGAAGAGATATATAAAAAAAAAAAGGTGTCCAGAAAACAGATATCTTTCTTAGTTTAATTGACTGTTCTAGTAAGCACAGTGTGACTGATAAATATGACCATAAAGTGATTATGATGTGATAGAGCTAAAGAAAAAAAAGGAGGGGGCAGGGGTGAGAAAAAGAGGGGGATGAAAAGATGTGTACACTAAGAAAATCAACAGGCTAAAAGGGAAATGACAGTAGCAACACGACAGAGATTACTGACCTAGCAGGAAACTACTGCTCTAGTTTATCAAAAGTCAGATGTCAAAGAAATCCCACATTTATATTTGTGTTCAGATCACTGAGAGAAGTGAAGTTTGTTGATGATTCAAAAGTAGCATGCATCATCCAAGGAGAAAAATCAAAGAACTGAGTGAGCTTTAGAACTGCACCAACAAAAATGGAGTGGGCTAACAGGACAAAGTGCATGGTCACGCACTTAAGGATAATAGGAACTTCTCCTAAAAGGTCAAAGAGGTTTCCTACTGAGGAACAACCATAGGAAGAACAGAGCTGAGTGTATTAAGTCATAATTAATATGTAGACATTGGACATGAAAAATATAATTGTAGTTTTAGGATGTATCAAGAGAGGTATTAATGACATTAAGTGTGAGACCTTCTAGAAAGCTGCAAACCCAAATGACCAGATTGTACAAGAAATATTAATTTAAAGAGAAAGAAGTGTAGAGAAGAGCTGTGCTCTCCTATTATTAGATTTCATAACGTCAATTTCATGATAAGGCAAAGGAAACATAGAGTGTCGAGGCCAGGAGAGGAGGCTGGTATGGATCAGCCGTCGAAAAATGTCAGAGAGGGCACTAAGAAAAAAATATTCTAGTTAAGAAGTAAGATTGGCACAAATGGATATAAAGGGACCATAAACTAATTTCAGCTGGAAACCAACACTTGTTTTATCCACAGGCAGATGAAAATTCACAAACAGCCTTCTAATAAGTATAAGGGTAAAAAAAACCCCTCAATTCCATTTCTAAATGCAATTAAATGATAATCCAGAAGGCAGACAAAACTTCATTGATTTAGCTCTGTCTTTACCTAGGTGCATGAACACATGAAAGAGAAAGAGGCATTTTCAAACATGCTGAGACTTTTTACAGGTAGGTAAGCTTTGATTTTAACTCCATTCCCCACACTCCACCCTGTAAGCAAATTATGGACTCAAGACTGTCATGTTATTGTTCTAAAGGACTTTGTATTGATAGAGGTAATGAGGTGCTTACAGAGAGGTGCTCCATTGGTGGACTAGTAGGATTTATACTCTCTGGGAAGCTCTTGTCGCTACCTGGATTCAAACTTGAAAGCAAATGTACACAGCAGGTGGGCTAACACAGAAGTTTTTTACCTCAATATCCACTAGTGAGTATCAGAAGCAGCACTTCAGCTACTGCACAGAATAAAGGTGCCCCCTGCTCTGTTTAGCCAATATTACCACTTCAAGTACTGATTGTTGGAGGGTTTTCTGTTTGGTTGGTGGACTAGTTGCTTTGCTTGAACAAGATAAAATGGCAAAACAGCATCTGGATTCCAGTACTTGCGGGAACAGTGACATGTCAAAGCTATCATTAGATACATGGGAGTCTGACGTGTGGCTTTGAAGTCTTGCTTCAAAAGCACTGAAAGGCTTCAAGATGTCAAAGGCCCACATTAAGAGACATTCCTCAGAAGCACTTTTGTTCCACTCATCCAAAGAGTCATGTCAAATCCAGCACTGCATCAGTACATTGTGAGAGTCAGATACATTGTGCTTCATTTAGGAACAGGAATCCCATACAACAACAAGTATGCCTTAATTTTCAGATTTATTCTTTACAATTGTTAGACAAAATATGTCAGCTATTTTAAAATAAAAATCCGTATCACAATCTGCTCCCAATAAATACACTTGCACTCTTGAATCTAAAACCTGTGTCTTTCATGAGAATCGCATTATCCATTACCTGATCCTGAAACATTTTACAGATCTGAATCTTAAAATGCTTTCAAAACTTTTCCTGAGCTTCACAGTACTTATTGGTGATGTTAAAAGGACAGCATTAGGAGCAGGACCGAGGAATCCAGACAGCTTCCTCTTTGTTCTGAGCCTGCCAAACATGCAGCACTTTAATACTGTAGTTTTGACCCCTGTGCAACAGGCTGCTTACAAATATTTATAATTTCCTTCTCAGCCCTTTTATCCCCAGTAGGGATAAAAATAGGTACTGATGAACTTTTCGAGTAACTATGCCAAACAAAGAGAAAAGTTTTGCATTTTTACCTCGCTCTTGCCTAGAGGATTCCCGATGTCCAGCACTTAATCCACTGATTTACTAAGGGAACTTGCCAACTACTAAGGCAAGGATTAGCTGTACAAGGAGTTTTAAGTTGCCTAAATAGAAAATTAAGCTGGAGTAGCAATCCCGAAGCAACAGCAAATCCTGACAGCCAATTCCCACTGATCATTTTGTTGACCCACCAACCGAGTCGAAAACCCAAGCCCTCCAACAGAACTGATCAAACAGCCCATCGAAGCAAATAGGTTAAACCTTTATTAACGTTGTGTAAGGGAACCTTCACTTTCAAATGCCCAAACCGAGACTGCGGTCACAGTTCTGACTCAGTGCCCGCCGCAATTAACTGCGGGATGCTGTAACAAAACGCTGCCCCGCAAGAATCTCACGTGCCTTTCTCAAAGTCCTACGGGCTGGTTGCTGACCGGGACAGGACGAGTCCCCCAGCGCCACTGCCACCTCACATCTGCCAACGCCACGGAGGGGGCAGCGCGGAGCCCCGCGTCCCGCCCCCGGCACCGAGCGCGGCGGGTTCGTGGATCCCCGCACTTGGCTCCCGCACCTCCTCCCGGGGTCACGGAACCGAGCGAGGGCAGCAATCCCGCCGGGCA
>NW_009952873.1:717823-746006 GCF_000747805.2 Chaetura pelagica | reverse complement strand
GAACCCGCGTTATTCAGCCTGCACCGCAGCAGCGGGGGCAGCCGGGCCGGGGAGGCCGGGAACCCGCAGGACGGCCCGGGAGGAGGGGGCTGCGAGGAGCTCCCGAGGAGGTCCTGCATTCCCGGTGCGCTCCCAAGGGCGTCTCGGTGTGGTGCTTGTCCCCGTCGTTACGTACATCAGCAGGCCCTGAGGACGGTCTGCGTCTCTTCACAGCACCCGTGCCTGAAGGTGCGCACCGCTCGGAGGGTCAGGAAGGTATAAACGCCACTTCTTGCTGCAGCCACTGGCCGCACCCGGCCTACTTTTCCCCTTCAAGCCTAGAACACGCAGGTGAGCTAAAGGAAAACGTCAGCAACACGCAGGTGTAAGGTGACCACCAAAGGTGCACGCCAGAAAAACACTCACGACTAATACAGCCTTAGGGAGCCAAACCCTTCAGCTGCTTCTGCAGGTGGTGATTTACATAACACAAACCAGAGACGTTATAAGCTGGTAGAAAGAACAAAAAGACTGTTTGCTGTGCTCTGGGAGTGAAACACAGGGGCAATTACAAAACCATCCATTATATAGATGCTTAAAGAATGTAATTGGACAATGTCATTTGTTCCTTGTAATTACAGTATCTAGTTATTTATTGTTACTACTTCTCAATTAAGAAAACAGCAGTACTTCTCTCAACTTGCATATTACCTGACCTGTACACAAGAATGCTCTTCTTAACACTACTGAATGTACAGGAATGCCATTTATGGTAGGGAAACCCTTCTCTGACCTGTATAGTTAAGGCTTGCCACAACATCTTTACTGCCACTACACAACTTAAGCTCCTAAATTGTTTACAAATAAAATGTTACAGCAGCTAATAGTGTAATTATTTCTTACAAAAAATTGTCTCTTAATAGGTTTGCCTGTAATTAAAAAAGAATCTAAGTGTAAAAACTAGTTCCACCTACTTAGCACTTGGAGATGGTGCACTCTTGTGGTTTTCATCACTTGAAGTAGTGCAGAAAACCTGATCATTACCACTCCAGAACAGTTCTTCCTATTCTTTGGTAATGCAGCACAGCAGCTAGCAAGAAATTGGAGTACTTTCATTCCCCTTTCCATTTCTTCCTAGAAACAGGCAAGAGTATGTTCAGTAATCATAAAATATAAACAAAACCAATGTACCTGTAAAAAGTATGTATTGTTAACTGTGGTAATTCTTTGTCATTTTTCCACTTTGGTTAAGATAGTAACACCAGCCCAATGAAAACTACCCATTTTAAAGACCTTGGATCAGGTATATACTCAAACCACATCAAAGGATTTGTACTGTTGTACCTGTACTTCCTTTTCCCAACTGGCATGTTAGGGACAGTTTAAAAGCAGTTCTGCTTTACTGGGTTTCTGTGTATTCATCTGTGGTAGGAGAACTTAAAACTTACAAAGTTATTTGTTGAAGGACTTCAGTCTTGTGGAGTTGATTATATAAAGCATATAAGAACAACATATGCTTAAAAGAGATTTTAATATCTCCCTAATTTATTTTTTTTCAAAATTGTATTGCACTGTATTTAAAATAAAAATGGCTCTTTCAACACACAGCATTCACTGAAAAATAAGTGGAAAAGATTTTACACCTGACATTTTGCTTTTAAGACCTGCTTTTTGTACACACAACCATCAATTGTGTGTACACAACCTCTACATAAAGTAACATCCAGTTCAACAATGCTTATTTCTTTTGCAATATGTCAGCAGTGATTTTGTTGTGGTAGTATTGTTGCAAGCATTTTAGTCTACCTGTCCCTCTGGGTTTGATGTATGCCTGATACTTCTTTCTGGAAAACATGAACCTCCATAGATACCATTGCCTATGTAATTCTAAAAATAGGCCTAGTCATTAATTGAAACATTGTTATGTAACTTCAAAAAACTTCAGGATGAAAGGAAATACTTATAAACAAGAACCAGGATGCCTTTTTCTTAGAACAAAGATTGTTAATATTTTGGGCTTCATCTACTTCAAAAGAACAGATCCAGAACTGAATTAGAAATTAAAAAAAACAAAACCACCACCAAATTGTTTTGCTATGCTGCAAAATAAAAGAATCTGAGGTAAAAGTCTGAGATTTTCTTGTTACCTAAAAGCACTGGTGACAGAAGACCCAGTGTGAAAGAGACAAGTGATATACAAAGAAAGTTAGAACAAGTACATGAAATCCAAGTTGCACCAGCATGCAACTACAGAAAAAAGGATGAGAATTAAAGGAAGGTCAGGGAATATGGGAAAGCAAAGATTTTTTTAAACCTCCAGAATTCTCCAGGTGTGCAGTAACAAGTTTTATGAAGTATTTAGAATAAGCAAACATATTTTAAAACACAGTTGCTGAAACCAAGGACTCTTAAAGCAATGTAAGTTTGACTTCAACAAAAATAAGACCAAGTTTCTGGCAGAGTTGTTATCAAGATAACTTGAAGTTTAGGAACTTTGGGAGCTGGAGAAAGACTGGAAAACCCTTACATATTGCAGGTTACTTAGAATGAGTCCTCTGACTTTGGGTTGTTTTGAAATGCAGTCAGTGTTTTAGCTGAATGCCGTGTCACACACTTTCTGCCTCAGAGAAGAACTGCTCCATTAGCACACCAACCAAGTTCCTTTCAGATAGCAGCTGGTTGTAAGTTGCAGTTAATAAGAGATACTCCTGGAAAAGTATGAGAAAGAAGACAATGATCCTCTGGTGTGATGTGCTACAAGGTAGAAGTAATCCACTGTTTTCAATATAGGTTTTACTTCGTTGTAGTAAATGAATGACAAAGTGATTGGAGCCATACTTAGCATAAAGCCTTCATTCAATAACAACCACAGCCTGTACTCATCTAAGGCCCAAGGAGCCTAAAAGCTGTATGAACCAGTACTCTCTAGACAAATTAGTCCTCCATTACACCGTTTTTTCAAGTACACCACCACCTGGAAATGCTCAGTGAGCAGGTACAGATTCATAAGCTTTTTCATTCTTAATAGAATTGTTTATAGTTAGGAGACAAGACAAAATTAAATCAGAATTGTGAACAAGTGTATACCTACAGTTAACTCATTTTTACCTGGTTATGGTACAGTAGAATACACAAATAGACTTCTCATCTCCTCCACAAGACTCTCAAACTTCATTTTCTCAAAAAACACATACAAATTTGCTAAAGAGCTAGCAAGGATGATCTGCAGCAGATACATGTATGCCAGGCCTATAGACAGGACTTCTATCAGAGTTGAAATTCTAAAGCCATTGCCCCCACTGATTGCTTTGTCAGAGCAGCTGTAGGTAAAATACAGCAGTCAGGGAGGAAAAGGTATGTGAACTTAACCAGTGCAACAGAACAGGGACATTCTCTGCACCACCACTCTAGCCTGCAGGATGGAGGTTTTCTTAGTTGCAGGACATCCATGACAATTCTGGTACATCATTCACAGTCTCCTCTTACTTTCACAACCTGGAGAAAACACAGAAGTCACAAGTCCATTAATATTTTGAAAACCCTTTGTCACAGTTGAACCCGATGAGTAAGCAGCTCAGCACCACACAGCTGCTCACTCCCTCCTTCCCAGTAGGGTGAAGGAGAGTAGTGGAAGGGCAAAAGTGAGAAAACTTGTGGCTTGAGATAAAAACAGTTTAATAAGTAAAGCAGAGGCTGTGTGCACAAGCAAAGCAAAATGAATTCATTCACTACTTCCCATCAGCAGACAGGTGTTCAGCCATCCCCAGGAAATCAGGGCTCCATCACACCTAACAGTCACTTGGAATGTCAGATGCCCCAACTTGAACTTCCCCCCTTCACTCTTCCAGCTGGCATTGCTGAGCACATCATCTGGGGTATCCCTTTGGTCCAGTGGGGTCAGCAGTCTCAGCTGTGTCCCCTTTTCAACTTCTTGTGACCCACTCATTGTCAAAGCAGTGCAAGAAACAGATACAGCCTTGACTGTAAGTACTGCTTAGTAATAGCTAAAGCATCCCTGTATTATCAAGTGTTTTGCTCAGATTCAAAACACACCCCCTTACCAACTTTTCTGATGAAAATTATCTCTATCCCAGCCAAAATCAGTACACTCTCTCATTTCAGGGTTGTTCCAGTATTTCACTGAACTCAAGAGAAGGAAACGGAAATTGCCCCACTCCAAATTAAAAAAAAAACAACAACAAAAACAGTGTTAAGTTTCTTACCCTTGTAGCGCAACTTCTGCAGGCTGCACAAGGTAACTGAGCAGGAGAGAATTTAAGTTGTATCCAATTTGAATAGTAAAGATAGCAATAGAAGACGAGCAGAATTTTGATGCCCCTTTTTATGTTCTAATTAGATCTGATTATCATCCTTACATAGCTGAGGCATATTACCTAGTGCAACAATTCAAGCATCTTTAACAACTACTGAGGAAAAAAAGCATTGGCAGATAGTATTTACATGAAGTCCGTACCAGTTCCATCCCAAATATTTTCAAGTTGTGAAACTTACATGTTAAACATTTTGCCTAGAAGTAGAATATGGATCTAGGTCTTTGGACATATTGAGGTAGATAACTGCATTGGTAACTAATGCACTGTAACACTCTGAAGTACTTTGAGAAGCCTTCAAAAACAAGTATTAATCTAGAAGCACAGAGTGTGAGGTATAGAGGTGTCAATAGCCTAGTGTTTCTCATTACAGAAATCATATTAAGTAATTTTTTTAGGTATTTTGAAGATGAGAATAGCAATTTTCTACCAGTGGATTTTGGTCAGCTATTTGTATGGAAAAAAAGGTGCCTTGCTTGGTCTTTTTACAGTATTTTTATAAACAAAACCTCAGCAGTTAAGGTTCAGTACTAGCCTTTGGAGTCACATCTAGTCTGAAAACTATGACAGTACCAGTTCAATCACACTTGCATTCCATTTTCTAGAAGGTCAGGTAGAGCTGTGTTCATGACTCTGATTAGAAGCACAGTAATTCAAGCTAGGTAATTCTAGAAACCAATAGTTCTAAGAAGGTACTACATGAGAAACATGTAGTACCTACATGTAGGATATAATTGATCATATTTTCAGTTACTTTATAGGAATTGTTCAAGATTTATTTTTTTAAATAACAATTATCAGAGAAAAAACCACACTTTAAAGTACCTGGTAATGTAGAGACTATTCCAATTCAGGAATAATAAAGATTTTATGAAGTTTTTTAAAGCCATCCATTATATGATTTATGATCAATTTTACTATATAAGAATGGTAAAATTACTAGATCTTATGTTTCATCATATCTGCACTCTTCTAGCTGTGACAGTGTGTACTCCTTAGGATTTTAAAAATCCATCTTGGACAACCAGCTTTATAATTGAGATGTTTACCTCATGTATCTTAAGTATTTGAAAACTACTTGAATAATATGGAAGCTAAGATACTGGCAGATCTTGCAAAGCTTTTATGTAAAAAATAAGAGAAGTCTCAAAAGGGTCCAAGTTGTCCAGACTTGACTGAACTGGAGCATTAGAAAGCAACATGTGCTTCATGTATTCACAATCATCACATATCTGAGGTTGCCAAAGGCCAAGCTTATTAGCAATGCTTTGAAGTACCTGGTAACTTGTTCTTAAAACTAAAGAAATTCATGTAAATATGTATAATAAAACCAAGTTGGATAAGCTGCATGCTGAATGGAGACACCAGCACTAGGACAGTCTGAAGCATAAGGGACACCCTGCTACTATACACAGGACAGGGTTATTTTACTTACTAATCCCTATGCAAGCAACAAGGGAGAAGAGTAACTGGGTCAACGCTTTTAGGTGTCTAGCAATCTATTTGCAGGTCTGTTAAAAATGCAATGAAGTCCACCCACAGTTGCAGTTATTGCAAGATTATCAACTATGTTCCCCTATTAATATACAAGGAGAGTTAAACATTCTCAGAACAGCATGCTAGTTAAATTCTTGACACCCTCTATTGAGGGAGTTCTAGAAATAAAGCCCCCTAATTGGCTAAAGTCAGAATTAGCATGTTTAAAAATACAAATATTCAGTAGTCAAAACTTCAAGTTTTTTGCCTGTAGTGGTACAAACTAGGTTCCTTAGAGCTTTATTCTTCCTAAACTTCTCATATCAGAACTTGCCCAAGGAATTAAACTAAGACTTGAAGTAAAATCACCCTCAAAATGTATGACAAAAATATCTAATCTCAAAATAAAGCCAAGATCTTCATAGCAGTAACTATAGGAAGTTATGCCAGACAACGTGTTTTGGCATTTGCATGGTAACAGGGGAGCATGGTTTAAAGGTGGACATTGTAAAGCCAGTTACCAAGAAACAACAGCTTTCCATCAGGTCTGCAGTATATACCATTTCAGTTCTTACTTTAATTTAAATAAGCAGATTGCTGAACAGCTTTTACTTTGCATAGTTCTAGTCTCATTTACCAGTCAGGCTTTTGCACTAGCTACCTTAGTACACTGAAATTATTTCCTGCTGCTAAAACAAATCATTGATGCTTTTAAAAGTAGAAAAAGCTTGTGACCTACAGTAGTCTTAGAGTTCAAGCTTCCATTTTAAAAACTGAAATACTTTTATAGTATTTCATATGCTGCTGCTTAGACAAGGACATGTATATGACTCTTCAGTTCTCAGGCCACAAGAGACTGCTGAAGGCTGGTCACACTGCCTGTTACCTATAAGAAAGGCAATTCAGAAATGCTTCATAGCCTTTGTATTCAGTTTTGATTTAAAATACAAGCAGCAGGCTTCAACTACAAATACTAGGTTTCTCAGCAATTCTCTGAAAGAGATAACTCACATTATTAGCCAATTCAAGTCTCACGGGGAAGCAAAGCCACACGTGTTTGGGCTTCACAAGGGTAAATGTTAATATATATTACAGCCGAGTAACAGTGTGAGCCAGTGCTTCAAGGACTGTTTTGAAGTTTAAGAACTTCAGCTACATCACTACTGAAGGGCAGGTGATGTGACAAAGCTTGATTTTTATAGTATAAGCATTTAAAAGTAGTCCTAACAAAGTATGTAGGCATTTCACTTCTAATTTCTTGACCATTTGGTTAAAAAAGGAAGCAGGTATACAACTAAATGTTGAACTAATTTTCATTAAGGGAACACTAAGAATGGCAAACAAGTACTAAATTAACAAGTAATCCCATGTAAACCATACAATTTACCCTGAATTTTGTAAACTTGAAGACCAGTTCTATGCAGTAGCATGCACGTACACCCCACATGAGGAATAAGCTCAGTTTTATATTTTAAAAACAAAGACCACTGGCAAGATTAATACTAAAATGCATATTAACTTGTTTTATTGAGGCACAACAAGGCATTGTGAATAGCCCATACTTGAGGCAATCAATAGTGTAGTAAGCTGGACATTAATACAGTTTAGGGTAAGTGCAAACAATATACATTCACAGCTTTACTAGCAAGGCTACATCACAACTGATAAAGTGCCAAATTAGTGCTGATTCAGTACCCCAACTCCATGATTTCACCTTGCACAACAGGACCATCATTTTCCCCAATAATGGAACCACATATCTTCTATAAAGTCAGTAGTAAGTGCAAAGCTAGTCCCACCCCCCTTCACCAAAGTGTTTGGAGCAGCTCTTTTGTAAACATCGCACTGGATTTTAGTCCTGATAAAGGAGGTATCCCGAAAAGGTGGAGTATTTCCAGCTACTTCCATAGATGGCACCCCGATGCAGACGCAGCCAGATCTGATCTCCCTGGAACAGCTGCAGGACTGCATGGTTACTAGCTGTTTCATGATCAGGAGCCCCATCATTTGCATATGCTGACACTAGGACCTCTTCATTCTTCATAAGATTCACATACAGGGGAACATTTACAGCCAGTTTCAGCATGTGGAAGATGAAGACATATGTACCATTCACTGGACAGTTGAACCTACCAAGCTGGATATCAAAAGTTTCTCCAAGGTTGTTCAGCAACAGATCAAACACAATTGGCTGGTCTAGAGTTCCAGGAGCCAAGTTAGATGTTCTAGCAGCTGAGAAGGCAACTCTCATCTGCTGTGGGAGCGGGTAGACATGCACTGGTAGTATGGTGGCAGCTTGGCTGGTCACTGGCACATCAACAGGGGTGATGCTGCGGGAGTCTCCCTGCCCAGAGTCCCCACTGTTGAAGGTTTCGTTGTCTCGTTCTGGACTGCTCACCTGAGAGGAATCACTCCACCCTGCTGTTAAAAGATGACCAGCAACAACAAATAAATACTGTAACAGAAGCACACCCTGAAACCTGCAGACAACTTTAAGCAGCATGTGTACGGGCTTTGCAACAGGTTTGCCTTCCAGTTACAGAAAGTTGTGAAAGGACCCCCTCAAGAAGAGGGCCTTGAAGCTGGTTCACATTCATGACACTTGCATTCAGCAAGATGGACCACAATAACTATGAATGACTTCTCATGCTTTTAAGGAGGAGAGCAGTAGCTCACAATAGCTGCAGAATTTGCCCCATTCATTACCATAAAAAAGTATGCTAAATTCCAAGTGGAGATAATGTAATTTCTGAAGAAATTGACAAAATTACCAAGATTCAAGTAGTTATTTAGTCTCCTTCAATACCTGAAATTCCACTTCAAGTTACCTCAATACTGTTCTTCTGGAATTGCATCATTTGTTGGTCATATCAACTTATGATGCTATAATATTTTTAATCTGAAGCACTACAACTTCTAAGCTTTCTGCACCCCACTCCCCAAAATCAAGCAGTTTCTTTTCATAGATTCCAGTTAAAAGGGTCTAGAATTAAAACAAAATATCTGAAAAATTTAAAGCAGTCACCCTTAAGTGGCAAGCCATTGTTATTTCCACTGCAAAAGAATACCCCTTATGGTATCAAAGTAACTTTTATTAGATATCTTAATGCTAACGAGTACATCTGTCAACTGTTAATTCACCATCATATCTTTATTTTAATTCTCTTCAGAAGGATATTCTACAAGTCCTGACAGAGAGGACGTGCTTCATGCTAAAACACTTTCCATGTGCCGTAACTTCCCTTTACTCTTCAAAATAGCAGTCTCACTTTTCACCTACAGCTGTAAGTCCAGCTTCTGCCAGCACATACGGTACAATTAAATCTTGTTTACAACTCCTCCAAATACACATTACTTGTGCTTAGATCCAAACAGCTAGTCTTAGCTATTTTTTCAGGTTTTTCACTTCAGCATGGAAATACAGAGCAAAGCTGTATTCCCAAGCTATTTTTTATAGAGAAAGTCATCTTGCAAAGTTTCCAGGATCTGAAAGCTTACCCAGAATAATGCAATAAAAATAAAGAAATCCAAATGCAACAAACCCACTGTGTTTTCCTAGTCAGTTAATTTGTGAAGAAAATTCAGTAAGGTGCCATTGCATGTGACAACATCAAATTGAGCATAGTGAAACTAAATCTGCTGCTATGCAATGCTGTCTAAGAACAGTTCCTAAGCTTCCATCTACCTTGGTTAATTTATACCAAGCCTGATTTGTTTGATCAGTGATAGCAGTTTCTCAGTATTTACAGTAACACTCCAGTTCAGTATCTGCTGCACCCAAGTTCATATACATACCACTGGGAACCTTACCTCTTGAATTTGCTCGAGGACCACTAGTTATCCCTCCCCTTTTATAGCACTGCTGGTAATTAACATCCTATGAAGTGAGCAGAAGTATTAGTAAGATGGCTATAAGCAAATATGAAAATAAAGAGGGCTAATAGACATTATTATTTCATTTGCACAATTAATTCAAGCTCTAGCAGAGACAATGATGGAGCTCAGAATTAAGATGTACATAAACAGCCTTATTTATGGAAAATTTATCTTTACACTAGTTTGCGTGAAATTAAAGAACTATTTCAATGCCAGCTGCAGCAAATTTGCTTCCGAACAACATGTTCAATTCATTAAGAAATATGTTAAGTCTCAGGTCTGACAGAAGTCCATGAGTCTATACAAAAGAATGCATTCATTTCAAAGCTGAAGACCCTCTTCCATCAGGAACCTTTGCTTTCTTGCATGTTTTTGGATTTATTTTTTTGCCTAACATTCTCAGTCATTCCATGTAAGAGTTAATTATTTTATACTAGAGAAGCATTGAGAACCAACTTTATAATCCATAGTAAAACAGACTACACCCTATTTGGTATTTGTTTGCATTTCAGAGATTCCCTTCAGACTAAAATCAACCTGTCATACAGATTTTCTGTTTGAACTGACTTCCTATTCCAACTGCTGTCTACCTTCCCAAAAAGAGTTTTATCTAAGAAACAAAGATAACCTCTGGCTTGTAAGGAATAGTAAGATAATGAAAAAGCTACAGTATTAGAAGACTTTGTTCCTGTACAGTGCTCAAGATGCTACTGGAAGCAAAGCCAATACTCACCCTCTGAGAATATGGCATTCCAGCATAATCTCTACCAGGGAACTGCAGCTGGCCATAGCTGCCATTAGTTATTGAGGCCGACCCTCTGTAAGCATCAAAACCTGTTCCAATAAAGTTGATTTAGTATCATTCATTGTTAGGTTCACAGTACAAGTCCAGAATACAACTAGAGCTCCCTTTTGACAATTGTGTACTAAGTTATGCAATAACACATCTACTCCTTAATTCAGAGCAGAGTCTCACTACTCCTGTAAATAATGCATTTCTTTAGCTCCTCAGAACTAGGCACCATGGATTAATCAAAATCCATTTTTAAACAAATTAGCATCAGACCTTAACAATTGTCTTTGATACTAATGGGACTTCATGTGACAGTGGAAAAGCTTGCTAAATTCAGAGACAGGATTTAACATAGAATTAGAGATACTCACTTTTGCTATGACAGATCCTTAGCTATTACTGTTACACATTTAGATATTATAGTATCTAGCCTCTTTAGCCAATACACAGTAGCTACCTAAATGGAACTGCAAGCAATTCAGTATCAGACACTACCAAATCCTTAACTGCTCTTAAGGCAGAACTATACAGTTCACTGTCTGGTATGTGTTCCAGCAAAGTATTGAGCAGTCAGTAACAGAAACAGCTATCACAGACTAAGTGCCCTTCCACTTCATAGTGGGATAGGTCACAGCTACCAGCTACTTTGACCTGCTATCTGCTTCAAGTCCATTTAAACTTTCTAGAGTACTTTGGCTAGCAGTAGAGGAGCAATTTATTTGCAGGGCCCAAACAATCCTCCTTGTAAAACTCTTCTTTCTGATATTAATCCAGAGGGCTATCCACTACTGCCAAATTCCCCCATCCCAGTTTCTGCTGGTAATATTAAAATCAGTAGTACTAAGCACAGAGTATCTTGTTTCAGGCAAATACTGCAATAAAAGAACTTGAGAAAATACCTGCTCAGAATGTTAGAGAGAGATGCAAAGAAAGAATGAAGGGGTAAAATGTTCAGAATGATAGAAGAAATAGCAAGCAGAAAAGTCTGTATTATTAATTTAATAACTTATTAGTAAAAGCTTCTACTTGCCTATTCCAAAGAGTTATGAAATTGCTCTGCCAGTTCACCTGACACCCAAAGCACAGGGACTACAAAAGTCAGAAGGAACTTCCTTAAATGCAACAACGTAAGACCACATTCTCTGCACATTGCTCTTCAAGTCTTGCTTTAAGAAGCTTTATATAAAACCTAAATTTAATACCATGTTGTATTAAATCATGTTCTAGTTAGATTTTGTTAAGGTGATAGTAAATAAAGACATACCTTTGTATCCACCAGGGGAACGATATGAATTAGCCAGTGACCTTCCACCTCTTGCAGATCCTCTGACAGACCCACGACTGTTAAGGTAAGGCTGAGGGGGTCTGGGAATAACATTAGTCTGTGCTGGATAAAAGGCAAGGCTACCATTGCTAACAGGAACAGCTCCTTCAGGTTGATAATTCACTGCTTAAAACAGAAGGTACAGATGAATTCAAGACTTGTAGAACTCTAAGAAGACAGCACATCTAAAAGGGAAGCAGTTCAGAGACTAATTAAGCTGCTCTGAAGATCCTGTTTTTGTGCTCCTTCATTACTCCAAGTTAATTGGGGATGCTTCCCTTTGTTCTGTATAATGTAATTCTTATTGAGATATACTGTAGACAGGCCAGGCTCAGTGTAAGCCTCTAATACATTCAACTAGATTTAGCTGCATAGGTCACAGCAAGCTGGCTAGCAGCATCAAGAACATAAATAAGCTAGAATAAAATCAAACACCACCTGATCAAGAATTTTCACTTAGAACCACTTTTTTTACTAGCAAGACCTTGCTGGTCTATTGGATAAATTATATCACCTCAACTGTTGACATCCTCCAAAATAACTCAGTATTACCTAAATAAGCAATGAGACAACTGTGAAAAATAGATACTTGGGTTCAGTCTCTTCAACAGACATTCCTACCACACATTAATCAGTTCAACCCCAAGTAACACGTATTCAATGCTTTTCACTCAGGGTGGTTTACTGGTCAGCTTCAAACAGACTTTGCAACCATGAATATATTTCCACAGGACCACACCTTGTATCAATCCAAAAAGCTTAAAACTGATCCAGTGACAGTCTAAACCCCTTTCTGAAGTCTGTGCAGTTACTGCACAAGATTAATACAAAAAATCATGATGTTGCATCAAAAAAGCTCTATAGAAGGCTGATAATCTACTCTCAGTGATGAGAAGGAGCATTTAAGCTAAACATGCTTTCCTGACTTAATTTGTTTCATTTGATTTAATTAATTTCCTACTTAAATTGTTCTTTGGAGTTCTTAGTCTTCATGTGTCCCACTGACTTAACACAGTATCAGTCTATTTCTACTATAATTTCTATGAAGAGTCCTATAGTAGAAAACCAGTAACAAAGTAACATTGAATCACATGATTAGATATAATCTTATAAATCCAGATTAGTAGCTGTCAGCTTTCTTTTATCCTGAAACCTGCTTCAAGCACATTTGGGGGCTAGTCTCACTAAAAAGTCTTCATGTCAGCTACATAAATTCACTAGGTATAGTATCTGAATGTCAAGCAGGTCAGTGTGTTGAAGAAGTTCAGTATTCTTCAAGGTCACAGACTCAACCAGCTAATCAAGTCAGCCTTGGTAAGAAATCAGAGCTATATAAACAGAAGAGGAGGATTATCTTTTGCTGTAGATTGGGGTGTCATCTTTTATCTACTTCCAGGCTAAAAGCACATGCACAAATAGTTCCTGTAGCTCAGCTGATTCTCAGTACTTCATTGAATTACAGTAACTTGTGACTGAGGCCTCCTAGTTAGGAAACTAGCCTTCCTAGGTAATAAAAGCAATAAACAGAGCCTAATGAGGATCAACATGGATCTCTGCTACATGTTTTAATATGAAAGCAGGCAGATTTAGATTAGATATTAGGAAAAAAAAAAACAAGGGTGGCAAGACACCAGAACCCGTTGCCCAGAGAAGTTGTGGATGCCCCCTCCCTGGAAGAGTTCAAGGCCAGGTTCAATGGGGCTTTGAGCAACCTGGTTAGCAAGTGCTGTCCTTGCCCATGGCAGGGGGGCTAGAACTAGATGATCTTTAAGGTCCCTTCGAACCCAAACCTTTCTATGATTCTCTAAGCTTCAACATCACAAGATACACCTGGGCTGATAAGTAGGAGTGGCAGACATGATCTGTCTGTAACATCTAGAATGCTTATCTCTAACACAGTAAGATGAAATATCCACGTGAAGATTTTGGCAAGTACTAGTATCACTGAGATCAGTCACATTTTACAGTAATTACATGGTGAGCTATAATTTCAAAGGAAAGATACTAGCCCAGTCTTAAAACATGAAAATTTAAATCCTAAGCAGCTCCCAGATTACATATTTTAGTCTTATAACAGTAGCACAAAACACTTAAACCATTCTGGGTAACTCACCTCAGCACAGAAAGCTTATCCTGACCCTTATTAAGTATTCTGAGATTCCCAGCACTGTCGCAACACTAGTGTCTATTACCAGAGACCAAATGAATGGCTCCAAATCAAGTATTTATTACTGCTTCAATTCCAAGCGAACAATTGTTTTGACTCTCACATGTACCACTGCATACGTGAGTTTCCCAGAGGTGGAAAATTCTGTCAGACCTATAGGTGACACTGTCTCTACATCCAGTATAGAAACAAGTTTAAAGCAGCCTTTCATCCTACTAGCAGTTCTGAAGGTAGGTTTACATACCACACCATCAACTAAGAACAGAATTGATGTAACAGGTGCTACGTAACAGTGGTTCAGAATTACAAAGTTAAAAACCTGAATATACCTACAGCACATGTTAACGAATTCAAATACTACTCTAACCTGCAGAACTTCAAAGACTACTTGAAATACAGAGGCAAGTACAATGCTTACCTGAAGACAGAGATTCTTGTGAAAGAGAGCTTTGTTCTGCAACATGAGAAGATTGTAACTGGCACTGAGGAAGAGTCTGTGTACTTGCTGTAGAGAAGCTCTGGTTATATCCTGTCGAATATGAAGACTCCTCTTTAATGTCCTGGTCTTTACGTGGGGGCAGTGGTGCATTCACTTTAAATACCTACAACATATTTCAAGACAAGTGCTTAACACTTCCAGCTCAAGTCTCTGCCTCATGCACCACCCTACTATGCTGTGGTTTAAACCCCTATCACTAGATCAGTTTTCTAGAACACCATTTCTTAGAAACAAGCAAGAAGACTGTTACAACCCATCCTTTTTCTTCTCAGTAAGCTTCTATAACTTACTCCTATTATGTAGCTACTACCTAAGAAATTTAGCTTGATTCATCACAGCTACCATGTTTGATCAAAAGAACAGCTATCATACAATAAAGTGTCCTGCTTCTATGGGAAGTTAACTGTTGGACTATCTGTCCTACATCTTTTGACCTGAAGCTGGGACAGCCTACACTGAGAGGAAATTTCACGTTTTGGAAGAATTTGGGTCTTCATACCCATTTTGGAACCTCCTGCAACTCTATTGTCCACCCAGATAAATGCCATATTAGATTGCCTTCATGACCTTTGATAAATTGAGCCTCAAGTTTTCTATTCTTAAAGCTCCCACAACGTAAACATATAATCCAAGTAACAGTCTTAAATTCAAATTTTCATGTTACAGCATGGACAGGGTGTTACCCTGTAGTTAAATCTCATCAATTCAGTCAAGTTCAGTCACTTCAGCAACTGTATTGCTTTATTGCCAATAACCCGAGATTACTAGAATTGATGCTGTCAAGTGACAATTAGTATTGAGATAAAGTAGCAAAGAAGTCCATTTTGAGTAAAGGGATCTAATTTCATATTAAGAGCTGCCAGCAGTACAAAGTCTATAGGTGTATCTAACTGTTTTCCAAGACTATAACCTGTCTTAAAGCAGGTCAAGGCAAGACTACAGCTAGATACAAGCAACAGTTTCACAGCTTGACAGGTATTATTTGCAGAAGCCTCTATAAATACAATGGGAAATGAATACCTCTTCCAGGGTCAAGAAACCCAATGTTTCCTCTAACAGGGAATCAGCACTGAAAACCCTCATAACACTGAAGTATTGAGTATAAAGCTTGAACCATTATAAAATAAAAAACTCTGGTTCTGATTTGCCAAAAGTGATCAAAGTGATCCAAAGCAATTCTTCTGAAAAAAATTGGAAGATGCTGTGCGTCTTGACTACTTGTAGCAAGTGATCTACTTTTTCCTACCAATGAGTGTTACAGGGGAATTCTAATAAAAGTACTTGGGCTACAAGAAGAACCTGCCTTTAGTTTTACATAAGCACAATAGAGGCAAAAGCGTGTTCAGACATCTGAGGCTTCCATGGCTGTCACCATCCTCACTATTTGGAAAGAAAGAATCTGACTTGCAGCTATCTACTGAAATCCAATGGCTGTGCTTTCCTGACAGCAATGAGAATCTAAACTATGGAAGAAAGAAAACCTTGCACCACAAAGCTAGACTGCCATGTCTACAAGAGAAATTAACATCCTACCAATTTGGTGACAGATATTTGCCCCAAAATCTGAAGAGAACTTCAACTTCCCTGAAAACACCAGAGTCAACACAAGTAAACTTTCAGTGATACCGTTTTGGTCAAACACACTCTGAACAGACTAAAGTTTAGATCTAATCAGAACGACTGAAACCAAGACCCCACATTTATATCATGACAGATTGCTTGTCTTATAGATTGGGTCCCCAGAAGGACTCTGGTTATCTTTATCATAGCATATTGCTATTTCTCCACTTGGATGAAAAAATAACCTAGTCAGTTAGCATCATTTAAATAGACCTTGGTAAGAAAGAACCACCTCCCTACCACCATTTGCCTTATTTATTATATATATAAATTTCTGTACCTCTGCAAAAGGTTCTGCTTGAACCTCTTCTACAAATACACAACCAAGGAGAAAAAGCTATGTTAGTGATTTAATACAGGCCACACCAGGATGTTATATATGTTTTAGTTAATTCCTATCCTGTGAAAAATTATTACCTACTTTCTTCCACCAAAACCTACCACATATGTCTCAACACTGCAAGATGCAGATAGTCCAGCAAGTTGTGGAACTGCACTGCTACATTTGTTACAATTAAAAATGCCTTTAAAAAAAATGATCTATCAGGTTCTGTTGCATATTAAGGGGAGCCAGGTCCCCAGTATTAGCATTATTGTCAATTTTTCTTCTGTGGCCCCAAGTTGTACACTTACAGTCTGCATAGCCTGAAAGGGAGCTGCTGTTATAGTGACAGAACTGCTACTTGCTGGAGGAGACTGAAAGCTTTGCGCTGGTGCTACTGTTGACATGGAGGTGCTTGAAGTAGGCAATGATGACTGTGGCTCACTTGGGAGAGGAATAGTTGCCTGAGGGAAGAACAAATGTAATGAAAGGTCACTGATAGTTATCAGGCAGTAACAGAAGCAGTTAATTTGTTCTAAAGCCTAGACTGACAAAAGTCAGCGGTTTCTACACGATGACATTTGGACATAGTAGAGCTACAAAATAGCTTTTGCTTACAATTTCAAATCTTGCTGTGCATTCTCAGCAAACAGTACTTCTATTGCAGTCTCTGCTGATTAAGTGAAATGTGGCTATCAGCTACTATACATACCACTCATTGTAATAATTTCACAGTAAAGAGATGTTGGGTAATTTTTTCCCCCCACCAAGGAAAGGCAGAATGCCTTCTGTTCTGCTTATTGGAAGATGATTCTCTGGCTGATATTAGAAGTTACTTCTCCTTTTCAAAGGAACTCAAGAGAACTTTAGGGAGGTTGGTTTTTTCCCCTCCAGACTTGATCAATCACGTTTCAGCTCAGAAACAATGCTGAGTTGTCCAAAGTATTAACCAGAATTAAGTCTCATCTGTGCAGATGGCGAAATAAAGCATTGTTTTAGAACACCAGTGTTTAAAGAAAACAGAAGTCAAAACCAATGTAAGGCTCCAGACATTTCAGCAACCGATATATTTAACGTAGCTGTATTTGTAATAGCTCACCTGGGCAATTTCAATCTTTTTAGGTATCAGTGGCTCTGAAACACGTGAACTTGTCTGATACAGTGGCTGGGAAGTAAATTTTTCAGTCTCTTGAGAAAGTGATGCTGATGCCTAGAAGCCATACACATACCTGCTATTACAAGTAGTACTGCAGAAGTGGATTTTGAAAGATCATGACAAATATTAAGCCCAAAGTAAATGTACTAAGTAGTATTCTTAACCAAAAGCTTCAATTAATTATCTTTAAAGATTCAGACTTAGATTATCCTTCTTACACAACAGGTTGTACAACTAGCCCTGCAAAATCAGATGATTTTAAGATCTATAAATTGCCTCAAGCAATTATTTATAATCAAGTCTGTGACACACCTGTTTCATTGAATTCTATGGAAAGACATCTGATGTTACCAGAAGTTTAAGCTCTCTCAAACAAGACTTCAGAGCCAAATTTTTGTTTGCCTTTGCAAAACCTGTGTGTTCTCTAGTTAGATCATATTTGTAATGCTAAGAGTTGCTTATGCTTAGATATACAGCCTAGGGCTAGAGACTACCACTCCCATTCTCACCATATATACCATCAGCTGCATCAGACAGAACTGCACTTGCATACCAGAAGAGTGCACTGTCACCATGGTGTGCACTCCCTTATTGTTCTGGGATCAAAGCTTATCTATTGCTTTCCATAAGAAACAGGACTGGAAAAGAACACTACCACACTTCAAGCCTAAGGTACTAGAGATATGCTGGACCCAAATAACTCCAAGTCCGTACAGTACGTTTACAAAAAAGCCTCAAATCATTCTACTAAATGAGGTGTTTTACATTATAATACAGCCCAAGTCCTCTGGATGCATATTAAACAGCAAAATTATTTTTTTCTTGTCAGTACAAGAAGTCTTACAACACTGTAGAAAGAAGAGAAGGCATCAAGAAGCAGGCCAAAATTGCTGATTTAAGAGGCAGCAAGACTATATCCTTGTCAAGATTGTTAAATTCAACTATTCAGTAGGTTAAGGAATAGAGTAAGTTACATGCATAGTATACGACAGCCCATACACCAGCAAAAAAACCCCAACATTTTAAAAGCATGGACATTTCCCCATTATAATCTACATACATTGTATTTGAGTCCAAAGAGTAAGACCCAGCTGTGTTTGTGAAAACAGCAACACTTAAAAGATCTTTAAGGCAACAATCTGCATAAATTAAAAGACTTTTCAGCTCTAAACAATATTTTAATTCTAGTGAAAGATTTAACTGTGCATAAATACATCTAAGAACACAAAGTCTGAGGTCCTGGCTGAACATCAGGATGTAAGATTTTCAGTATTTCTTCAGTTAGTGCTAGAGAAAGCATCTCAGTCCTTAGCTTGCACAGAAGTCTGATATTACAATATCCATCCTGATTTATGGGCCCTCTATGTTGTCATTAGAGGGAGTATTGTACACTGTAACTACAGCAAATATTTATACTGCTTACATGTTCCCACAAGAATACGCATCACACTTTCTAGCCTACATTTTTCACCTCACACCCTTCCCATTTCAAGAGCCAGACCATTCACTTCACAGTCACACAGTATTAGAGAGACTTTTCCAGCTATCTTTAAGTGTTCCAGAATGTAGGCTACACTATTGCTGTTACCTCAATTCTTTCCCTGTATCTTGTTCAACAATAGTTATTCAGGGAAGACCCCATCACTGCTTTCTGCTAGGGCTTGCTATCACACAGGTCTTTGAATGCCAGTGAACCCCAGGGTATATTACCTGTGGCGTTTGAGGTGTCACCAAGTCTTCAGTTTCAGAGCCAGAAAGTGTTGGATCAGCAGATGCTAGGGAAGTATTTGAATCATGCAATGCCATAGAGGAAGCAGCAGCCTTGCAAGAAAACAAAGAAGGTTTTGAAATATTACCTTAAGTGTTCAGTTTCACTGACACACTCCATGCACTTCCAAAAAACTCAGAATGCCTTGAATCTATGGGTTAAATATTCAAAGTATTTCAACCTGTCTTCAAGCTACTGTTTTACTTTGAGAAATAACAAATATTTGTTGCTGTATTTCAAGCAGAAAAGCAGCTAACTTAGGCAGCATTTGAGTGATCTTAGACTTTGCAAGCTAAGTTACATGAAATTTGTTACAAAACTGACAAGAAGAAAAGCAATGAAAACACTAAGTTTATTCTAGTGAATAACCTCTACTATTCCTTGGCTACAGTTCTGCCCCTTCAGGGCAGTCCTAACTTCAACTTACTTGAAGGGGCTGTTGGAGAAAATCACTGTGACTTGGAAGTTTCTGTTCTTTTGAAGCTGTAAAAAAGAATGCATTAAGCAACATTTAGTTTTAAATTCAAACATTACATATAGTTTCAGTGTGCACTTCTACTTTTTGAAAGTATTTAGCGTATGAAGGTGCATACACTTCAAATATTTAGACTTGTGTCAGTAAATTACACCAAATTGAAAACTTAAGTTTCTTTTTTGTAAAAGAGGACAGGTATTTAATGCGGAAAATATTTCGACCATAAGAGATACCCACTTTTCATATTAAAAAATGGGTAATTTGACAAGTTTATTACCCAGATACAGCACGTCAGTTCTGCAGCTGGGTTAAGATGCACATGCCTGTCAGCAATTTTACAAGCATTCTATTTCCAAGAGACACACCAACTTAAGCCACCTCCAGCAAAAAATAAGTAAGCAGCTCAAGCTGCCTGTTTTGTTGGGTTTTTTTGGCCAGGCATTGGTATTCATCATAATCAGACAAGCTGTTTTCACCAGGCCTGCTGATCCTACAGCCTAAAGAAGCTGTGTTATGTTTGCAAAACCTCAGACAGTTTATGCTTACAGATTACTTACCTACAGGACTACTTGCTGGAGTAACTGAGGGTGGTTGGGATGAACCAATGGCACTTGGTGAAGCTTTATCAAAATCCAGAATGGACTCCTTTTGAAAAAAGGATCAGTTGGGAAGAAAATAAACTCTAGATGCAAATGAAGCACTCATTTGATAATTTTGTTAGTTTATTAGAGCTAGATTCATTCATTGCAAATATGCATTGTCAGCACTGCTTTCCCTAGCTCAGTAAGAATTGAATCTTTGTGCTACAACAGCAGAGAAAAACATACTTGCATGAAGTTGTAAGTCCCTTGTATCTGAGTCATCAAATCCTGAAGTTTTTCCCTTCTCAATACTGGATCTTTTGGAAGAGTTGAAGTAGAGCAAAATTCGGCAGCTGGCTGATGTACAGGTTTAGGCACCTAAGAACATCATATTAAATCTTACACTGGAAGTAAGACAAGTTGCCTTATCCAATGTACTTCTAGAGCAACCTAGCAGTGATGTCTGTGGGCCAAGGAATTCTGTACTGTTACTGATATTTCCAGAATTAAGCTTTTACTTTGTTAAAAAAAATCAGCTTACTGTTGCCACAACTTGTTCAGCCACAGAATAATTCACTTCATTCCGTTTCTTACAGTCAAATATACAAAAGACATTTAGTGCAAAATGAGGCACCTCCATCTACGGAAACCCACATATTTAAACGGAATGCCAGAACAACCTTAAAAAACAAAGTTGCATCACTCAATGTTTTAAACATACTTCCTCCCAGCAAAGCCCATGTCAGCAAGTACAAATCTTTTATTAGGATGGTTTTTCCAGTCACTCGGAAAATACCACACCTAAGAGATACATTTCAAGGAGGTTACTGAGGATTAGACCAAAGCGCTTCCACTAATGAGCCAAATACTCTCAATGCACCAGCTACTGCATAAAGTGTTAACCTTTTCAAAGCTTGACATGAAAACTAACTTTGTAGCTCAACAAGGACTTAATGCAGGGTCTTATTACTTCTTGATTGTTTCAGATTGTCTGTTAACAGCTCATTGCAACTGGTTCTCACTTCAAGAAGGAAATTTTTATCAGCGAATAGGCAAATCTAAGGTATCAGAAGAAAAACAATAATTAACTCCTATAATAACACAGGCCCTGTTGTTTACGGAGTGACAATAACATCAAGTTGTCTATATAGTCTGGCATCTTTTGAAAACAGCTTAGGGAAGAGGTAGGCTTAAGCATTTTTAAACCATAATTTCTAGTGATTCTCTAAAGCTTTGCTGCTCTTGCAGCCAGAGGAAGGCAAATCTGAAGACCTTAAGTAGTTGTATTATTTCAACTGTCCCAAATATTGAGAGACACAAACATGTGAAAGCCTTTGCTTTCCTACAATACTAACATTTGTCTTTAATAGGAGGGTTACTACTTCAATATATTGTATAGCAGATTTGAGCATTCATATGAAGTCATTAGAAGACTATATGGCAGAAGGATTTCTGTGCCATGACAACTGTCAAAACAAATTTATGAAGTGCCTTTCGCCCAATTTTAGGACAAGCCATCTCCTCTTCAACAATTACCTGAAACTAATCACTAGCATTTGTAGAAATTCCAATAGCATGCACAAGGAAGAACCCTGCAGGGTTTACTGAGCTTCACAAAGTATAACCCACATGTGTAGCACATCATTAATTCTGAAGGACTCAATTTCTAACATCTATGAGGCCCAGACAACAGCTACCTGCTGAGCTGTGAGCAGCTTTATTCTAGAGCTAGAAGAGTGAACCTTCACATTACTCTATCTTAATCAGAGTATCTGATGCGCAAGCTCTACTTAACTACTGATCACACAAGTTTGTTACTGTACAGTTTCTAGAAATTAAAAGGAATGAAAGCTATGAAGGATCTAAGTGCTGGATAAAAGGCAGAGTTGAATAAAGTTAACCTCAGCAAATTATAGATTAAGTTAGTGAGAACTGGAATCTTCCTGTCCATTACTTTATTAGGCCTCACAAGCTGACAATCTTAAAATACCTGTGATAGGTAATGCTTCTATTACTCTCTTCTTCCTCAATACAGTTTACTGACATGCAACTACACTACCAAACTCATTCTGCTTGCAAATGGCTAACAGAAGCTTCTCACCTTTAAGTCACCTAACCAGGTCAAGGCTGGTAGTGTGTAAAGTTATTAATATTTTCCACTAGCTACCCAAGTTAGACTTTTACATTAAACACAAACAAGTAGGTAGCCTCAAGAGCATGGAAGCAGGAGACTGCAGTGTTACACTTGTGGTTGCAAAGATGATATCATCTTCTGCATGACTTTATAATTTCTTAGTCTTCCTCTCCTTCCCCAGCTCTTACTCTGTGCATTATGCTGGTAGCATTCTTTACTTTAGAAGAGCAAGCATAGAGGGTTACATATATGATATTAGGGCTTTAAGTCAGGATAGAAACATTGAGACTCTCGATTCTGTAAAAGTTATTTTCTAGTTCCTGCATATGTTAAAATACACTAGTCCAGAAGTAGCTACAGTGACTATCTCATATTGAGTTACTGTTTTGCTGGTACTTAACGTGTTCAGAGTTAGAATGTTCAAGTGCAATAGAACATATGTGAAAAATAATCAGAAAACTAAAAGTGGTTCAGGCTTTATGCCTTTATAAAAGAGATGCTTTGAAAAAGAGCAGGTACTCGACATCCTGAAGATGGTTATAAACCATGTTTTCTTCCTAGCCTACAGTTAAATGCTGTTTCTGGAAGTCATTTCAAGCAGGTGGCAGATTCTGAGCTTGGTAACCTGTTAGGCTAGCCTGGCCTAACCACTGGTGGTTCAAGCAACATTAGTTTTACACAGCACTTAGGTTTGATAAACATTTTTTTGTTATGATAAATTAGACCCTAAACTTCAACACCACCTACACATGCAGCAAGATTTTTTTTTCAACCTATATCCAGAGAATTGACTAAAAATTGTGTTGAAAAACCTAGAAATTTTTAGGACCTGTTAAACCACTACAAATAAACACATAAAGGCACACTGACTGTTACAGAATTTTACTAGTCAAAATGCTAATACATAAGGTACAGCTGTTAAAAATGTTTATTTTAGTGACTGAAGGACTACTTATATCTAATACTCTAATATACATTTCAACCACCTCATCTAATAGTAAAACTTGTACTACACAGGACATCAATTCCTATTTAGGTTCATTAGCTGTGGAGTATTAAATGAGCTGGAATGGTGATACCCAAGCCGTAATCACAATAGTGATCACCAGCTATACCATGTAGATCTTAATTTGCTTTCTACTCAGAATGGCATTACTAGCAGGAATAAAATGGCACTGAGTAACAGAAAAACCCAAACTGTTCTGATTTTACACAGCACACCACAAATTCAGCTCTAGCCAAATTTGCTGGTCCACAAGTTGCATAAGCATTTAACTCAACCATTTACCAGGCTGGCACATCAGCTCACTCTTGGCCTTAGGCAAAGCTTCTTAGGTATTGTATCCCACAGTACATGAAGTTAAATAAGCATATAAGATCTCAAAACAAAACAGTTTATTAAAATATATCTGAGCTCTAACAGGTATTTCAGGGAGTAGAGACTGATTTCAGCTCCAGAAAGCAGTAACAGTGACACAGGCAATTTATCTACCATGCCTAGATCCCTGCACAAGGTCATTTATGTCCTCCCTGGGAGTGCTATGGATTCCACTACAGCACTGCACTGCCTCTTCATTCTTCATATAAATGAAGGCAAAACAAGTTTCATTAACCAAAAGTTTAATATATATGCAGTTAAATTAAGACTTTTAAAAAGTTATTATTGAAACTAGTTAAATTGACAGTACACTTATTCAATGTACTTTTGGTATTAAGATTTGTCAATAGCTGCTAAGCAAAAATATAGCCAGCTTGTGTTTCACTATGTCTACTAGGTAAATTGAAGTTTGAATACTTTAAAAATATGCTTTTTTAACTTAAATAGGTAATCCAGCTTAAGCAACCTTACATTCCAACATTCAATTTAGTTTAATTTGGCTGACACACACCTGCACATTACTATGAAGATTCCTAGGCAGGTTGCAAGTTTCTCCAACTGACTGGACACCCTCCTTTCCCCTTACTGTATCAAAGTTTTGTTCACCCCTTATGCCATCCATCTTTCCATCCTACACAAAAATAAAAGCCCCATCTCATTAGGAAGTATCTAGAATTTAAGTTTTAACTTCAATCCAACACCAGAAATTTCAAAGCATCTTAAAGTGCTCGAGACTATTCCAGTACAATCTGATGGTTTCAGTTACACTAATACCATGCATAGTTGAGTGCACAACACCTACTTGTGCTCAGAGCTGCTTAGTGTGAGGCAATCAGGCTTTGTACCTCTACCACCATCACCAGTGGGCACAAGATTCTACTCAGCTTGAGTGTAAACACCTTAATCCCATTTTGTTACCCAGTGCTGCATGTTACCTACTCTTTTAATTTCATGCTCAATCTTCTGTTTGCGCTCCCGTCTCTAGGCACAAAAAATTCAGTTATGCCAGGTTTATTGACAAGACTTAAGCTTCATTATTTGCTATGAGTAATATGGAGATAATTGATTTCTACTTTCTTGCAGAAAGAAGGCAGTAGTACAAACAACATTTTGTACAGAAGAATTACTCAATTCCCCATTTTCCTCCTGAAGCCTAATCAAATACTGCTCTTAATGGCGTAACTGAATTCTGCTTTGCCCATCATCTCACCCACTTAAAATTGTTACTATTTAAGTAACAGGTGAGAAAGTGATGTAACCAGAGGCTAGCAGCCTGCTCAGCTGTAAGCCCTGCAGTGACTTCCATTTTACACTTCTAAAAGTAACTGTGCTATCATTAGACTCTCCAGGACAGCAGTATGGCTTATGCATTCATCTGGAAATACATATATAAGCCCCTGTTCAGTTGGCATTGCTTGATCTAGATGTCAGATCTCTCTTGAATCAGCAGCTATTTTAATCAAAAGCCTAAAAAGTTACTGAAGTGCTATTTGCATGCAGCCACCAACAAAGTATTTGATCCCTGGATGAGTCATACCTGCTTTGCACTGATAACAGTGGACAGAACCAATAGCTGGGGATGAACTAGGTTAATTCTTCTGTCTTAGGCATAAAGCAGTTATTCAAGGCTCAAACACAGCAATACTGTGTTGATGGAAAAAGCAAAGCAGGCCACCTTGCTATTCAAATATACATCTTAACTGCCAGAATTATTTTCCCCCAAGAAAGAATTAAATGGGAGTCTAAGTACAGGCCTACAAAATGCATCTTATAAAGCCTCTGCTAATAGGTAGCATTAGTCCAAAACACTGCTGTGAAAAGCTTATGACAGGTAATACTACATATGCCAACTCACTTCTTTGGGTTCCATATCAAGCTTCTTTGGCCCCATCTGCTCCTTTGACCCAACACTTGCAGCTGCCCAGGATTTCGGAGGGTTCTGTAACTGCTGTGATGACACTTGCTGCTGCCTCTCAGCTTTTTCCCAAGCCTCTCGAGTCTCCTGCTTCTTTGGTTCTGGCTCCTCCCTAACATGTGCAGCCCAAGCCTTCACAGGCTCCTGCTTCTTTTGCTCTGGCTCTTCCCTAACAGGCATTTCCCATGATTTCACAGGCTCTGGCTTCTTTTGTTCTGGTTGATCCCTAGTTTGGGCTACCCAAGGCTTTGGAGATTCCTGCTTTTGTTCTGGTTCTTCCTTAACTTTAGTTACCCAAGGTTTCAGCAACTCCTGCTTTTTCTGCTCCTGCTCTTCCCTAACTTTTGCTACCCAAGGCTTAGGCAATTCCTGTTTCTTCTGGTCCTGCTCTTCCCTAACCTTTGCTACCCAAGGTTTGGGGGACTCCTGCTCTTCTCGGACATGTGCTATCCAGGCCTTTGGAGCTTCTTGCTTCTGTTCTTCCTCCTCAGCACGGGTCTCCCAGGGTTTTGTAGACTCACGCTTCTGTTCCTCCTCTTTAACATGAGCTTCCCAAGGCTTTGGAGAATCTGGTCTTTTTGCTTCTTGCTGCCTAACACGAGTTTCCCAAGGCTTTAAGGTCTCTTGTTTCTGCTTCTGTTCCTGCTCTTCAATATCAACAAGCGTTTCCCAGGACTTTGGAGGTTCTTGCTTTCTAGCACACTCAGCTTCCCAAGATTTGGGCTCTTCTGGCTTCTTCTTGATAGTGTATTCTGCTTCAGGCAAATAACGCCTGTTGAGAAACTATATAGACCAAAGAAACTTAATGGTTCCCAAGAAAACATTTTGCTACTACAGTTTAGGTCAGTTAAGTTTGGACACCCAGCTACTGAAAATTTTTTACTAAAAGCAGAGCCTAGACAGTTCAAGCACTAGCTGCAGAAACTGTGTGGACAGCCATGACTTCATCCTACAACACTGCAGACTAGCTTTGCTTGGCATGCCAGAGGCATGAAAATATCCTGAGCAGTACAATAAAACATACTTGATCTGAATGAATCTATTACCTTTCTTCTCAATACTAACTGACATTCCTAAACAGTAACAGTACTAAGTTCAGTTGTGATTTTTATAAAGGTAGCTCTCCTCCTAAGCATCTAGAATGCCATGGGACTATTAACAGACATTCTGCTAAGTGTAGCAGCACCGCCTTCACCCAAAATCTTTAACCCTCTGGAACTCAAATAACCAAATATAACCACAATTCATAAGGGAGTTTAAATACTAAAGTCATGATATTCTAAGATTTAGTACCACTGGTATTAACTCCAGGCTGAGTTTACTGTCAATAACTCTGAGAATTCAATGAAGATGTCCTGAAGTTTTCCTGAATTACTACTTTGTCATGAACAGGAAGTGAATGTGAAATAAATAATGTGCAAAGCTCAGTCTGTTTTTTCTGACCAGTCACCAGAAAAGCTCTGGAGTCAGGTAATAGTTATCAGGTTACAAAAACTTGTTCTGGAGTACACCCTCTACCTAGGGGGATACCTGGGAAACAGGGATTCAGCATATTAAGAACCAGTATCTCCACTTAGAAAAGGGCACACCTCCCCACCTTTTGAATTAAGTCTAATGGGTTTTATCCTATTTCCAGTTGAAGCCTGAGTACTCAATTAGGAGTCTGAAGGGCTGTTGAAACAGGTCTACATACCCCTGTGAACTCAAGTCTGTCTTTGGATTCCTACTTTTCTGACAAACAGAGCAAGAACTGCTTCATTCTCAACCCATCAATATCAAGTCTACTGCAATCAGCTTGGTGTTTAGATACAGCTTTAGTAGATGTGCATTTTCTATTCCACAGTAGACAAGATCAGTGTGTTTTCACCCTAAAGGCTGATGCTTCAGTTTATTCAGGAAACTGCCAAAGCATTACTCTGTTTCATGTAATCCTGCCCCACTTATCCCAAAGATCCTCAGAGTAGTCATTAATTTGGGGTTAGAAATAGAAATGCTACCAAGTCTTCTATGCTTCTACATAAAGCAATACCTAAGTTAAGATTTGTACCTCTTTTTGTAATTTACTTTTTTAAATGCAGCTATGTTTCTGATAAACTACTATGAGCATTTAGCAGTGGAATATCTTACCTCCTGTGGCTGTATTTCAGACTTCATGAGCTCCATAATGGATTCTAGAGAAAGGATGTTAATTTGTTTCAATTGATCAAATGCAGAAAGGCATACCAAACAGTAGTAAGTCTTTAATTCTATTTAAATAGTGGTGCCAATAGCTAAACCAGATATTCTGAAAGCCCAGCTTGCCATTCAACATACTATTTAGACAAGCTTTTACTTTGACTTTATTTTACATTTGTAGAAATTCAGAATTAAGCAAAAAATACCTTACAGT
>NW_009952873.1:705830-717794 GCF_000747805.2 Chaetura pelagica | reverse complement strand
AATTTCTCACATCTTCAACATGAAGGCTTGCTCAGAAGGCAAAAACATCCTATTACTATGAATTAGATGTTTTCCTACAATGTCAGCCAGAATAGGGTTGCAAGCCTTACAGCTTCCATTTTAGTTGCTACATTGCAAATAAGTTACAGCACAGGATTAGATTCAGCATCAAACTATGCGAAATCAATTGTGACTTCAAGCTTATCCCAACAATACACTACAAAAACTGAACCATGTAATATTCTACCTGGTTCTTTGACAGACTCTCCTTTTGACAACTGTCTTGTTCTCTCAGATTTTCTATTTACTTCTTCTTCCAATTCTTTTACTGTCACAGTGGTGCGAGGAGTTGGAATACTTTCAAAGTAGCCAGAGTCTAGAAGTTTGGATAACAGGTCCTTCATGTGTTTATCTGAAGAGTAAAAATCCATTAAGTTAAGATACAAAAATCTGAAATTAAGGAGTATTCAGATGACAGATCAAGACTCCTTAATTCATCCCTTTATATAAACTGCAATTTGCCCAAGTTCATACATCCTACTGAGTTATAGGAATAAAATGTTTTAAGGAAACTATTTCTTAAACTGTTTTTTATATTACAGATTAAAACACCTTTGCAATCCACAGATAAGACTGCAGATTGTTTAAATGCACACAAGGTAAACACTGAACCACCTGGTTTCCTACATACTTAGAAGGGGTTTGTTTACCATTACAAACCAGGCAACACTGATACTAAACACATGTTGTGCCGACTGTAGCATAGGTGAAGCTGAACAAAGTCACTATGGAACTGCCCTATAAGATTCCCTTCCCAGTGCAGGAAAGTAAGTCTGAAAAGGAAAAGTTGAGAACTGCAAAAACAAGGAAGGAGAAAGAAAGACTGCTCCAAACTGAACTTCTGGAAAAAAGTCAGTTGACAGTTGCAGACAAATTTAACTGTGTACTCTTTCCAACAAGCAGTATGTAGTTCCCTTATTTATGCCAAGGAGAAGCTTAGAGGAGACAGTAAGACCTCAGAAGTAGCAGTGCTACAAGAAATTGTTTCAGAGGAGCTAGACAGGGTAGCCTTGAGAACAGGAAGAACATTCAGCAGAAGACCACTCCTACCAGTAACAACCATTTAAAAAGTAGCTACAACTTAATACAAATGACAAATTGCCTTCCTAGGCAATTAATGCTAATGAGAAGACACAACAGCTTTATCTGAAGCACATAAAAGAATGAAAGACTCACACTAAAGATACTGACAAAACAGTCACAAAAGTTAAGATGATAGTCAAAAAGCTAAAAAAAACCCCTAAGAGTCCAAGATCACCAGGCAACTATCAGTTCATATCAACAGATGCAAGGCTACAGTTACCTTCCTGTACCATTACTAGGCCAGCTTGAACTCTGTCCAGAACAACATAAAGAGTTAACACTTAGTTGTCAGTTCAGTTATCTGCATGTGAAAGTGACATAACTTCAATGGCATTGTTGTCAATGACAAAAGAAAGATTACTGCCACACAACCATTACAAGACTAGAGTTAATGGGTTAAGCAAGGTCTCTTTGCAACAGGAAAGACACTACTCAAGAAAGGACAGTCTTCTCATAGCAGGTTCTAAATAGGAACATAAAATATGTGTATTAGCTGACAACCAGAGTTTGAAACTAAAAAACACAGATGGAAGAAAAATTTACAGTCCTGCAGATTCTGGCATGCTTGGAAGATGAGGACATTTGCAACAGGTCAAAGCAAGATTGCACTGTATGTGATTAGAGATCAGAAGAAGTTCCATTAATTACTATTCTTCCTCAGCGTGGTATCCTGCACTGTAGTTGGACAAGGGCTATGAACCTGAAACTCCTATAAGAATCTTCAATGTGAGACCTCCAGCCTGGGGCCACTGAAGCTTTGTAATACACATCAGTATACTCAACTGAGCGTTTCATGGCTGGGAACAATGTGCCAAGTCTTAACTCATTTGTACATAACCATCCCAAAAGCTTCCCACTGCTGATTCAATAAGTATTACTGCATCAGCTTTTGAATTTCTACCATCATTATATCTCAAAAAGGCGCTACTACATTGGTAGAAGAACACACCTTTTTTTCCAGGTTAAGTTTCACTGTATTTTTTGTATCTGTACTTAACTTGGAACAAACAGCAGTTCATACCTGGCTAACTGCATAAACAGCACTAGAAAGTGCTTCATTTAATATCCTACCACATATATTAATTTGTTTTAAGAAGTTTAAATAGCACACAAATTTCAGATCTAAGATACTTCTCTAGATGAGACACTCACATGTTGTTCCAACCACAGGTTTCTCACTTCCTTCTAGAAGGTCCCAGAAGTAAAGAGATGATTGCTCCATCTGGTCTTCCACACTAAAACAAATGAGTTTTACCAGGTAGAATCATAACAAAGATCAAGTCTTGTAGTATCCCCATAACCCTCATTTTAAGACACTAACATTTAGTCTACCAAATTAAGGCTGTATACACAGTGAATCCTAAACCCATTATCCACTACAGAAGTGATTCACCTCTATCTGTTCGTTCATTATTCAATCTAGCAAATATAAATTCTTTTGTTGGTAACAGTCAGGTCAGAGAGCCTAGCACTGCCCCACGAGACCACATGGCGGGACTTCATTGCAAGCCAGGACTCCCAGACAAGGAAACAATTGCTGTTAATCAGTGACCACTTTATTGGGTGTACATGTGCTGTGGCAACCATCAACAGCTCCAGCCACTCTACTGAGAAACAAACATAGGTCCATGACCCACTCCACCCCCTCCAGACAATGAATTTAAGTCCACCATGATGAAATTTAATATCCCAAAGAAAAGGATTATGCATCTTGTGGAAGTCTAATACAATGAGAACAGCCTCAGAGTTACCACCTTACACTCCTTCAAATAAAAAGGCACATCTGGATCATGATGTGAATGAAATACAGAAGAGTTCTCCTGTGTTTACTGCATTTCTTTCATGTCATGAACAGGGATACCTCAGAAGCAACACACCTGTTTGTGATGGTATTGGACTATCTGCCCTCAATCACATGGAGACACATGATGGCAGGGCTTGTGTGTATCTTCCACAACTGAGGCTGTCATTACTGCAGCTTTCCTTTAATGCTCAAAGTGAGGTAATTTTACTACATTCCTACTCTCAGACTAAAGCATGTGTGCTGATAGAACTTCAATTAGTTTCCCAAAATATATTTCAAGACAAGGCAGCAGAGGACATTTACTGTAATGAATGAAGCATACCAAGTAAACAAAAATCTAGCTTACCTCAAGTTCTCATTTCTTTCTGGACATGTCAGTTTTGCAAATCTTATGAGGTAGTCTAGTTCTTTAGAAGGCAAATATATTGCACCATTCATACCACCTTTGAAATCTTTCTGAACGTGTTCTTGAGTGAAGTTCTGCAGCACATACTGGACTTGAAGTATTGTACGCAGTTTTTTCTTCTCTGCTTCAAGCTTCAAGAGACTCTCTCTTCGCTGAGCCTTCCTCTGTGCTTTCAGCAGCTATTTCAAAACATGAATTCAGGAGTTAAAACACAGTGGTTTAGTAAAGGATTCTAAGACAAAACACATTGAGTCTGGTATTGACCACCCTACATTGATCAAAATAACTAAATTTGTTTTTATTAGATAACAGATACCCAGATCTTTCAAGCTCCTCCTCTGGCAGAGATCCTGATTTATTTATTAAGTCTCAACACATTTAGCTTTTAATCAAACTGGATACTGGTATCTTCACTTTGATACACCTTTATGATACTTAGATCCTAATTATGCCTGGTAGTTGCTTGATTAGAACAGCTTTCAGAATTAATACAAGGAATTAATAGTTAATACCAGTGCACAAATCCAAGCCTAGCTGATCACACTTATCACCTGAAGTTAGTGATAGAGAAGTTGTCTCAAATTTCTCATAGTAAGACAACTGCTTTTTCACTTCTGAATACTCCAATTTAAATGATACAGCAGAATCCTACAGTTCCTCTTATTCTGTTGGGATAAGACTAAAGAAGTCATTAAATAAGCAATACCACAAGCCACAAAACACACAGCCCTCATGCATCTGAGGAGAAAATTTTCATTATGTACTAACTATGCAGAAAAAGCTATCCAAGTAGCTTCAGAATTTAAAATGCCTCAATATGGGGTATCCTAAGTTTCTTTGCAAGACCTACAAAAGTGTAGTTTTTTAAAACATGCTGTAAAGGATATAAGGATGTTGCTACCAGAATGGCTCCTACTGTTCCAGTAATGGGTATTGGCTGTAGAATCCATACTGGAAGAAGTAGAGCCAAGGAAAAAAGTGGGTTAGCCTTTACATGTCACATAAGTTCAAGAACAAACACGAACAGGTAGAATTTAATGCTGGATTACTGAGAACAGTCACAATCCTTTGTTTCTGATATTTTATGAGCAGCTACACAGAGGGAAGCAATAGGAACCAATCCAAGTTTTACATTCAGCACAGTAGTTTCCATGTTCAATATACAATGACTTAGGGAACCTAAAGCAGCAACACTGCAGAAAAGGCTCTTAAATATCTGCTCACATAGTGCCTTGAGAGATTTACTGCACTAGCTGGAATTCCTAAATATACAAGAAAAGTCTCTCTAGCAAATCTGTGTTTCAGGCAACACTGAGACAAGCCATTTTACCAGTCCTTCAACATTCTGCAAGAGGCAGAGAAATAATGCCAGAGCAGTAACTAATCATGTTTAGAATTCCCAGTACTACCTTCGATAAGATCTTTTCATAATGATAATATTTGCTTGAGCCAAGAGACCAGTTTCTCCCAAACCACTTGCTTACATAAAAATAATATATGTAGTGCTTTAAACCCTGAATAAATACCTAAATAAAGCACTAAATCTGTGACTTGCCATAAATAGAGACAACTATAGCAAAATAAATGGCAAACTCCACAAGCTTCAGTAAAATTTTACTGAGAGCTATACTTCTCATTGAAGCCAAAGTGATTTAACCCCAGCACATTCCCTCACTGGGAAACACCAAGACATTCATTATGGAAGGGATCTTTGGATCATCTAGTCCAACCTCCAGAACAAAGGCCACACTGAAACAAAGACCAATTTATTTAGAGCTTTTCACAGTCAGGTCTTGAAAAGATCCAAGAACAGATTTTACTACTTCTCCAGGCAGCTCACTCTACTGCTTAATTATCTTCAGAGTGACCATTTTTCTGCCTATGTAGTTGAAACCTACTATTTCAATTCATGATCACTTCTCCTAGCACAATAAAAAGCCTGGATCCATCTTTTCAGTCATCACTTTGGTATTTGAAGGTAGTAGCTCCTATAAAGTCTTTATTTCACCTGTCCCAAGAAGCCAAATTCTTCCAGGCTCTGCTCACAGTCTCATGCTCCAGCCCCCATCCAGTCAGAGGCCCACCACTGGACTCACTGAAGTTTATCTATAGCCTTTGTGTACCAAGTGACCAGAAATAGACAACTGGGTAACAAATATCAGATCATCAGTTCTCCTTAATTTACTGATACTCAGTCTAGCCTTCACTGCTCCAGAGCTACACTTTATTTTGCCTGCTGCCCACAAGGCCCTGTATGTCCTACCCAGTAGAGCTACTCTCCCACCAGTCTGCACCTCTGCAGGGTATTAGTCCACCTCAGGCACAAGCCATCAGCAAGATGATTAACTGTTTCAAACCTAAATAAACTGGAATAATCCTAAACTTAGCTGAGTTTAAATTACTCAAATTGACTTAAGCATAAGCTCTTGCAGGGGGACACAGTGAATAACTACATCTGGAGGTCAGTGGTACACAGAATTATCAGCAGTTACTCTGCCCTACTCACTACTCCAGATAGTTTAAGCACATTTTTCCCTCAAGTTCCAAGATTGAAGCTTCCCAGTATTCTGCATATCAGCATACAAGTGTAGTCATTTGAAGAGTAGCACAAACTTTGCAGTTACCTCCTGACAATATAGGGAGGAGCATTTTATACTTACATCTTGGCTAAGTCCTGAAAAAGTCTTCTGAAGCTCCTTGGCAAATTCCAAGTTGTGTACTACTTCTTCATATTTCTCTACTGCCTCCTAAAAATGAATAGATAAAAATGTGTATTTTCATGCTTAGGACTACAGGTTGCATCCCTTTGTAGCCAGCTTCTCATTTAAAACTAGTCATTTAGTGTGTAGTTAACTTAAATTGTAACTTCTTTGAAGATTCTATGTCTTTAACTAGCATTAGAAATTTTGTCATGAATACCATTCACTCCTGACTGAGATGCAGTACAAAGTCAGCTCACACCACTGCACAGATATCTTACAAGTCTGCCTGTATTAGACTTCCCAGGCAACTTCTTGTTAACAGTATTGAAACAGGAAAGCCTGGACACCAGTTATTTCATTTTTCTTTTTGTTCCCATAGGTCCCAGCAATAAGAGGTAAACAGCTACTTAAAATCAAGACACTGGTATGAACATTCTTGGAAGGAATGCAGGAGATAAATTCAGCATAGATATTTTACCCTGATGCTCAGCTGAATACTTTTACAGATCATTTGTACATACCTGAAGAGAAAACAGAAGACAAGCCATACTTTCAGAAAAAAAGACTTCAAAACTTAGTTTCCACAAATGTCCCTGTTTCCACCAATGGCTTTACCCAATAGCTTACTAGCCAATCTTCAAAAAGACTACTTAAGATTATTAATTGCATTTTGGTATACTCTGTTTTTGAGTTCTTCCCCACTAATAAGTCAGATAATTTTTACATGTCTCCTTGACAACTCTGAAGATAGCAAAATGCTGTCGTTCAGACATTGCCCATGTGAGACCATACCTTGAATACTATGTTCAGTTTTGGACCCCCCACTACAAGGACACTGAAGTGCTGAAGCAAGTCCAGAGAAGGGCAATGAAGCTGGTGAAGGGTCTAGAGCAAAGCACAGGTCTTATGAGGAGCATCTCAGGGAACTGGGGTTGTTTTGTCTGAGCAGGTTGAGGGGAGACTATCACTCTCTACAACTACCTGAAAGGAGGTTATAATGAGAAGGCGGGGGTTAGTCTCTTCCCTCAAGTAGTAAGTGATAGAAGAGGTAAAGGCCTCAACTTGTGCCAGAGGAGGTTTAGCTTAAATATTAGGAAAAATGTCCTAACTGAAAGGATTGTCTGGCACTGGAACAGGCTGTCCAGTAAAGTGGTGGAGTCACCATCCCTGGAGGCATCTAAAACACATAGATGTGATTAATGGTTGGACTTGATGATCTTCAAGGTCTTTTCCAACCAAAACAATGATATGATTCTGTGCCTGGGAAGTAAAAAGTTAAGCTTAATTCTGTTGTTAAAGTGTGTTTTACACTGTTTTATGCTCACAACATATGAGAAGATTTTCTAGAATGGGCCTGTCAGTCTACTATAACACTCTTTCAAAGTAGTGTTAGTGTTAAAGCATTTCACCAGTGCAGTGCCAAAAATTTAATCTACTGTCCCAATAAGACCTGGGACATGTGCAAATTCCATGTGTACTCCTAAACAATTGGAAAACAAGTTACATGTTTATTTACTCAATTAGTTTGATTGTTCAGCTACTTGCATTCAATTTTTTGTAGTATACTAGACATTACTAGGCCTAAATGCTACTCATCACAACAAAGTGCATTAATTACTGTAAAATACTCATCTGGTAGTTGTCCTCACACAATTTAACAAGCAACTTTTAAGAACTAATTAGCAAGTTCACTTAGCACATGGGAGGATTTAACATTCAAGGAAGACTCACAATTTAACACCAACAACTTACTAGATAGATTGCAGTAAATATGCTCTTAATCATGCAAATCCCCAAATAAAACTCCCTACCTGAAAACACTAAGAACAGTTACCACTGCTCTGATGACAAGCTGTAACTCGCCCTGCAGGAAAGCAATAGCTGTCTTTTGTCACACCTGTTGTTAACATTCATTAGCAGCATGTTGGAGTAACTACTAAGGAAAGTCTGCTCAGCTTGCAAAACAGCACAGTATTGCCAGCGAGAACATTTAACTCTGGAAGCTCCTCCTTTTTGAAACAAATGTTGCCTAGAGTAAGGCTAGCACACAGAGCAGCTCTGGCAGCCATGTACCATTAAGTACTTAGCTTAATCTAAGCTGCTTGTAAAATGAGTTCATCACCAGATGTGCACTTCTGTGTGAGAAACAATTAAAAATAGATAGCATCAAGTTACATTAGAGCTCCACTATATTATAGGCAGTTGGGTTTCTTTAGGCAAACCAAACTACTAAGCTCTGCTCTAGCATCAATCACCATACACCTGGTATTTGTATATACATTAGGAATTTGTATCTGCAAGGTACAAATGCACTATTTCTGTGTCTAAAACAGAGGTCTAGACTAGATTTAATACTGAGTTAATATGTGCTTCTACAATAGTCATCAGAACAGCTGGAACACAACTGGTCAGTTCACTAGTGAGATTGAATTCCCCATTTTAGAAGCATGAGATCTCAAACTACAATAAAAGACTAATACTTAAAAAGTTAAAGCACCTATGATTTGAATGCAGAAAGCTCTTGCCCACCTGATTCCACATTGAATTTAGAAGCACTAAAAGGTCATAATCCTACTTCAAACCATCACATTTAATTAGCTCACCTTTTGCACTTGAGATAACAGGAGACTACACCAGATTTTGTAGTTAAGTGCTAAATGATCATACACTTCCAAAGGTCTACTCTACTTTTAAATAACAAGATATCACTTCCCCTCTTATGCTATTTATGTCCAGTTCTCATTTACAAATAACTCACAGAAACAGTATTTGTGTTCTCATACTGCTGCACTGTGACAAAGCTAACAGACAACGAAGTATTTTTCCAGCTGGTTCACTAGCAGGATGAGCACTACCACTGAGGTGTCACTGCCCTTTATCACACTATTGTTCTTTAGCATGTGTAGTGTATTTTAAGAACATGACTCCTACGTGACTAGAGCAACAAACCCTTTGGATGACATGCCACTGCTACTTGGGCATGCCGAAGAAGCAATAGCTTCCATATTATAGAAACCTGGTGTCAGCTCTAGAATCCATTCTAGTCCAAGACAAAAAAGCCAGAACCACAAAGCGCATTCCAATTGTTGAGTAGCAATCTTGCATCCTGGCATTCCAAACTCTAGCAACCTTAGGTAAAAAAATAGTGTTCTAACACCATTTGAGAATGCTGGCAACTCCCAGCCATCTAATAGCAGCATTAAAGGACAGGAGAGTAATAACTAAAACTCCTAGCTAGATTCCTATGTTAGGGAAGGCTTTATAGATCTCATGCAAGTTAAACCAGTGTCTTCCTCAATACCAACAGGAACTGTTTGACATTTATACTTTAACAGCTACTTGTAACCAACAGCACTATGCAGCCAACAGGCAATTTAAAGTAACACCTGTTAATGAGGTCATGAGGATCAATTAGCTACACCAGAAGTTTAGAGGTTTGTGTTCAAACACTGCAATGCCTTGTAGATAAGCTGCATACAGACAACCTCAAAATGGAATAAGTGTAGGAGCAATGAAGCTGAAAGTTTACACAAAGATAAACAAGGACCTTCTATTACTTCAGTACACAACGTGAAGTTTAAAGTAGGAGACTTCATGCTTGTGGGTTCATCATTCAATTTAACTACCAGTAATTTGTCATTTGGTTTTGTGGAAAAAAAACACTAATGCAAGCCTGTAGACTTTACTCTTGTAAAACTACACCAACATCTCCTTCAGCAACCTACCCCTTCTGACATGTTTCAAGATTGAGGCCACTCACTCCTGCATAAAGCAACTTACCAACTGGTCTTGATTGAGAGATTCCCCCTTCTTCAGACGATCTTTGTAGTCTTCTAGTTTGAGCTGTAGGAAAATGCAAAGTAAGTCTTATTTTGATTTCCATCTGATGTGGAATATGGGCTACAAGTTACATATTCTTTCCATGTTTTACCTATATACTGCCAAACAGGAATTTTACTACTTCCTCTCTATTTCAGGATAAATTAATATAGAAAGCTTATCTATACCTTTCATTTGGCAGTCTCAGACTCCAGGACTCCCTGCTTCCCTTTCTTTGTTCTTTTATTTCTTACTTTCTACCTTTGTTTTATTTAAGTAGTAATGCATTGACCCTAGATCTTTAACTGGCTCCAAACACATCCCATATCCTCATTTTAAATTAGACTTTTTTAGGTTTTTCCAAGTCAATGCTAGAATTCAGCTCTTATCCCTGAATAATCCTACTTAAATTTCCAGAGCACAACTTTCCAAGTCCAGTTTCATTTATGTCATCACAATTTCATAGCACTGCTTCCTAGGAAAGTGGACTAGTATCTTCAGGAAATGAGATTTATTTCTAACATACTGAAACAGTCTTTAAAAGCTGTTGTAAACTATACAAGACTCAACTACTAGGCATGCACACTATTAGAGAAACAAATTATTAGGTATTCTTTATATACACAAGGAAAAGAAAGCAAGTTGAATACTAATTCATTTATGTAACTGCCCACATAGGGCCTACAGACACAGCACCTACAAAAGCCTAGGACAAGGAATACTTCCTACTCATTCTAGTAAGCCACACTTTTCAATTGCTGGTGAGGGCATACTGTCATATATATGGACTAATCAAAGATACTTGGGAAATCCACAACAACATGCTTCCTTGGTCACAACTAGAATACAAGACAAAGTTGGCTAATCACACAAGGAAAACCTTAACTGACATTAATCAAAGTTAGAGCATGATGCATGACATGAGACAGCAGTAATACTGCATCTCCTGCAGGTGGATCCAGTTCCCTAGCCATATGGCCAGAAGACTGATCTACTCTCTCTTTACTCCCTAAGACATAGCACAAAGCTTTTCAGACACTTAGAGAAGCACAGCATATTAATGTATTTGCTTTACTTGTAATCCTGACCCAGTACCAAAAGCAAGAACACCATTATTTCTTTTCTCTTACAGGAAATAGCATTTTCCCTTTTAAAATGTATGCACATAACCTTCAGTCACCTACCAACCTAATGAAAAATCTCAGAATGCAAAAGCCTGACCAGCTATATCCCCAATAGGCGTACAGTTACCTTAGTTCTTAACACTGCTCTGTCCCCTCCATCCCAGAAAAGCACTCCAAAGCAAGAGAGCAGGCTTTGGATGCTTTGTTTAAAAGCTTTCAAGTTAATAACATTTGTCTATATTTAACATACAGAAGTCAAAGATTTATGCAAAGTGAAGTGCAATACATATTTAATACAATTTGACATTTCCATGAGTCAGAGGAAAACCCTGATCCTAATTTCCAATTTTACATACATTTCTATATGCATCTAATATTAGGATGTAATCAATAGGAGGAACACAAAGATTCCCACAAGGCTATAAACCATCTCCAAATCAGTTCCAAGTTAGTTTTGAACTGATTCAGCCTACTGGAGAAGCATTCCCAGTTTTTATCAACACTCAGTTACTTTTGTTAACTAACTACCGAGTATGCACTGTAAAGCTGGCAGCTGAGAACAGGCTTGCAGTTAGGTGCACTGATTCCCTGAAATAACAATGTTATGCTCACACCATGTCAAACGCAAGCAGCCCAGCTCAGAACAGTAAGGAACACCACTCTTTACTACATGGGAGCTACAGACAATAATAAAAAGCACTAGCAAATCCATACTTAGGTCCTTTCACAGATTATTTAAAAAACGCACACGCATAACCTTAACCCAGCCATTATCAAATAGGCACTGAGCTTCACAATTAGCAACTTAAAGCCGTGCCACAGCGAAGAAAAGCAAATTACCTTCTTTTTCTCGATGTTCCTGATCTTGTGTTTGAGGCAGATAAGCCCATTATCGATGTAAGTCTCATAGGCCTGGGCAGGAGAGGCGGCCGAGCCGAGCGCAGACTGGAGGGGGCTGGGGGGGGG
>NW_009952873.1:704991-705819 GCF_000747805.2 Chaetura pelagica | reverse complement strand
GGGCGGCGGAGCCGAGCGCAGACTGGAGGGGGCTGGGGGGGGGCTGGCTCTCCCCAGACGTGTTCACCTGCTGCTTGGCTGCCTTCATGCTCTTCTCCTCCCCCTCCTCCGACCGGCCTGAAGGTGATGACGGGCGACGGAAAGGGGCTTGGGAAAGCTGCACCATTGAAACAGATGGAGCTGCAAAGAAACGCCGCTTATTTAGCTCTCTCACCCTCTCCCCCCCCCAAAAAAATCCCTGCCTTTCCTTAACACACATTCAGAAAACGGAGCCACAGGATTGAGCGTCAGAAAGAATTCAGAAAGAGGTCTTCCACCCTCCTCCCTCCCCCTTTCAAAATCTCTGTAGCAGGAATTTCAAAGCAAGGCAAACTTTGTATTGTTCGAGCCTCCCCACCCATCCAGACGCCACAAACCCTTTACATAGGCAGAATCAGACAGCGCGGGGGATGATTCCAGAAACCCAATATAGCGCCCATATAAAACCAGGGCGGGTTTCCCGCACACATCACCCACAAGGGGGGAAAAAACAAAACAACCCAAAACTGCAAGCAAGCAACTGCAGATCGCGCTGCCAGCCTGGCTGCGGCCGGAATGGAAACGCGGGAGCGGCCCGCCGGAAGGTATCGCCCCTTCTTCTCACTCCCATTAAATCAGCGTTAACCCTTCGTGACCTTCGCAGCAACCCAAGCCAGATTTTAAACTGAAAAAAACAGCCGTTCCGACCGGACAAGCGAAGGGAGCAGCACCCACGCACCCGAGCCCCGCGCTGGTGCCAAGGCCACGCACCGGCCCTGCCGGCAGGGGCTGGGCTTTACCTAAACTTGA
>NW_009952873.1:701788-704401 GCF_000747805.2 Chaetura pelagica | reverse complement strand
TGGGATCTGCTGCCTCGCTGCGTGTGCGGCGATGGGCTCCTGAAACAGGGCAGGGCAGGCTGGCTGCTCCCTCCTGGCAGCCCTGAGGAAAGGGCTGTCACTGCAGAGCGAGGAGATCCTTCTACCCGTTCCCAGGGTGGTCACGGGACGGCAGGAAACATTGCTCTGTGTCTGTTCAAACCAGCAGAAGGTTCCTTCAGGCAGGTGCAGAGCCCCTTGAGACCTAGAGGTCTGTGGGTCTTTTATGTAGCTAAAGATGTCTGTGTCCTCTGTAACTATAACCCAATAACGTAAACACTTGGGAGCTGGCCAAAGCCCTTAGGTCTGTTGAGTACAGATGATAAAATAATCAGAAACAAACTTTTGTTAACCTCTTAACAATGCCATTAGTGCCATACAAGGTATCAAAGGTTGGAAGACTAGAGAAAACACACCTTCCAAAGAGCAGAGGACTAAGCCACAGTTGTGCTTTCTGTGTTTCTCATCTCACAAAATCAGGTCCAGCCATATGGAACCACCAGTAGCATCCACAATCCTCCCACCTACCCTGTTTAAATCACAAATCTCAAAATACTTCCTTTTATTTAAGCCCTAGCTCCTAGAATAAAGCTACTTTGTGAAGCTAGTTTTCATGACTGAGAAGAAATGCTGATGAATATGACACAGCTTTTGTCCAGGATCAGCAACATACCCCAAAAGTCACAGAATCACAGAATGTTAGGGGTTGGAAGGGACTTCTGGAGATCATTGAGTCCGACCCCCCAGCCCCGAGCAGGATCAAATCAAGCTTTTGGGAGGCGCTGTGCCTAGAGGTGGGGTGGAAGGACACAAGGAATGACCATGTGTGTCCTGCTGCCATGAGAAAGCTTCCCTCATCTTGTGTCCTCAAGTGAAGGGAGGGACTCGGGGAGAGGAGCTGGCTTCAGCATCGCATAGGTGGGGAGGCACCTCTGGAGGCCAACCAGCTCTCACCCCCCAACCCTGACAGCCAGCTCCTACACCAAGCAAGGGGCATCTCGGCCCCTTCTCATACATGTCTGTTCTTTGTGTGGTTTTGTTCAAAGGTAGCACTGACAGACTAGATCCTTGCAAAGTAATTATGAATGGAATGATCAATTAATGCATTCATTCAAAATGTCATCATTAACATGAAGACACCTGGGACTATTCTATAAATCATAATTATGGCTGGCAGTCTATAGTGCACTTTTACAGTTAGAAAATTGTATCAGAGAGGAAAAAATTGAAAGAAAGATTAATGCAAGCAAAATCAGTATTTAAAATCAAAGGATATTTGACCTTCATTTTAAAACATACAGAATAATTATTTGAGGCTGCTGCTGTCTATGTTTTATTGTGTGTGTGTAGTCTCTAGAAAAAAGAGTGTTATTAGTGTGGTAAGGTCAAGCACATCAAAGTTAGGAAATGCCAGGACTAAGAGCAACCTAAATTAATTAGTTTGATGCCATTTTGCAGATCCACTGTGAGATCATCTTTAAGTAGATGGTCAGTTTATCACAGTCTAGCCACACATCGATCACAGCTTGGGAGTCCTTGACTCTCAGTCTTCCTAACGCAGGGGTCTGTGTGCTTTACTCCAGCATCTGAAGGGGATTGCACTCTAATGGCCTAAGGAAAACATTCTGTTCTTTTTTTCATGTTTGACTGATTCTGCTTATCCACTCTGACTGGGACTGCTGTAATTTTTCCTAGTCCCAGAGCTTTATCCCAGTCTCACTTAACTTGCATTCTATTTCCACTCCTGAGCTCCAGGCTCAGTCTTTCTGCCCAGGTCTGCATGTTGTCTGAGTCACTGGCTCCACTGAGAAGCAGTATCTTCTTTGCACACAATTCCAACCCTTTGCCCAACCACTTCCAGTTTCCCACAGCTGACTCTTCATCCAGCCTACCAAAACCCTTCCTAATCCCAGTGGCATCCAGCATGAGCCTGCCTCCCTCCAGCTACTGGGCTAACCCCCAGCTGGCTGTGATGAAGGCTGAGATCAGGTTCACACTTTAATCCCCTGCCATCCCTTTTATTATTGTGTTGTGAAACACCAGAAGGTAAATGGGTATGCAGAATAAGATCAGCTGCTTGTGAACTTTAGGAAAGTAAATGTGCTACAGAGATTATACAGTGATGGACTAGAGAAACCTGCTGCAGTCATGGAACATCTATCAGAAAGGAAGGCTGAATAATTCTGGAATCAGCAATGCATGAATAAATCAGATTTCACAAAGAAGAATAAATTAGTCAGAATTGCACCCAATTTATTGGAAGAACCTGGAGGATCTTAGGAAATATGTTGCTGCAAGGCTATGCTATGCTGCAAGGACTTTTTTCATAGGTACTCTGTGGCTACCTGTCTGCTCTTCAGAAGTCAAGCCAAGAAGTCTGGAGGAAGGGTGCATTATTCAGTGTCAAGCATTGTATTACATGAGCTGCTGTAACTTTTAATTTTTGCAAACGCTTCTTAAAGGTACAGACTCCAGGTCCTTGCTTTCTGTGGTTTCTTCACAGGATCCTAGTTGCTGTTTTCTATATGGAAACGTTTTCTCCTTCCTTTTAACCTCCATGTTCTATCCTGTCTAGCGGACCGGTTCACATTCCTG
>NW_009952873.1:684510-701600 GCF_000747805.2 Chaetura pelagica | reverse complement strand
GGAAAGAGGAAAGAGAGACAAGAAATTAAGAAGAAATAGTTACTGTGCCCAGGAGCAGCCGTTACAACCTTAGTCAAATTTCACCTGTGTAGTTTCAGGCCAGAGCATGTTTAATTAAAGCTCCTGCCTCCAAGATCTGTGAGGGAATGGAGTTATGCTCCCTGGCAGAAGCATCTTTGGAGAATTTACAAGTTCAGTTGAAAGAGCTCTCTGTGGAGTATGTATGTATATGTGCCAACTGTCTGCGTATAAGCAGACTGCACAAAAACTGCTCCTTGACAAGGAAGTTGGGATTCCTGTTCCCAAGCTGCGTGTTTCTGGAATTCCAGTGAAAAGTCCCTGCTTGGTTTTTCAGTTTAATTCTTGAAAATGGCCAATCTGATGGTCTCAACACATTTTGAGGCAGACACCCAGAATGGGAGAATTCATCTGGAACTGAAGAAGCTCTTAAAGCAAAAGCACATTTAAAAAAGAGAAAACCAAAAGAAAACAAGGGATGGGAAGTGCTGGACAACCTTAGTAATAAGAGGGGCCAGCTGAGACAGAGAAAGATGTGGTCCAAGTGCTGCAAGCAACAGCACCTGCTTCTGTTAGTTTCTCTGTCCTCACTCAAGACCTCATCAAACCTCAGCTGTAAAAAGGGAAATGTTGCAGAGTAGGATTTCCTACGGGATTTCTTTTTTTATCTGTGAGTGAAAATTTTAAAAGAAATCCACTAATTGCAAAGGATGAGATTAAAGGGAGTGTTTGCCCATAAATGCTTTGCAATAGGGACTGGGACTTGAAAGCAGATTTGTTATTTGTGTCATAAGCATTTTTCCCATTAAACCTATGAAAAAAGTTTGCATACCTGTAAGTCTTGGAAGTTGCAACTTACACCTGTTCTTACTGGGTTTTTGGCAATAAAACTCTCTCCATGTGCAAAGAACATGCAGACTGTAAGGCTCTGAAAAGTCACTGTGCTCTCCTTTGAGGACCATCCTCATTTTCCAGATGGGAATCATACTCATGCGTTTCCTGTGTTTATGCTACCTAGCACATGGGCAAGAAGAGGCTTAACTCAGGTGCAGAGGACATAAAAAGGAAGGAAGATACTATATAGGACAGATACTATATAGTCTGAGTGACAGACTATTGGGGAAACCTTGGAAATTTGATGTTAAAATACTAGTAAGCTTGTAAAATCAGGCATTGGAAAAGTTAGAAAATAGTAGAAGTTTTCCTTTAAAACCAATATAAATTCCATTTATTTTATGTCTTTCTGTTGCCATTTTGATTAGTTGATAAATAACACATTTAGAGTGTTATTTTCTCCATGAAACCCCTCCCTTCCTCCTCTTTTGTTCTATGCATGGCACAGATGTGGCTTTAGAACAAAACTGGATTGTGCATTAAAACAGTTGATGAATTCAGGATTCATACCTAGATTTTGCAGGATTTAGAAGACTTACAGTGAATGAGCAAAACAACTGCAGGAAAAGATGTTTTTATGGATAATGCAAATGAACATTGACTTTTAAGCTACATTTATCGCTATCTCTGCTACAAGCTTCTGAGGAACTTTACATGGATATGATCTTCATTTTCTAGGTGGCTTAGAATCTGATTGTAGATATCGAGCATTCACAGATGCAAGTAATATAAACAGGGGGCAACTCTGAGTGTAATAAAGTCCTTTGCATACAAAGTATTCTGGAGAATGAGGCATTATGCATCTCAAATTTTGCACTCAAAGTTAATAGCACCTGTGACAATTTCTTGGTGTCTTAACTTTTGCTTGTAGAAAACGTGGGTTAATCCCACGTTCAGTATTCACAGGGATGCTAATAAAAAGCTGCCCTGTGTATTTCCACATTCAAAACCAATGCTGTTTCCAAAATGGACCTCTATTATTTAGTTTTGTTAGTGGGTGGAAAAATGTTTTATTTTCTTAAACTTAAAGGAGAGATCTGTGGTGGGAGGAGTTTATTACAAATAGGAACCATAGAACTGCACATGCTCACCATTCTACACAGGGATTATGTATGTGATACTGTGAACTGGGTGTGCTGCCTTCATCTGCTCCTCTGGCAGAATGCAGATGGTCCAACATTTCTTTGCTTGCCAGGAAGCAGCTATAAATTGCTTGGTGACCCTGTTGTCCTTCCATTGCAGCCCTGGAGAGCCCTTCAATGCTAAGAGCCTCCATTAAAACACTACTCTGTTTTTATGACCATTAAAGTAGCTTCCCAATTGTTTTTAAAAAACCTTTCTCAAACATCTAGATTCTTTCTCATTTGGATTTCTGAGTTCTTATGTGAACACATTTTCTTCTCAGAGAGTTAGATTTGCTTGCTTGTCTAGCAACTCAGCTGCAGGATCCTTAATTGCTAATGGCTCCAGTCTCTGTGTAGTGGAGGATCTTCTGGCATCTCACAAACATCAGTCTCTGGCTGTGCTCTACCCTTAGGACTATGGGTGCATGGCTTAAAAATGTTTAAGTTAAATAGGTCTTAAAAATGTAACAGCCTGACTTGATTGTTTTCTTTATCCAGTTAGTTATATTAGGTATGGCTTAGATAGTAATGATTTGGACAGCTTAGAAGCTTTCATGCCCTTCATCCTATTCCCAATAACCCTAACTCCTCCAGAAGCTAGTGGATTGTTATTATTCCTAGGGAAATACTAATAACAGATTTATTTCCTTCTTATTGCCACCTAAATACCTTTGAACTCAGGCCTTTCAGGGAGACCTGTAGAAAAAAAATTCACTTTTGTTTCCCTTTGAATCTTACTATGTCACAGCTGCATTCTGGGACTCAATTAAACTTAATTTTAAAGTCTGATTTCAGATCATCTCAGACTATCTCTGCAATCTGATACCTCTCTCTGCATCATTACTCAATGTGGTGTGAGGGAAGAAAAAAACAGAACCCCTGGCTCTATCTCATTAAAAAGTAGCAGACAAAATAATGTTCCTGAAATATCCCTGAGACCTGAACTCAGGATGTAATTTCTGTGGCTTAATCTTTTTTCTTCTGCAAGTTCTGAGCAATTTAATATGCAAAATATTATGCACCTATATGTAATTGAATAAGAAGAGGCAGAATTTGGCAACTTCATTAAGTGCTATTATGAGATACAGTAAAGAGAAAAAAAAAAAAAAATAAACAAATTTACTAGGAAGGAAGTTTGAAGACTGTAGACATCTTTATTATCAGTTAGTTTATCTCATTAATCTGTCTTCCTGTAAAAACTTAAAATTTACATGAAATCATAGGTTATTTTTGTGAAGATGTTAACAGAATTTTTAAATGCATGGTAAATAGAAATTATAGGAAAAAAATAATAAATCAGAGACCCAAACCAGCCCTCTAATAGCTTTAATATAAAGTGGAGAGGTGTTTTCTAAAAATATATATGCATATGCTTTATTCTGTTGACTGTTTTCTCACAAAATAAAATCATTATTGATCACATGAATGTAAATAAATACAAGTATTTATAGGATAGGACCTCTGTTTCTTGAAGGCCTCCAATGGTTTCTTGTAGAATTCAAATCATGAAAAAAATTTATTGTAGTCCTCAATTTTCCTGTATTTTTATAAAATACAGGCTGTTTATACAGTTGTATTATAAAAAGATCACATAGTTCTATTGCAATCACAATTTTCTTGGCTTCACCAGCAAATAAAATGCTTATAAGTTTATCAGTATTTTGTAAAAGAATAGCAGTTGATTTTTATCAGAAATAGCAATCTTGTTGACAATTTATAACAGGGATGAAACCACCCCAACAATGTCATAAAACTCCTAGACAGTTAGCAGGATGTGTTTATCCCAGGATCCTGACAACTTGGATTTTAAGCAATGTAATGAAATTCATTATTGGATGTTGTTTTTATCACCTGCCTCACCTAACTCTCATTTTCATTTGCTCTCAATATTCCTTACGAACAGTAGTTCAGAGACTCCCTTTTAAACTGTCTGCATTGAAACTAATTTGGTTTTCTCTTACCTTACTAAGTTTTGCGATTAAGTACTTTGCATTTTTGTGTTGATCGAGGGCAGCCACTCACACTAGTGTTGGAACATGGCAGCCCGTGGGGAGTATCAGATCCAGGTGAGCCTGCAAATCGTTTCTTTGTTCAGGACCCTAATTAAACACGTGTGTAAGTCCATGATTAACTTTGAGCATGTGAGTAATCCCACTGACTTCATTAAGACAATATACTCTACAAGTTTCATTTTTATTAAGAATTTATGTTGAAAAGCAGGGCGGTTGGGTTGGGTTTTTTTTGCATTTGTTGTTTTTTCCTTCTCACAAGAATTGTGATGTTAATGAGATGGTTCATCTTCTTAAAGAGGAGCGGTAAATGCTCCTTGAGATAAAAATCTTGGCAGCTTTCCAGCACAGGATTTGTACGCTCATGAAAAAGTGACCTGAAAGAACTTTAAGTAAAGTGTTTGTGAATAATTGTTTACTCTTTATGTTATTCACAGAATTCAGATACATTTGTATATATTGTTTTTAAAGTTATGACTGCTTCTCAATTCAGAGATCCTGTTAAAAAAATAAAAAATAAAATAAAATAAAATAAAATAAAATAAAATAAAATAAAATAAAATAAAATAAAATAAAATAGGAGCGGGGAACAAAAAAAGCTAGAGTTTCTGCAGCACTTTGAACATGCAGAAATGCAGTTACAAAAAAGCAATAGTGTTGTCAAAAGCACACTGCAGTTATACCTCCTAGAGCCAATGGAATATGAAGAATGTTTTCCACTAAGGAAAAAATAGAATGAGCTCTGGCACTTGGCAGATATTAGGGTTTCTGTAAATTGTTCGCTATTTTTCAAGCAACTGTACACTAGCACAACTGAAAACAAGAAACTGTTAAATAATCAGAGCCTTCAGGCTCCAGTCAGGTTAACAGCCACAGAGTGTTTTCAGATCCTCAGAAAAGCAGACCAGCATTATACTCCCACACCACTATCACTGCTGATAAGAAAACAAAGGAGCCAGGGGTGTGAACCTGCAAAGGAGGCAGAGATTTAGTGACCATCCTACAGCTTGGAAGGAAACCTATAGAAACCCAAACAATGCACAACCTTGAAATTTTCTCTCACAGTAATGCTGAAAGGCAGATGAACAGATGTGGTTATCTTCATGTTTCAGTGATAAGTAAATATGCATTCATTTCACAGACTAAAATGACCTCAACTGAACATTTGGATATATTTTAGGAGAGAGATTTTAAATTAAAAAATGCAGTAATGCCTACCTGTTATGCTGCTCTTAGTTCATGCAGCAAAGGGTTTCCTCGTTTCTGCTTTGCGTTTTATTTAGTTTGCTCCTCTCAACAGTTTCTTTTCTTGTGTAGTTCAAGTACATTATTCTGTTACAGAAAGGTCCCTAAAATAGTGGCTGACTGCAGTCAGGTGGATATTTCTGCTTTCTGCAGAGAAACAGAATAGAGAAATGTACAGTGAAAACTCAGAGGATCTTAAAAAAAATTAGAAACTTCATTACTCACCTTGATTTTATAAAGAAGATACTCAGAGATGATGGCCATATGAATTGCCAATATAATTTATAACTGTTCTTTTTTAAAAAAATATTTGTCTTACTTCAGTGGCTCACAGGCTGAGTTTCAGTCTCTCTTACTTAATAGCAATGGGGGTTTTTCAAATAACACAGGGGATTCACAGACCTGGTACATCCCCAACTATGAAAGGGCTCCACCCAAAGCAATGCAATACTGCTCAGCTCCTCTACTGCTCTTTGCTCTACATAGTGGGATGTAGCAGAGAAAACACAACATGCCAAACCCCAGAAATTATGAATGACCCTCAGGGTGAAACTTAAATTAGTGGCCTACGTTTCCAATGAAACTTAAATATTTTTATGAAGCTTCCCCCACCCTCCAGCCTTGCAGAAAATGACCTTTCTCACAGCTAGTCAAGATATGATTATACTCTAAAATTGCAAATACAGACATCAAGTAGAAAATTTATAGTGGTTTAATGGGGTATAAAACATTTCTAACTTTTTGTTTTTCTTGCTTAGCTGATGTTACTGGGGCAATTAGAAACACCATTGAAGCTGGCAGGTACAGCTGAACAGAACTTTACATGGGAACTTACCTTGAAAATCAGTATCAAGGATAAAAAATTATGTAAACGAGAAGATTGAATTTTAGCAAATTGACCAGGTGCCTTCTTAGCCTTTCAAACATCCTGCCCCTCCACTTCTACAGAGGAATTAGAAGTCGCTGGTTTTTTACATTGCAATCATCAGAAGAGGAATAGGCTCCAGTGTGTGTGGGGGCAGGTATTGATATTTGGTAGGCTGAGAAGCAATGAGAGTATCTCTGAATAAATGCATTCTATGTGATCATTATATTGCCAGTCCTGCAAAGCATCGACTTAAGTGCACAAGAAATTCAGTTGACTCAGATTTAATTTTAAACACCTTTTTGTGAATTTTTTGTTTCTTTCCACTTTTTAAAGTATACTGGTTTGTATTATATAGTGGTTTGTTAGGCTCATGTTAATCCTTGTTTCAGCAAATCCTGTAAGTGCAGCATTCAGACAAACCTCAGTTAATTTTATCCAGCACCTTTTACGGGAATCTCATGGCTGTCCAGAAGATTCCCACCCTGGGAGAGAGCGCTTGTGGTGATGGGTAGCATCCTGATGAGGAAGAGAAATAAAAAAAAAAAAAAGAATCTGTGTATTAGTTACATCACGTTCCTTTTTTATTAATCCTCCAGATATGTAAGTGCCCTTAGGGGTAACACCTGTGTCCAACACTTTTTCATAGACATTTCTTTGCCTTGGGGTACCTACTTCCCTTCTTGGTCACACAATGACACAATATGAAGTGTGCAGCATGCAGATGAAGTGTCATGAAGGAAAGGATGTCTTGAACTCATTATCTGGAGAGATATGTAACAATGAACTATTTGTGATGCTGCTGGAATAACATATGAAATAAATTAAGTGGAAGTGACTTGGGAATTTTGCATATGATAATGGTAAGTTTAAAAGCAATGTTTTTAAAAATTATGAAGTTAATTGAAATTATTATACATTTATTTTCTACCTCATAAGTTAATGAGAGAGTTGTGACTGATTTCTAAGTAGATAATAGAGAACAGTGAAATAACACACATGCTTTAAAACTGTAATTTGAAAATTTCCTACTTTGTTGCATAGTCATGAGGCCTCTTAACTTGCACATTTAATTTCCTTTTAATACTTCTAGCCTAGTGAATGATTACAATTATTAATTGAATGTACTGAAGACTGAGTAATTTTTTATTTTTATTACCATCTAGATACTAAGGCAGGTAGAGATGATGATGCATGTGGGGTCTTTTGAAGACAAATGTATCTATTCTATTGGGCATTAGTTTTCAATTCCTTTGAAAATGGAAATTAATATACAGTTTACAACAATGGCCAGAAAGACTGTCCTAAAACCAGATACCTCATTTTTCCTTGTGTTGGGTTGCTCAAAACAATCAATGTATTTAAAAATGCTAGGCTGAAAGTAAGCTGTTGTGGTCAACTAATATGCACAGTAAATTTAAGAGAAACTTTTGTTGTTTTGTTTTGTTTTGTTTTGTTTTTAATTTAAAAACCCCTAACTTGTTAGGAAACCTGAAATAAAGACAAGTTTTGAAATTAGGTAGACATTCCAGGGGTTCCAGAGTGTATTCAGTTTGTGTGGCCAGGTTTTGGTAGCAGAGGGGCTACAGGGGGCACTTTTGTGAGAAGTCTGCTGGAAGCTTCCCCAATGTCTGATAAAGCCAGCTGGCACCAAGACAGACCCACCACTGACCAAGGCCAAGCCCATTCAGCAACCATGGTGGAACAGTGACCCTTCTGCAGCACATGGAAGTTAACATTGGAGCAGATACACACCTGCAGCCCATGGAGGACCCCATGCTGGAGCATGGTGGATGCCTGAAGGAGTCTGTGACCCTGTGGAGAGCCCATGCTGGTCCAGACTCCTGGCAGGACTGTGAACCAGTGGAGAGAGGAGCCCACACTGGAGCAGGTTTGCTGGCAGGACTTGTGACCCTGTGAGGGACCCGAGCAGTCTGTTCCTGAAGGACTGCACCCTATGAAAGGCAACCACACTGGAGCACATTGTGAAGAACTCCAGTAAGGCAACCACACTGGAGCACATTGTGAAGAATTGCCTGTGGGAAGAACTAATGTTGGAGAAGTTAATGGAGGACTGTGTCCTATGGGAGGAACCTCACTCTGGAGTAGTGGAAGAGCATGAGGAGTCCTTCCCCTGTGGAGGAAGGAGCAGCAGAGACAACCAGTGATGAACTGACCACAGCCCCCATTCTCCATCCCCCTGCACTGCTTGGGGGTAGAACGCAGAGAAAACTGGAAGCAAAGTTAAGCCTAGAAAGAAGGGAGAGGTGGGGGAGAGGGTGTTTTTAAGATGTGGTTTTATTTTCATTACCATACTCTGATTTGATTGGTAATAAATTAGATTAATTTCTGCCAAGTCAAGTCTCTTTTGTCCATGATAGTAATTGGTGAGTGATCTCTCCCTGTCCTTCTTTTGACCCATGAGCCTTTCATTCTAATTTCTCTCTCCTGTCCAGCTGAGGAGGGGAATGATAGGATCTTGAGTATTAGATATTCCTTTACTATTTAATCTCACACTGCTGCCAATAGCCCTTACTGACAAGCCATTTTACTTGTGTTGATTTTAAGACATTTCCATAAATATTTTAAAACTCTATGATTGACAGCTGCAATTCTGCAGATATTTAGAACTAGGTGTGTGGCCAGATTCATCCTCCGAACAGTTACGCATAGGGGCTATGCTGTGTTTCCAGATTCAAGTCCTAAATTTGGTAGCTTTGAAGTTGGCTGTAACAACCAAAACACTGGAAAAGACAGAGTGGAAGTGACAGAACAGCATTGGTCCTGTGATGAAGCCGGAACTGGGATGGGACCTTCTGTGTGCACTGCCATTGCTGGGTTTCCCCTCCCACGGCCTTCTCCCTCCATAGCATTGCCTCCAGGAGACAAGTCATGACAAGTAGAATGTAAAAAGCTCGTAAGGACTTCCTAGACAGCACCATCTCAATTAACCTTTTTGTCAATGCACATGCACTTAAGGCCTAACAAAGTTGTAAAAGGAAAAATACAACCCACTGACTACCTACTTTTTGTGTTTCTGTGGGCTTTGCTTGCAAGTATGTTGTGGAAGTGGTTAAGGTAAACTCAATTAAATCATTCTTGCAAGACTGCAAGAATGCCCTTTCAGTGGGAAGTGTGATACTGTTCTCACTATTGTGTTTTAGCCTAACTCTTTAATAACTCGTGCTCTCTGATGTATATGCAATTAAGGGCAAAGGAACTAATGAGGAAAGGTAAGAGAAAGACGTTTGGAAGTTGAGGGGAGCTTTAAAGTAAGCAAGAGCCCTGGGCAAACTCATCATCCTGTGCACATATATGTGGAACTTACACAGTTGCTGCATTGCAACAGTGGGCTCTGTGCACAGAAATACTGATTAGCTGTATGTAAATTTTACATGCACATTTACAGCCACTTTAAAGGCCATTTATGTTGTCAGTACAGGGTATTGTGATCTGAATGTAAACAGAAATCAGATTCTTGGACTTTCCCATTTAGACAAGAGAAGAGGTGACAGAGTAAATTTTTAGTTCTCTTCTCACTAGGTTTGACAAATAACTTGGCAATAACTGGCCAAACCACTCTAAACAAGCAAGCAGGCAAAAATTTACACAGTTCAAAATCCCATCCCTGTTCTCATTACAGAAGAGCTTGGAGGGGACCCATCCTGGGTCATGGAGTGGATTCCCCTGCAGCCACAGGCAGCCAGAAAGCATAATCCCTCATATAAACACTGCCCTTTTATATCGGCCAACTCATAGGAACATAATCTCCAAGTTAGAAAACTGAGAGAATCCATGTCATGGTTGACAGCTTGCAGATTTTGCTGCTTTTCACCTAATGGAAGTGTTGCAGGAAACAATAAAGAACTAATGTGACAGGGAGAGACTTGACTTTCCTGATTTTATATTAGAGAATCAAACCTCATCTGACTACCTAACAGACTACCAGAGCCATTTTACAAACCCTGTGGCAGAAATTTCACCTCCATAATTTCTTCCTTGCCCTTCAAAGCCTACGTAAGTCTGAATTACGCTTTCCTGCATGGGAATTAAATACTTCCTATTTTGTTTTAATTTCTTCTCTGATTTCCCTGCAGGCAAAAAGGGGCCTGAGGAATCTACGCAGATCGCTGCAGAGGAAGACTTTGCTCGAGGGAGGACAGGTGGGAAGCCAGCTATCTGCATGCTGCTGCTCCGAGCAGATCTGTGCTGGGTTGTGTGCCTCCTCCACAACCCCACGCTGTCACCACGCAGCCATCTGTGGCTCACAAGCTGCTCCTCTGAGCCTGGGAGCCCTGCACGGTGCTGCACAGGGCACTGTTCACACAGCCACCAACAAAAGCCCAGGGTTAGCTTGTATAAACGATGGGAGGTGATGCAGAGGGGATGGGCTCTTCACTCACCCGCCTTCAAAAGAGGAGAAAGTGCCTGCCTAGCAATCAGCCTGTCTCCCATGGAAAGCTGGTAACACAGAAGAGGTGAAACTCCTGCTTCCTGACTGCTTGCAGAGGCCTTCCAGAAGCCAGAGAGACAACGGATGGTTACTGCGTCCTAACACTGCTGAAAATCTGTTCAAGTTGCAACATTTAATGTAATATATTATGGTTTAAGCTCTGCACTTGGTAGAGTTAGGTTAATAGTTGGTAGAGTTAGATTACGGTTGGACTCGATGATCTTAAAGGTCTTTTCCAAGCAGAACGATTCTGTGATTCTGTGATTTCTCAGCTTTCCTTTTATTCTACACTCACAGTTACCTCTATATTCTCTCAGACCTTTGCTAAAAGGCACAGTTTTCCCCACCTGCAACAGGAAACATGCTTTACACTAGAGTCACTGCTTACATTTAGGAAAATCACGTTTTCCTTCACCTAGAAAACTTTTTTTTTCAATTTCTTCCATATAAGCCACATTTGCTCAGTCTTTTCATATTGAAATCCACTTGGATACTGTCCCCATTTTCCACTTGATCTTTGTCTTAAACATCAAAGTCATATCAGGACTGCCATCTACTCCCAAAAGTGCAGTCAGTAGCAAAAACGTTATGCTTAGCTATCACTCAGACTTCAGAAGTGTGTCCAACAGGCAGAAATGACAGAAACATGAAGAGACAGAAGAATAGCAAGATTGAAAAGATGAGAGAGAACCAGAAAGCAGGAGCAGGGGAGGACCAGACTACAAAGGTCATGTTGGCTAGGGAGCTAGTATATAACGTGATTAGATTTCACTCAGTTCTTCTTTCTAGAGTACCTTGGCTTTGGTTCATGATGGTGTTCCTATATTCCAAATTTATTTCAATCCAGCGTCAAGGAGGAAAAGAAATCTGCTGCCCCTTCAGGACGTAAACCAGCATGTTAACTCCAGTAGTCTCCATGCTACAGCAGCTTTGGGAACAATTGTCTGCCTTGTTTCCTCCTCTCACATTTCTGTCCCTACCTGTGGCCCCCTCAGCAGGACCCTGTGGAGGGGGCACACGCTGCTGCACTCCAGGCATGCTGGAGCATGCACACATACAGCACACTCCAGCCATGCTGATACACTGGCCATCTGCACAGCAGCCATCCTGCCAAGTCCCCCTGCACACTTCTTCAGCACAGAGGGTGCCCTGACCCCCAGGGGTGTGAAAGCATTGGACCATGAGGATTTTGGTAAATCAGACAAAAAAAGAAGGCTGCGTTCACTGTTAATTATTTACATAGATCTAATTAGCTCCTCAAGAACAAACCCTGTGCCACCGTTACAAGGTGGTAGCCTTTCTGGAAAGGATTCTAGCCTTAGTTTGCTCTCCGATTCCTCACAAGGTGGCCTTGCCAGTCCTTGTGAGGAGACATTAATGACTGATCTGTGGTGCTTCACCTGGATTCAATCCACTGCATTTTTCCTGTTACTTAATAAAGTTTCTCAAGCATGTGGAAGATCTCACACTGGATTGAAACTCTGCTTCAAGTACCAAACTGCTGTGGAATGCCATGGCCTAATTAAGGCAATGGGAACAAACAACAGCAGCACAGGGCTGTGAAATCTCACTGGAGTGGAACAAAAGTTGTTGATCTTAGTTGTGGCATGTCTGAGAATCAGCTGTAAAATTCACAGCCATTTAATTTGCATCTGAGAACAAGGTCTCCTGACTCAATTGAAAAGCCCTCCATCTTTGAGCAGGATTTGGCTCTTGATAGTGGACTCTGCAAGTGATAGGTGCCATGCATGACTCCTGCATGTCCCAACACTTTCACTTCTTGAAGATAAAAATCACAGAAGGTATACCAGTGGCTTACAGGCAATGAAGAATGCCAGAGCCTCTTGATCTAGCAGCAAAGCCTACCTACTAATTTATGATAAAATGTGTACTCTCCCTAAAGCAAAGCTGCAAAAAGACTGTAGGTGGGTATAAGATCTGTTTCTCTCACTATGGGTGTCTCTCTTTTAGGCAGAAGGGGAACCAGAAGATTAATATACCATGAGTCAAACTATATCAGCTCAGGCAGTCATCAAGGAATGATTACTTCCTAGATGTCAGAAGATGAAACACTTGTGAGATGCAGCATTGCCAGTCACTAGGGCATGATGCTCTTTCACAGTTTAAATACTTGGAAACAGACCTGGCACCAGTGAAGCATGTCTAGCATCTCTAGCCCAGCTTCCAAGAAAATTGGCCGCTGTGTGTACCAGCCTGCAGTGGTGCTGGGACCGTGGCCTATTTTGCTGTGGAGAATGGCCAAGTGGAGCGCTGCTCTTATGATCTTGTAGGTCTGCCACATCATGAAAATGAAAGCTCCAGGGGCCATTATTACCATAAGCAGAGCTATGCCTCTCACATCACCACACAGCTCTCTGGCAGGAATGAGCAAAGGCAGACATAAGCATCATTCACTGAGCTTCTTTCCTTGCTAAGGATCCTGCTAACAGGAACTCTTCTCACCTCTTATAGTCTCCAACTACTTTTGATGGGCCAAATCTTTAACTGGTGCCACCTGGCTTGGATCAGACAATAACACTGATTTACACTGGCTGATGACCAAGCCCATCACTACTGCATTTAGAATGTGTTACCTTCCAGAGCTCGATCGTTTGCTAGTTGCCTGCTGGGGGAGAACAATTACTGCCATATGCAGCCCCCGTGGTACTTCACTCCATCTCTACACTCTATAAGCATTGCAGGAGAATGTGTCAAAACCTTGCTCTGCTTCAGGGTGAATTACTGTTTAGTTTTCTATATTGATTATTTTGTAGCAATGAAGAATCTACCCTTGGGAATAGTAAGAGTGCTTTGTATCACTGTGGCAGTGTAAAGTTTCTGAAGATCAATATACAGGTAACATAGAACCTAAATTAGGTAAACTAGCCTAGAACAGCTGAAAGTGCAGGTAACTCCACGGAGTCTGTTTTCTCTCTCTTCCTTTTCATCCTATCTTTAGGACTAAAATCTGGCTGATTTTGTCCATCAGGTTGAAACAAACCCATAACTTAAAATACTGGCAATACAAACCTCCGTGCCTTAACAATTACCCATGCTACCTTTCAACCCAGCAGAAGCACATTTGAGATGTCATTCCTCTGAGTGGTTTTAGATCACAGGCCAATTCAGGTTGGAAGGGATCTCAGGTGACCACAGAATCACAGAATCAGAATCATAGAATCTTAGCGGTTGGAAGGGACCTTGAAAGATCATCCAGTCCAACTCACCTGCCAGAGCAGGGTCACCTAGAGCACATCACACAGGAACGTGTCCAGGCAGGTTTTGAACGTCTCCAGTGAAGGAGACTGCACAACCTCTCTGGGCAGCCTGTTCCAGTGCTCTGTCACTCAAGCTGACCTCTAGTCTCTGATCTCTAGTCCAGAGTCAGGTATGAGGTCAGATCAGATTATTCAAAACTTTGTCCAGTCTTGCCTTGAAAATCTCCATGAATATAGACTGCACAGGCTCTCTGGGCAACCTGTTTGCCTAGCTGTGAAACAGCTCCTTATTCCCAGCTTGCTTCAATTTATGCTTCTTGTTTCTTATACTCTCATCACATACCATTGGTAAGAGCCTGGCTCCATCTTCTAGCTAATCTTGGGAAGGCTGTTGCTAGGTCTCCCCTAACATTTGTATTCTCCTAAACAAGCCTAGTCTCCTCTATCTTTCCTCACAAGCAAACTGACCATCTTGTTATCCCTCTGCTGAATTCACTCCAATTTATTCATGGCTTTCTTGCATTGGTGGGGTTCAAAACTGCCCATTGTATTCAAGTACCCATAGAAGCTCTTGTGACCATAGGCAGAGGTCCTGCATGCTGCCTCTGGACAGAATTGCCCAGGCCCAGTTTAGCATTATAAGGAAAGGTGCATGTTGTAGAGCTGTGTTTTTAGACAAACTAATTTTATCCTCAGTTTCTTTAAAGTGCAACTATACACACTCATAATAATTCATGTTATCTTGGCATAGTGCAAATACTTCACTATATGAGATTTTGAGGGAGGTAAATAGAAAAATTTACAAGGAAAGTTTTATCTCTATGAACATGTGTAACTCCTGGCTTGGTAATGTATTTTCACCTAGCTGCAAACATTTTTTGTTTTGTGGTTGCTCATGGACTTTTTTGTACTAGCTCTCCAGAGCTGTCTGTCCCATCACTATCCCCTATCCCTACTAATGAGGCTTTCCTAGCTTTCAAAACGAGAGACTAAGCTTCTGATGGGTCCTCAGTACCTACCAGGATTAAACCTGCTTTAAGGCAGGGAAAAAAAAAAGGTACCAAATCAAATAATAAACAATAAAATAAGTTCACTCAACTACTCTTTACTTTAAAGTGCAGAAACTGTTAACCAAGCAAATTAAAATTAGAATATATATGAGGACATTAAGCACTTTGCTTTAACTGGAAATTTGATTGACTGAAGTTCTGATAGTTTTAAACCTTAAGTGCCTGGTGTCCACAAAGAGATGAAATTTACGGTTGAGTTTTACAATTAGAAAAGAAGAGTTTATGTGAAAACATGCAACAGGTCCTTAATGAAAGTGTTGTTACAAAGCACTGCTACAATGATACTAAAGTTTTTGCATTCTTACTTTTGACCTCTCTTCTAGAAAAGGTGGTAGGGGAGAAGGTTTGGGGTACAGCGCAGGAATTTTGGATTCTGACTCTCAAAAATAATGGAGTTTTTTTTTTTTTTTTTTTTTTTTTTTTTTTTTTTTTTTTTTTTTTTTTTTTTTTTTTTTTATAATAGTGCCTCTGGTCCCTCCAACTAAAAAAAAATATTAAAATTCGTATATTTCTGTCTATTGTCTATAATCTCATACACACCAAAAGCTAGAGGACAAAGGTTGCTATGGAAGAACCAGCCTCTTCAACTGCTAACTGCTAGACAGGGGATGTTCAAGGAACTGTGTCCAGAGGAAAAAGGTTACACAACGTGTGCCCTGTAGAGGTGGGTAACAACTTGGCAAGGGTGCCAACCTAAAAGCAATCATGCAGATGACTAGGAAACAAAAATGAAAGAAAAGTTTATATTCAAAGGAGAGGGAGCTTAGCAAGGTGGGGAGGGCAGAGTTTCAACCAGTTTGCTTGTTTCCTAGGTGGTCATTTAAAGGACAGCAAGTGATACCCAAGCAAAGGGTCTGTGAAGGTGTGAAGTCTGGAATTTTACTCTCCCTCTCTATAGTGGAGAAGCAGCCCACTGTTTAACATCCTTTCCTTCAGAAAGGCATTTCACGGTAGACATCTCCATTTCCATACAAAACACTAACCCCTCACCTTAAAGTGTTTTAAAGTCTGCCTCATTCTGCCTCAAGCTGCTGTCTACAAGTGGGAAGCAACTCTGGGAAGGTGTTGGGGACAGACAGAAAGGGAGTGAGAAGCTGCACTATGTCCACCACACCAGCTGAAGTTATCCAGAGAAAATATCCAACCATTTTTGCCCTGCCACACAAGCTTTTTACAGTATTTTCAACTGACTGGAAGTACTGCTCCTTTCCTTACCCTGTCACCAGTTTTTATTATAGGAGAGGGACAAAGGACAGAGGCAAGACCACGCCAGCAAGATCATGCTCAAGAAGGCATGGTGGCTTTCTGACCCACTTACTGCTATTCCAAACACCTCCATGCCAATTAGTCAGATGATACAACACTGAACCTGAGAGAATAATCAGCATCTTGTGGTGTCCAGAATCATGCTGGCTAACTGGGGTCAGCCCTTGATCTGTGCTGAGCACTATATAGACTCACAATGCTTTCTGCTCCCTCTTTACCTCTCCTCAAGAGCTTTGGAGCCACAGCAATGCTCACAATAAAAGCCACATAAATTAAAATTAAATACAAACAAATAATCAAACAAGAACCTGAAAGTCACTTCAGTCTGCCAACACCAGGTAAAACCTCTGAGGCAACAAAGAAGCATCTCCCATAGCCTTGAAGCTGCTGTCGTAACTCTTTAATAGCCACCATACATCTAACTATGACAACGTTGTCTATGGCCAAAGAGGAGCCTTCCTGAGCCAGGCTGGTGTTCTTGGTTATCCCAGTGCTCTGAAACTCACTGTGGCCAAAGAGGTTCAAACGCTGCCTCTTCCTTGGCCTCTTGCCTTCACTCCTGGTGTCCCCAGAGCTCTGTCTGGCCACTCCTCCTCAGAAACGGTCCCCACGCCCAGCACTTCCTCCAGACTGCCCTCGGTTTAAGCACACCAAGTGGCTGGCTGTCCCTCATAGGCGAGAGACCACTGAGACAGACAAACACCTCACCGAGGCACGCTGACCCAGCCCGCTTAACAGCTGCCTCTACCTACAAGGTGTTCTGCCTCCACTTCCCCGTTTTCTTCTTCAGGGCTCGGCACGTCGGCTTCCCAGGACTCTCGGGGACTTTCTGAAGCTGGGCCGGCACGGAGGAGCGCCCAGCAGCCCCGCTCAGCTCCCAGCCCGGCTGCCGGCTGCTCTGGCTGCTCACACCGCACACCGGCACCCT
>NW_009952873.1:681812-683615 GCF_000747805.2 Chaetura pelagica | reverse complement strand
GGGGGGCTGAGGCCCTCGGACCCCCTCGTAAATGCCCGCATTTCTCCTGGCATCCTCAGGCTGCGGCGCACAGGTCGGCAATAAACCAACCCCGCACCTCTTTGCAGCCCGCAGAGCGCCCGGTTCCCACGCGGCTGCCTGGGAAGCCTCACCCACGGCAAACGCGCTTCCCGGCCCTTCCCCAGCTCACCCAGCCCTGTGCTTGGCTGCAGCTCAGCCCCAGGGCCTTACTTGGGCTGAGACCACTTGGAACAGCACCTGTGGCGAAGTCTGCGGCCCGCACTGAGGGCAAGGGCTGGGCGGGATGGTGACAGGGACCGTTCCCGGGCCCGGAACCAAAGGCTTAGGGCACCTGGGCAGTCTGTCCCTTTCCAGCCAACCTTCTGCTAGGCAGGAGGCTGTGGCACAGCAGATGTCACAGCCTCCTGTGGCACAGCAGATGTCACAGCCTCCTGTGGCAGTAACCTCTCTCGGGTGCATGGAAAAATACCCCCCCAAATAATTCTCACTAACAAATATAAAAGAAAATCAGACCTGAAATTCTTTGCAATAGATGGCATGAAATGTTACTGCCACATTCCCTTAAAATACATGGAGGATTCGGAAGTATTCCCAAGGGTGTTTCACATACCCTTTTTTCTCCCGGATTATGTCAATCCCTCTTCTCTGTAGGCCTGGAAACTAAGCGTCCCGTAAGACCCATATGTGCCTGAAAAAGGGGACCTGACATGTGCTACTTTTTCCCCTTGTGGCCAGATTCCCATGGGAACAGAAAAGAAGAGCCAAGGAGCTGTGTCTCTGATGTTGGCAATAGAGCTGCAATGACATTATTCTCTATGAATTTTAATACAACTTCAGAAGAGTTTTATCAGTTCAGTGACTGGTGGTGGCTGGCACCCAGACATCTGCTCAGAAAGCAGGTTATAGGCTCAGTGTTGTAAAGTCAGAGAGAAATTTCACTGCCCCACACAAAAACAAACAACGTGCCATCACATGCTTCACCAGCAGCACTGGGCATTCAGGCTCTGGAAATCATGGATCTGCTCCCTGTCCACTGGCGACCTTCAGAAAGATACCTTCTCATCACATGCCTTGTTTTTCTTGTCTTTTGAGTATACTCAAAAGATTGTATTATAATACAATCTGTAAAGTGTCTTTATGATGCTTGCACTGTAAGGTATTTTAGCAGGTGTCACACGTGACATTGTGACGGCTGAACCAGGTGAAGCACAGGAGGGCTTTACCCAGAGTTTTGCCTCCTAATTTCATTTCACATTACTCTGAAGATAGCGAGTCCTGCCTCCCAAATGCGCCCATAGGTGCTTCCTGCTCTTCCACAGCTGTAGCCCTCCTTTAGGTTATCTGCCTCGGGGATAAAAAACCCTCTGCCCATCAACACTGGTGTTCTCAGCACATAGTCATTGCCCAGACATTATCTGTAGCCACCGGCACGTGGCACCAATGTAAAAGAGAGAAAGAAAAGGAATTAATTATTTGAAAAAGGATGGAAGTTACAAAGAGTGGGATACACACTAAGTTTACCTGCTTTAAATTACCTCTTGGTGCCTCCGCTTCCCTTCAGTGACTTTACGTGGAGCTTTTCATTTTAGGTGAACCGAATCATGCCCAAGGTGTGTTCAGGCATCTACAGCAGATACTGTAAATACAAGAACCTCCAAAACATACATTGTACTAAAATCATGTGGTCTTGCAGCCTACGCGGAGCTTTCACCAAAATTATTCCTACATGCATCTCTGGATATTATCATGCTCAATTTTATAAGAAAATAACAAGTATATCAG
>NW_009952873.1:667113-681699 GCF_000747805.2 Chaetura pelagica | reverse complement strand
CAGCATCTCCACTAAGGTCCAAAAATAGTCTCTTGCAACAAGTCAGCATGCTTAAGGCTACAATATTTTCCCCATTATCATGGAATACCCTCACTTACTCACTGCTGTCTCCTGCCAGAGACCTTGCTCCCACCAGTCTGCTGGAGTTTATCCAGCTGACTACGCCTGTCGTGGGAAGAAACACTCCAGGCTCCAGCTTCAGTAGAGGAACACTAGTCTCTTCCACCACCTCGGCTGGATCTGGAAAGGGATGTTTCCACATGCTGTCAGCACCAATCCCTTAATGCTGCTGCTTCAGCTGGCCTATGCTGAATGCTGGTCAGCTAGAGAGCAAGCAAGCCCCCCAGGAACACCAAATGGCAGCACCACCCATTCCCAGTAAAGGAATGCCTGATCCACATGCAGTGCCAAGGGAAAGCTCTGTGATTCTGCCCCAAGACAGCTGCCTATCATAATAAACACCATAGCCATCTCTTGCTCTGCTCTTCTTTCCAAATTAAATAGGAAGAGAATTATCTCACCCCTCAAAAAAAAAAAACCACCAAACAAAAAGTGTCTTGAAGTCTTGTTCAAATAGAAACATGGGTTTTCTGGGCTAGTTCAAACACTAAGTCTAATTAATGGAACAGAAATTTAATAAATAGAGGAGAAGTTTATTTTCTAAATAATTCTAAATTTATTCATTACCCTAGTAAAAAAAAAGTTTGGATTACAAGTGTCTGAACAGTATAAAAGTACAAAACAGGCTCCATAGATTTCTAATACATTAACACAAAGTGCATGACTACATACAGTTCATTTTGCATCACTACCAGGAATGGAAGAGGTGGGAGGGAGTCAGGGAAGCAGTTGTTCGTTGAAATCTAGCAATAAATAAATAAATACAGAAGAGATGATCCATATCAGAGCACATCCTACCACCAATGCTGCAGCCGTAGGTGTTCAGAATTACTGATGCTGAAAATACAAATTAATATGAAAGCAGGTGTCTGCAAAAACAGCTAGGAATCTTGCTCAAGCCTTTGTTAGACATGACCAACCTAGTAAAGCCATTATACAAATAAGTACCCATTTTAACTATGGTTGGATGTGACGATCTTAAAAGTCTTTTCCAACCTAAATGATTCTATGTGGTTGCAGATCAAAGCAAGGTAGGGAGCTTTGTCCTCTCTTCAGAATCTCAAGAGAGTTTAGGAAAAGCAAAGGAAGACCAATGAAAGCTCTGAGCTGTAAGGCTGTGATAAATCAAAGCCCTGTTTCCCCTGATGTCCTCTCCAGAGGTTGGCTTACCCAACAGAAGGAGAGAAGAGAACTAAAAAAATAATTAAAGTGTTGAGGGTAAAGGCTCCTCTTAAAACCTGTTGTATCTTTCTCTACCTATATTTTTATTTGCTAAGCATTCCCATTTCAGGAAGTGAGATAACACAGAAATCCAGTCCTAAGCCCTACCCACAACAGCATTATGCAGATGAGTCTCACAAAAAGGAAAGCTTGTAGCAATCCATTGTAGAATATCCCAAAAGAGTAATAGTAAGAAAAATTCCACACACAACCCCCCACTCAAAAACAGAAACAAACAAAAAAAGCAGGATTCCCAACTTACTCAAATTAAACCTTCATAAAAGGAACATGAAGCAATTGGGAGCTAAAACTGCAGCACACTCTTCCAGGAAGCTGCTTCCACCCTACAGGCAAAGTGGAGTTTGAAGAAGTGTCACAATGGTTTGCACACCAGTTTGGAAATCTTTTGATCACGTATGCAAACAGAGCTGCCTTGATTCTGTACAGCACCATTCTCAACACAACTTTTCATATTCGGTATTCACAAAAGCATTGATCTGGCGGTTGTTTAAACAAACAAACAAACAAACAGAAAAAAACCAAAACCCAAACCCAGAGAAGCACTGCAGGGGAAGGGTTCCAAAACAGCAATCATGAATCCCAACCCTAGGCTGCAATTAAGATTATGTCCCTGAACCAGAACCTGATTTGTTTAGCAAAGGGTTTGGTTCTATGTCAGGCCCAAAGCCAGCAGGACGTCTGGTCTGTGGTCACATTTTAGCTGCACTAAGCCAACAGATAGAAGTTACCCAGTTCTGGCCATCAACTGCACCTCACTTGGGCATCAAGATGTTTTCTTGGTCCATCTCTCATCACTTGTCAGTTACTGCGTGAAGCCCAAGGTGTCTGCTTTTGGGCTAGAACAAAGTAGCCTCCCATTTTGCTATGTTCAATTCTTAGGTAAGTCTTCCTCCATAGCTATGGAGGAGAGCACTCCCACCCCTTCTGAAGATCACTGTATGTTGGGGGCCTTCTCAGGTAACTACCACTTGTAACAGCCACGTCTGCAGTTTACCAGTCTGTGTCACATAGGAGGGATGAAGTACTTGTTACATCAGTAGTATAGGGTGAGATCTCCACACCTTTAAAAATATATATATTTATTATATAACTAGAGGTGACTTGTAACATTTCTATGTATTAGTTAATCTCATTGACTCAAACATGTCTAAGAATGAAGTATTTTCTTGGGGATTTAAGGGACGTTACCAACCAACTTTAAAAAAAAAGGAAGCCTTACAACCACTGTTTCTTTCAATACAGAAACTTGAACTACATATACTTTAATATACAAAACCCCATCCTCATATTCACTTGTGAAGTGTGTGTGTGGGGGGGAAGATTAGACAACCTTGCAGCAGCATTCAGCTTTGCTAAGTGTTCCATAGCATCTTAAATATTATGTACAGTCTTTCTGAAAGGATACAAACTGGCTTCAGAGTTTGTGGAATTGTAGCAGTAAAACCCAAAACAGTTCTAGGGAATAGTCTTTTGGCAGCTTAGCAGGTGTCCAAAGTAAACAGTCACTTTTCTAGTATTTTTCCAGAGAAGAAGAGGATCTGTATAACCTTCTGCAGCTATCCAAGGAAGTCACCACTCCTCTTGGGTGGAGATTGCTGGAGATTGTGGTCCTTCTTGTTCTGGCTTTTCAGTGGCAGGTTTTTTATTGCTACAGCAAGGTTTGAAGAGATGAGTGTCTATGAGGACTTCACCAAAACGCCCTTTGTAAATAATTCCGCAGCAGACCTTTTGCCTGGAAGAAATAGCAGGGAGAGACACAGGTAGTTTGCGTGTTTAGAATATACCAAATGTACCAGTTTGAGCCAAGACACTACTCTTCTGAGTCTCCATCTCGGAGTACAGGAGGGAAAAGGATGCTCAGAAAGAGAAAACAAGCCTGTGTCTAAATCCACAACAACACTTTGCGGGGGGAGAGGAAGAAAAAGGTACCATCAAACTGATGCCGATATAAAACTAAGTCTCCAATTTTGCTTCCCAGAGAAGTTTCAGATACACAACCATCTGGGCCGAACTAGTCTTGACTACAATGCATGTACAAACACTGTTTGAGAGGAGGCAGCAAAGTCACAACAATTTCAACAGAGCAATTTGCTAAACAAGGGATTATTGTGTCACAACAGGCAATAAAAGACAATAAGCTTGTCAGCTCCCAGAAAACCTTGTGGTTTTCTTCCCACTATGGATTTTTTTTTTAAATGACTACCATAACAGGTCAACCAAATCAAACGCTATGTGTTGCTGGCAAGCTGAAAGCACTGTTGTACTTAGTAACACATAGTGAGTGTTTACAGAGCAGAGTTTTAAGGCAAGATAATTACAACAGTCAGGAATATTATCTGTTACTCCCCCAAACCATTTTCCAGCAACCGTATTAGTATTTAGGGAACTGGAGGGAGATAGGGGGAAATGTCTTAAACGAAGAAAAACTGATACTATGTAATAATACTCTGTGACTTAAATTACGTCCTTAAAAAATCAAATTCAGCAGCAGCAAATTTCTGAAGAAGCAGAATCAAATACTGTGTACATGAAATGAACTGCTATCTGCACAGACTGCAGGTTCTGCTGCTTTTTACCTTTTCCAATATGTAAGATCTAAAAAGGAGAAAACCGGTGTTCTGCTGGACCCAGCGTTCATCTCTGTGTCAGAGCCATCGTCAGACTGGTTACTGTAACAGGGTGACTGAGCTGGGGAGGCACTTGAAGTGGTGCTGTGGGCATCGGAATCTGAATGGGAAAGGATAAATGTAAGAATCACGAGATGTGTCCAACAACTTATGAAATGTTTCATGCCAATTGGGAACAGAGAGAGAGACTTTTTTTAATTAACAAGAAAAAACAACAACTACCCATTTGTCACTTGCCCCTGTCAATTTCATTACAGAAACCATCTGTCTGCATTTGGGGGACAGACTTCAGAACTAGAGGGGGTCCTTGTACACAAGAGACTGGAAAGCAGTTCAGGATCAGCTTTCAGTTCCTGGCTCTCAAACAGGCCACTGTGCGGGCCACACCTCAAAAAAGATCCTAATCCCACTTGGGCATCAATGGAAGGTCCTTGAAGATGGGGATCTGTGCTTCAGACCTAGTACATTCTTCTCTCACTGTAAATCTTCTTTCTTACCAACTCAGTTACAAAGTCTTGCAAAGCTCTTCTCATTAGTGCAATGGGTTAGACAGTATTGAGCTTTTGCTGGATGAAGACTATGAACTATGGACTTAGTGCAGACACAGACCTTAACAGAGGGTCTACTAGCCTACCTGTTAGTTATAATGTCTACCACCTACAGTAGACACAATCAGATTAAGTATAGCACATTGAATGAGGAGATAAAAGCTCTTTAGGTCAGGGACTTTACTCATTTATTTGGAGAGCTTTTCCTTCAGGCTAAGTAGGGTAATTGGAAGAGAGAGAAGACCAAGTCAGCAACAGTTAAGAAGCCAAAGGTCTGCTTTAGAGGAAAAACATAAAGTACCAAAATATATTTAGACCACAGCTGGCAGATAGCTTTGTTGGAAAGCTATGAATCCCAGTCTATTTGAAGACAGTAAGTGCTAGTGGAAAGAAATAACTGAGACCAACAGAAGGAGGTGTAAGAAGGAAACATGGTAGGGGAGGAATTCTAGGCTAAATAGAAAGCCTGGCTTGAAAACATGCATGGAGGAAAAACACCAAAGGCTGTATCAACAGAACAGTGCTTCCTGGGAATAAAAGAGCTGGAAATGGCCATCACACATTCAGAGTAGGGGGAAATCTCTTTCAACTTCAGTTTCAGTCAGGGCCTTGCTGAAGAAGTTAGTTCTTCATCCTTCTATCATTTAAGCATGGGACAAGCTACAACTGCCTGCACTTTCAAGTCAGGCTACTCAATCCCCCTCTCGCCGCTTTCCCATCTCCGTCTGGCAGCCCATGCTGCACACAAGCTCTTCCTCCTCATTCCACCCCCTCCCCACGCCCTCAGAGGATGAGAGGCTGTGAAAACAGGGAGTGCCCAAATGTATGAACGTACAATTGGAAGTAGATGGTAATTCAACTTGGACAGTTAACAGTAAGCTCTGTTAAGGGAAACCAAAGTTTATTGCCAAAGTCTCTTTGCATTCACTTACTGTGCCGCTTGAATTCCTTCTGCAATTTGCTGATTTGATTGCTCTTTATTCTGCTTCCAGACAGGGTCTTCATTTTCTTTGGTTTCAATGTTGTTTTAAGACTGGGTCCAGCCCTGGCATCTACCACCTAGAACACAGAAAATGCATCCGTAATACTTGTGCATCATGCCCAGTTACTGCCCTGGACAAGGTACTTGTGCTGACTTAGCTAAAGGTGCTCAAAACCAGTTTTGTTAAACCAAGGCAGTTCTGTGCACCAACATTCTGGTATTTCATTAAATCTGGTTTGTAAGAGGCTGAGTCGGTAGGGAAGTGTAGCAAACTAGTATAAAAACACATTCAGTTCAACTTTTGCCTTCCATTTAGTAGACAACAGTTGCTTAAGCCAATATGGGTTCAGTTAAGAGTGTCTGCCAAGAATTTGCCCTGGAGTTTTGTTTTGTTTTTTATTTTTAAATCATCAATTTAACTTCTGAATAAAGCTAGTGGTAGCAATAACCATAGTTCTGGCTCCCATTACCTAACCCAGGCTTCCTGAATAAAGATTATAACATTCACAAAGAATCCTGATCATCTTCCCAGCCCTAGGCCTAATCTGAATTAGATGTATCAAAACAGAATACAAGTGGGAATAGCTGCAAGATATTAGTCATTTTAATTATCTGACTAAATGACATTGATTTATGTGTTGCTTGAGCAAGTCACCCTGTTTGTTCGAAGTAATAGAAAAAAAAAACACCGTAAAAAAGTAATCAATTTTGGATAGAGGTCAAATTTTAAATGCTCTGAGTGTCATAAAAGAGACTTTTGGACAAAGTTCTGAGCTTGTGAATGCAAGGATTTACAAGGTAAGTTAGACTGTGACTCCATCCTGGGCTTGCATAATCACCATTTGCATGTAAGCCAAAGGAAAACAGGTAAGAGCCATGTAAAAGGCAACACTCCAGAAAGGATTTAGAGATGCTGAAGGTGGGGAGTCTGTGGTGGAAATATCAAAGCCCAAATGCTTGCCAGGACCTCCCCTCCCCAGGATGGACTAAAGAAGAAACTAGTTTGTTTTGGAGTGGAGAAGAAATAAGTTACTAACATGATTCCAGTTTTTTTTTGATCCTGCTGGCAATTTTTTCCATCTTTTCACCAAAAGGACACAGGCATTGCAAATATCTCCTGAGCGGGCCTCATGGAGCCTGGTAAGAAAAAAAACCAGAAGTCACACGACAACAGTTAATAAAAGCAAGATAACAGCAAGACACATTAAAATTGTCAGAAAATAAAGGGTTCTCAAGTTCTGTTTCTCAGGCATTGCAAATCACCTGGGGTGCACAAACACTGCCTTTTAAAGACCAGGTCTCACTTTCAGAAAGCCCCCTTCCATTTGGAAATCAGAAGTGTTTGAGGCAAATCTGCCTCCAGAGCAGCACTAAAAACAACAGTTTCATCACCTCCAATTGGCTTTGTTTTTCTTTAAAAACAAACAAACAAACCACAAAAAACTCCACAGTTCCAGTGGGTTGGTTGGTTTAACTGGAGAGGGAGGGAGGAGGAATAATCAATTCCTTGAATGTGCATTTGGGAACGGACCTCAGAGATCTGACAAAAGCTTATTCAGCTCTTAACTTTCTCACAGAGCTTCAAGGATGAGTAACAAATACCACGTAGCACACTCCTGCATAAGCATAGGATAAGGTTTCAAAAACAGCATTCACTGGAATGACAGCAATACTTGTTCCCTTTAATGAGCTTCCTTCAGAAAAAATTTCTACTGCTAATCAATGCTAAAAGAAATATAAAGGGGATACACTGTAGAATTTTTCAGCTATCTAAATGGGAAGACTTTGAGGCATTTATGGATGAATGAGGGCAGGCTCAGATAAGTCATTATATGCTGTGTTAAGGCTGCACTTTTACCTTGGAAAATTATTTCAGATAGCACTAGACCAAATGCCCTGGTATACTGCAAGCTTCTTTACTGTAGTTAACAACAAAAATAATCACAAAACTCAAGCAATGGGCCTTCACACAATCTTTCCACTGCCAAGGATAGTAGCCAAGAACTACGACAAGAAAAATCATAAGCACCAGATTTATGTACAAAAATCCATTGCAAATGCAAAGCACTATAAAGCTTTGGTTTTGTCCTTTCAACACTTGAAAGGAATGTTTCTAGCACAAGGGGAAGAGAGGGTAATACTTCTAAATATTACAAAGATTTGCATATATGAAGATAGGCGTTTGAGACAAGAGCAGCAATACTGGTATGTATATATAGTTTTTTGTGATGCATGAAATTTCTGCTCAGGCATAAGGTTTTGATGAGAGGTAATCCAACAAGACTGGAAAGAAAAGGAAGAAAATATCTGTTGACAACAGACTTTTTTCCAGGGGAAATAATTTTATGGGAAACTACAGTACAAACAGGACAAACTCTTACTGCCTCAGAAAAAAAAATAATCAAATAAACAAAGTAAAAATAATTAAAAGCTATCACAGAAGAATTTTACTGACAATTCAGGGACACAAATTTAGACAGAATTTCAAAGTGCTTAGGAAGTATTTCAAAATAGTTAAAAGGTTACAGCAGCTGGTACAAGAAATCATTGGTATTTACAGTTTTGCTTACCACTGCGTTCAAGTAACTATGAACAACATTACCTAACTGGAAATCTAATTACTTGATGCTCACTTTCCACCAGAATGGGAACAGTATCTCAAAATGCCCTATTTGCACAAAGGCTCCAACACCTGAAACAAGGTACTGAGCATAAACCCTACTGTAACTGCTAAATATTTACCCATCAAGTTTTGTTTAACATTCTTGACTATTCAGATCCACAGAAAACCTCCATGGACCTTGTGCTATTTACCACCTTGTGTGGGAATTTACACCCTTAAGGAACACGTGCAAAACACACAGTTTGAGAGGGGTCTGAATCACTGCACACACTGTGAGGAGGGAGAAGCACAAGCCTGACCCCTCACTGTTCTGAACTGTCGCAGCTCTCCATCGGCAGCAACAGCACACAAACAACCAAATTGTACCGTGCACAGCAGCAGAGGATCCAGCCTCTCCTGGCCTGGCCAGGAAAGTTGTGAGGAAGCTGATGTCAGCTTTTCCCCACCACCCACCTCTGCTAACCTAATCTATCAGACACTCAGAGCAAGAGGGACAGCACATAAAGTTCGTGGCCTGCAACACTATGACTGACCATGATGTTGACTAAAGAAAGAATCTTACCCAAAACAATTTTGGAAATCCTTTTCGTAACGTTTGCTGTCAGTGAAACGAGAACTGGAAGACTTAGCTCTGCAGATACAGCAGCCCTCTATACTCCGATACATCTTCGGTTTGTGAAAGCCAAACATCTTTTCCTCCCAGAGGTAGCCTGTGAAAACAAACAGGAATTGCGGTTACTTATCACTGTTAGATACAGAAAGAAAAACCTGGGCAATTCACAGGGCAACCCAAAAGTAAACGATAATTTAGGATGGGAAACTGCTAGATTAGGCCATAGCTCTATCCTGCACTGCCCCAGAATACATTCTTATTAAAAAAAATAATTAACAACTGCTGGAATATTAACCAATACCCAGCAGGACTCAAGGCAAGCTCATTTACTGCACAATTCTACTCTGAGGGCACATCTACAACAGCACAACCCAGAGGTGTGAATACAGCTGACTCCAGTGGAAGCCCTACATACATGGCAAAGCAGGCCGTGTGAACCTGCCCAAGCCCCTGGGATAAGTAGTTGGCAGCTGAACCCTGGGTCACTGGAACTACCTCATTATCATCACTGGAATTTGTTAGAAACATCCCCGCCAAACTTTTGTTGAAAGTGAGTAGGAGTCATTTGAAATGAGCTGCCGTCATACCTCTAGGCTGTAGGGCAGACATACCTGAAAAGCCGCCCTAAAAACAGCAGGGTGGAGTCCCACCCAGCCCTCAGTGGGACTGCAGGAGCCACGAGATCTTCTTGACTCTCATGCCTGGGTGAGCATCCCAGCCACAACCCAGCTCCGTGTCAGCACAGGCTCAGTTCTCACCCTCCCGCCCTCCCCAGCCTGCTTTCCATGGGAAGGAAACCCAGCTAGGGAAGGGCTGGGGAGCAGGACCCTGGGGTGCACTTCAGCATGTGCCTACCACACATCCCAGCTATGCAAAAGGTGCTCCCTTTTACAGGGAAGCAGTTTCTTCTTAACCACTAGCTCTGCAGACAGTACCAGCTCAAAAAGCCAAAAGCTGTGCTGCTCTCAGAGGTCTGCCTGTCCTTTCCAGTACACCTGGGTTGGGGTTTGCTGTCAGAGTAGGTAGCGTAGAGTGGAGGTGTTTTCCAGGCAGAAATTTTTCAAGTTAGTAACAAGATTTACTGCAGTCATGACAACAAACACCCCTTCAACACATGATGTTCCCACCACCAAACTAGTACTCCCCAGGCACCAGTTACTCCCTGGTCCAGACTTCAACTCCTGTTAGGCACAGTCTGATATGGCATGAGAAGCTGTCAGAACAAAGAGAGCGCCTCACAGCACTTCAAAAAAACAAACCAGCAACTGAGCAAAGCTGGTGCTTCCTGGCACTGGGCCTGGACACACAGCAAGTCCTCACAGGCCACACAGCATCCGTCCCATAACACAGGTGGAGACTGTTCCAAGAGGTTCTCTTCTAAACGGACCATGGTGCAAGGTTTGCCTCAAACACCATCTGCAGAGAGCAAGTGGCCATCTCTGCTGCTTATCATACAGTAACTGCTCAGAGAGCGGTCAGGCCACTGGCTGCAGGAAGATCCATGAGAACAGGTTCCCACTGCTAAGAACTGCTTTTAAAAAATTAAAATTAGACAGGGCCATGCAAACAACACAAGAGTTCCTGTATTCCCTTAACCAAAGGCCAAGTCATTATACTCTTGTAGAAACTAACAGAAAATACCTCTCCTTCCCACAAATACTACTGAAAGACCCACTAGCTCAGGCAGTGCTTTCAGGAGAGCAGCATCTCCATCGCTGACTTGAGAGCAAGTCTGGAGAGGGGGAACTCCCAGTAACTTCTCAGTCCCAGGGACTGCCAAGTCCCAGCGACCCAACTTGGGTTCCTGGTGAACATATGTGGCATGGGGATCTGCCTCCACATCTTCCACCTTCAGGAAAGTAAGCGACATAATTCGAATATCTTCCAGAGAGGCAGAGAATATCTTCAATGCCAAGATTTGCCACATCATTACAGCAAAAAAATAATTTGAAAAGCAGCTTCAGCTGAGGTAAAAAATATGCTTCCACAAAACAACCATACCTAGCATTATGCTTACCTTACTAATGGACAGAGATTGCATGGAAGGGAAAAAGATTCTGTATATTTCTGCAGGACCACAGCAAAACTAGTAAACAATCCAGGCCTAGTCACAGCCCTCCACAGGGAGGCAAAAATACATGCCCCTACCTTCCCCACAGAGGGCAATATCAGAGCATGGCAGCACTGCAAAATAAAAGCACAAGGTTCTGCACAAGGTTCCCAGGCTCCTGAAAATTATGGAAAACCAAAAATTTTATCTAACATTGTTGGTTAATATTCATACACAAAATCCATTGAGGAATGCCCATCTAGCTGAAAGTACGTGTTCACTTTTCAGTCTAGTGAATTTTAAGACCATGTGATGCCCACTGAGGTTCTGTTTCCCTGCAATTACTACTGCACAAACATGTAGAAAGACACAAATCAACTCTCCAAAATGTTTGTCTTGACCAAACGCCCCATAAAGCCTGCTGACAGCAATGGACCTGGTAAAAGAAAGATGGAGGGGACAAGTCTTCCCTTGCCTCCTGTCCCAACTCATGCTGTTCGCCACAGGCTTGAAGTGCTGTATTCCTTTCTTCTTTGTGTATATTTACAGCACAAGGAGGTCCTCTAGAATTGGGTTCTTGCAAGGATGAGTTGTGCAAATATCCAGCAAAGTCACCCCAAATGCTGCCAGACTGCCTGGGAGACTCACTGCTCTATTAGCACAGCATTTGCCTGAAGGCCAGGAGCAGCTGCAGTAGGTAAAAGAAGGCATCCCAACTAGTGACCTACTGAATGGATTTGTTTAGGGATGTTTATACTCAAAACTACTCTCTGCTTCTGCTTGGGTATGTTTTCAGGGGCACTGAGCAAATGAACTTGAATGCACAGAAAATCGGGTTAGTATCACCAGGCTGTCAAGACAAACAACTGAGTGTCTAGGCAAACACTTGAGTATTCTGCTTCTCAGCATCCAATGTGCTCCTTTAAGAGACAGTCTCTTGAGGACACTGCATTTAACAAGCCTCTGGAGATCCAACAGAATGTTCACCTGGGCATTTCCAACTACCAAACAGAGGTTTTAGATTTTGCTTGACTCTCCTCAATGTGGTAAGTCCACTGTCTTGTGCTTTTCTTTAGGAAGTCAGACTAACTGCAAACACAAAACTTAGGCAGCAAGAAAATCTTGACTGTTACAAGGGCAAGACACAGAATTGATCTCAGGAATTTGCTTTATTTTCTAACTCGGTTCCTCCTAGAAATCCAGATGCTGATGAGATGATCTCTGTCACCAGCTGGTATGTATACCACAGTAGAAGAAGATGCATGTTTTAGAATTTAAAGTTCTGGCAAAGGCTGGCATCAGACACATATATTCTGAAAATATTTTGGTTTGCATCATTGCTGCCATTCTCACAGAAGCAGCCTTTCAACAGCATCTTTCAATAGAAGGGAAACTAGTGCCATCTGTTTCCCACTTGATGAATGGTCAGCAACGGTATTACCATATATCATGCCTGAATGGGGAAGAGCTAGTAGCAAAACCACAAGTAAAACAGATTTCTCAGACAACTGCATTGAAGTGCAGTTATAAATGGAAGGCGTCAGTCTTAGTTACACATTTAATCCTAAACAGTTGCCATTTGACCATTATACACTAAATATTCTGTCAGCTGGAGAGCTTAATAGCTAATGGAGAAGCATCTGAGTTTAGAAGTACTTACCAGCATTGCTAAACTTAAGGCTCTCTGTCTCAGCTTCCATTGTAAACCATAATTGTGTCTAGTGGTGGAGCTGACACTACATTTCTATAGACTTAAGTATACTTGGAAGTACAAATGACTGGGCTCTTAAAAAGGTTTAAACTGAAATCACTGCAATTTCTATTTCAAATTAGAACCAGGGAGTCAGACTGCCAGCTACTGTAACACCCAAATCTTAAATTGTGGAAGTTTAACCAGGTGAAATTTGGAACAGATAAAAAGATGGCAAGTGGGAATGTAGCTCCACTAAGTTAAAAAGCACTATGCAAGATAATTTTGCCAAATTTGAGAATATTATCAAAATATATGAAATAGAGACTTTCTTGCAAAAAAAATTGAGTCCAACAGAGAACAGTAAAGTAGATGAGGAATAAAAACCCCACACCCTGCTTATTATATTTGTGAAGGGATGGTACAATGCAGCATGCATCATACCTGTGTGAAAATGGTTTCATGCCTTCATTACCTGTCAGGACTAGAATTTGGTGCTTAGTTTTCTTTGCAAAATTTAATTTGATGATCTAAATTAAAAGGAGGTATTGCTTCACATGCTCATTAAGGTTTCAAGTCAGGGAAGAACTTGTGATTTTAAAATGAGAAAAGCTGAGCCACTTCCATTTGCCTTTCCAGATTCCTTCTGCATTCTTCCTGATCAGCCAAGAAGAATGAAAACCTTTTATAATAGAAAGGAAGGAATTCCTAGAAGGCAGGCATGTCTTCCTTTGTAATACAATTATCAGGCCAGTAGGAAGGAAGACACTCACCTGCTTCTTGCAAAGCTGAAAGAGAAACATTCCCTGGGGTTATGGGACAGCAGAGGGATGCCAGTCCAACTACTCTATACCTTCCTCTCTTCCTATCTACTCACTCTGACCCTGAAGCATTCACCCTTTGTGCAACCCAAAACGGCCAGTATATTGTCAGAGAGAAGAAACCCTGTAAATCATCTGATTTCACTTTCTGTGTGCAAAACAGCCTCCCTGAATTTGGAATACAGAAAAATACCATCTAGCCTACGTATGTTGATGCAGCCAGTTCCTGTCAGTAAAAACTTCATGATGCACATCTCTACAGTATTCCACTGGAGCTAAGAAACAGTCAAAATGGCCTTTTTTTTTTCTTTCTTTCTTTCAAATGAAAAGGAACAAATGCCTTCATATAGACTATACGTGCTCTGGCTTTTACATCTGCAAGTGCATACACCCAGGCACAAGCACACACATGAAAAATGCTTCCAGAGCTGTCTACGGCGCCAGAAGCAGAGTTGCTCGCCTCACTAATAAATTCTTGGGCCTGTCCCTCTGCTGAAATAAACTGCAATACCTCTACTGAAAAATCAACTGTAGGACAGAGAACTGTACATCAACAGAGGAACTGATCTATAACAGAGTAAACATGATCTTTACCAACATAAACAGACCTCCCCCCGAGTTTACGTGCTACAGAAGGAAACTTTGCAATAGAAGTTAAAATTGGACACCAGAAATCCATATTTTAGCATGCCCAGGACCAGAGTGCTTCAAATAAGAGACAAAGATAATTTAAATAATCTAAAAATGCAACTTCAGTATTCGCAAAAACTTTTTTCACGCTGTCATCTGTCCCATAGCTATAGCATAGCTCAAAACAGAGTGACAAAGTTCCAACAACCATAACCTCAGAACTGTGCATACTGTACACTCTTCTGGTCCCCTGTATCCTCAGATTTTCCTTCCACTCTCCTTCCTTTCTCCACCCAAAGTAATTTTACTTGGAGGAAAGCTGTATTTGGCCACTACAGGCCAGGCACGTTAGAATTAAACAGCATCCTGTGGGAATTTCTCACTTGATGAGCTGAGCAAAACCAATAAGAAGTTAAAACTGCATCTCCAGGCATCTTTCCTCTGCCAGAATAAGTAACTCAGTCTTTTGCTAGTAGTCATCTGCAGCTACCGTTGAGTGCTGTCCTGGTTACTGTTGCAGCAAAATCTCAGCATATCAGATGCAACTGGCAGAAACATCCAAAATCAAACCGGACACTTCTTTTCCGAGTTTGAACCTTCACAGCATCCCGGCTGGGTCACAATCTGTCCTGAATGAAAT
>NW_009952873.1:664812-667074 GCF_000747805.2 Chaetura pelagica | reverse complement strand
AGTACCTAACCCATTTAGACAAGAGAAATGAAAGGCTAAGCCACTTGGGTGTTCCTTTAAACTGTCATGCGGTTAGTGCTCCAGAAGGGATAGGCCAAAGCATGAAAACAGTAATCAGTAAGATTTGCATAGGGGGAAAAACGAAATAAATCCCAGAAACCTGTCCCACCTGCAGACATTCCATCTTGCAAGAGGATTCCCCCCTGCCTCACTGAAACTCCTATTGCATAACACTATGCCCAGCTTGATCAGGAGCCTTGTGAGAAAAACCTGAGAGGTTCTCAAGCAAGTGCTGGTGTTCAGCCTGTGATGCTTATCTGAGTGCAGTCACTGCAGCTGTTATGATGCTATTTGCAACCACCTGCTCCTGAAAAAGCACCACAGACACTTGAGATCATGAGACAGTGAACATTTTTGGGGTTTTTTTTTGTGGGTTGTTTGTTGTTGATGGTTTTGTTTGTGTTGTGTTTTGCTTTGTTGGTGTTGTTTTTTTTATAGAGTGTAACACACCTGACGGGGAACCGAACAGAAGTAGCAGTAAATAATTGGCAGAACAGCCGAAGCAACTTCATTAAAAAGGAGACATTTCCATGTCCTTAAGTAATACTACTGGTCATTTCACTTGGACTTTGGTCTGAGCAAGTTCAACAGCAATGCAAAGGCTTGAGTCATGAAATGGAGTCCCGCCCATTTGTTCTGCTTAGCCACTCAGTTTTCAAGCCCCAGCACAGTAGCTGTGTCTTTCTGTTAAAAACTAAGGGCTACACGAGGTGGAAGTCTGAAAGAGTTGGCATGTAGGACTGTGTGCGTCGTTCGTCTCATCATTAGAAGTACAGAGCATCAGATGTTAAAAATCAAGGCAAAGCAGAGATCTTGGTGACACAGACAGAGGTGTTCAGCACGAGTAAGACAACAAACTCAGAGTTTTAATGTTTATTTTTAACCTGTATGGATTTATCAGCTCTTTTAACATCTACTAAGAAGTCAGTGATGCTTTCTTTTTAAAGGAAAGACTGAAAACGTAGGCATTTAGCTCCTCTCTGAGAATCTCAGGGCTGGGAGAAGTGAGGAGGAATTTTTCCCAGAGGCTCTGGCACTCAATCCCACCTACTTTCAGTGGAAGCTGGATGCTGCATACCTGTGGGTGTCTGAAAATCCCACGACCTGTTACTTGCTGATTCTCCACCACAGACTACCAACTCCAGGAAACCTGGAATCCACCCAGGTGCCAAAGGAGTTCAGTGTCCACTAGTGTCAGCGGAAAGGCCTCTGGTTCACTCTCTGCCCCTCTGCTGCAGTTTGTGCAATCTTTTTTTTTATTTTTAAAAAAGCTATAAACGACATAGCGAATCTGGCTATGTGCAAACTGGAGAGAAGGGGGTTTCCACAGCACACACCCTGCACATGGGCTGACAGAAACAGTCCCACCTTTGGAAGCAAGCAGGCAGCAGGAACGGGGTGCGTTGCAGAACTCCCACCCTCCTGGCCGGCCGTGTGAAAAGGTTAAACAGAGGTCCCTGCCGCTGTCAAGATACCACCTTGCATTACAGCCAAACTAAAATTCAAAGTGAAAACACGAGCATCACAGTTAGGTTGTGCCCAAGGATGCTGCTCAGCCTCTATCACAAACGCGCTGCCGCTTAAGTTCCGCGCTCACATCAGGACGGGGGGGCTTTCTCCCCTCCCCGTGCAGGAGGGGCCGGTGGGAGGGGTCCTGCCCTCCCCCCCGGCAGGACACATCTGCTTTAGGCACAGGGCAGCAGGCTGAGGGGCAGCATCCCGCGCCAGCTGCCTGCAGAACTACAGCGCCGGGGCGGCAGCTCCACGCGGTTTTTGCACTTGGAACAGTTATTCGATAATTTTGGGTCCAAAGGACCGCCCGTCAGTAGAATGATGGGGGCAAGGCTCTTGTCTGGGAGGGCCCGTCCCCGCCAGGGGGGCCGCCGGCGGAGCTGAGGGAGCCGCGGGATGGGCAGGATTCAGCCGAGTAAACAACAGGTTTGGCAGGTCCCTTTAAATCCCTTCAGCTACAACGCACCCGGAGACGGGTGTGCGAAAGGAGACGGCAACTTTTATCTCATGGAAACGAGAACGCGACCGGGAGAGTTTTTCCCGGCGCAAAACCCGCAGGTTGGAAAAAAAAACCCCTAAAAACGCCAGTGATAAAAAAACGCCCGAAAAGCAAGAAAAACAAACAAACACCCAACCGAGGCGGCTTCACTCCCGCAGCCCCCGCGCCGGGCGCTGCTTTCCGCCCAGCAC
>NW_009952873.1:635242-662128 GCF_000747805.2 Chaetura pelagica | reverse complement strand
CCGCGTCTGAGGCGGAGGCACCGGCGCTGCAGCTCCGCGCGCTGCGGGGAGGTGGGTGGCAATTCCCATCGTCGCCGCCCTCGGTCCGCGCTCCCTGTGCGATGTAGGAAGAGCTGCTTCACCAGGCGGCTGGTGGGTTTGGGTGACGGGCGGTTTCCTTTCGAACGCACTGTCGGAAGGATCGGCGTGTGATGTAAGAGGCGGCACTTGTGGCTTCACACCGGCACGGCCCGGCACCGGGATAAAACCCCGAGGTACCCGCACCCAAGCGTGCCCTCAAACCGAGCCGGAATGCTGAGCGCTCCCTGGGAGCTGTTGGAAAAGATAGAAAGTTTCCTGCAGAATCGACAGCAGCTCAGGCGCAGCGTGTGCAGTTGTTGCTGTTGAACACACTTGAACTTATTACTGGGGAGGAGTATTTCAATAACGAATTATTATATCTTGACAACTTGCCAGTCTCATCCTGATGTAGGCAGAGATTTAGCAGCTCACTCACTCTTGCTGAAACGATCCCTTTCCTTCCAGCAGCAGTGCCAGCGAACCTTAGGGTTTTCCAGGACCGCTTTTCCTTATCTTAGCCTCAGCACCTCACATCATCTCCGCTTGCTTGTCAGCCCTTTGTAATTCTACACCGCTTCCTTCCTCAGTGCTGCCAAACCAGTTGATTTGGGCAGGCAGGTTTCTCACAAGGAAGTCTCCTGGCTTTATATGTCAGGTGAGTTTTTTGAAGCCATCATAGCTTGCTGCCTTTGTCACCGGTGCTTCCTGCCAGACACAGCCAAACCAAATCACAGTCAACTTGTGGGACACAAGTGTAGCTAATGCTGAATGATTTCTCAAAGTACATCTACAATTCTGCTGGTTTTAAATAGCCTGAGGAACTCTACGTGCTCTTTTGGCAACTTTTGCTTGCATATGTCTGGTTTTGTCTGCCTCTTTCTTCTTGGTTTGAGGGAGTGACTCTCCCAGATTTTGTTCCTGTTTTTTCTTCTCCACACTTCTCATGGCCCCTCTGTGACAGTCCTTTTACTCCAGTGCCATCAGATACACTATTTAAGTCCCCAAATGAGAGCGAAATAGCGTTTCAAGGGCAATCCTCATGGGTACTAAACATCCTGCCTCTCAGCACTCAGCACTTGAACAAAACTGATTTCTTGGTGCCTGTCAGCTGCTGCCTGCACTTACCACCATGCTGAATGTTAACAGAAGGGCTCAGGGTGGGCTTTGATGGCCTACAGACCACGGGCAGGGCAACTGCCCTTCATGTTCCTACATTCCAAATCTCAAGCAAGTCCCAAAGCTCACCAGAGAGTGTAGGCTTCTAACTGACAATAATGGACACAGTTGATGCTGTAACCTGGGGAGGATTTGTTTCCAAACAAGGAACTGCTTTGGGCTGTGAACAGCTTGGGTATTCCTGCCCTCCCAGAGGAAAACAATGCATCTCCACTGAAGTCCAGTGAATGCAATGCATAAATGAAAAACACAGTCAAAACCTTCATTTTGAAAAATCTCGTTTCCTTGACGCATTTGCTGATGACACTTCAGGGCTAGTAAGAGAGTTGGGGCTATTTAGCCTGAAGAAGACAAGACTCTGAGTAGACCTTATAGCAGCCTTCCAGTGCCTACAGGGCTCTACAGGAAAGATGGGGAGAGACTTTTCACCAGAGAATGTAGTGATAGGACAAGGGGTAATGGTTTTAAACTGAAAGAGGGGAGATATATGTTAGACATCAGGAAGAAATTCTTCACCATGAGGGTACTGAGGCACTGGAATAAGTTGCCTGGGGAGGTTGTGGAAGCCCCTTCCCTGGAGGTGTTTAAGGCCAGATTGGATGAGGCTTTGTGCAGCCTGGTCTAGTGTGAGGTGTCCCTGCTTTCAGCAGGGAGCTTGGAACCTGATGACCTTTAAGGTCCCTTCCAACCTGAACCATTCTATGATTCTATAACTTGACAGTGGTTTGAGTTTTCATTCTTGGCTGATAACCTGCTTGCAAAAAAATAAAAGGCACTTAAAAAACTAATGACCTTTCATTAAGCTTCCTCTTGACCCTTCCTCTTTAGCAAGCCACTTGTGCTCCTGATGAGGTGAGGGACATCTCATCTGACCTCACTGTGTGGAGAGAGGATGATGAAAAATAGCCCTAAACTTGGAACAAGCCTAAGGCGTTAAATTTGGAAAATGCAGACATCTCAAACAATGCATGTGCCTTTATACTACACATAAAAGCCTCATTTGACAAGGCTCCATTTTTAAAAAATTAAGCATCTTCTTTTCCATTCAGAGCTTGGAATAAGGGAGGAATACAGGTATGGACCTCACAGGTAACCTGGAATATGAGATTTTGACCAGGGGATTTTTTTTCCATCCATATCAGTTCTAAAAATCTTCTACTTCAAGAATGCATGTGGTCTCTGGAAAACTAATGGGACCATTGCTGTGTTCCAGTTAAACTGGTATCTTTCTTGGGTGGGATCTTCATTATTTTATCCAGAAAGACAAATTATGTAAATAATAAGCAAACCACAAGGGCTTTTTAAATATAAAACACACATTTCATGAATGCTGAGGCAGAGGTGCTAAACTCAGAGGAAAAGTAGGGCATTTGTCAGCCAAGACATCTGATCCTATTGTGGTTTTTTCCAATATTAATGAACAAGTAAACACAAATAGGCTACTGGTTGTTAGGTGGTGAGCAGCTGCCAAAACTTCTGCTTTGAGATTCTTCACTGTAAAATGCTTTTCAGAACTTGAGTAACTTGAAAGTTTGCTTTATTGGCTAAATGATTGGCCAAGGGATTTTGAAAAAAAATACCAGGAGTTCTTTCGTGGGGGGGGAAGGGAAAGCAACGTGTTTATTGACTTGATTGTGAAGATTTTGCCAAGGAGCACAATTTAGAGGGAGATACAGTCAACAGATCAATTCTTTATCCGCTGCTTGCACCAATTGTCCATCTGAGTAATAGTGTATTAATTTTTTGAAAGTGCAAATGCTCACAGAACTGGTAGTTTAAAGCAAACAGGTTAATAAAGAAATATTTTTTCCTCTGCTGTATGTTTTAGGCCAAATGACAGATGGTTACAAATAAACAGTGACAGCAAAGTTTGATGATAATAAGTATAGATATTATGATATTCATGCTGCCAGAATGAAGTACTCAAGTTTTGTGGCTTGGCAAGACAGGACCTCAAACTGGTTTACTCCTAGGAAAAAGGCAGATAATTCATAGCCTGGCCTAAGTAAGAAAGCCATCAGGGCTTAACAGATAATAATAACCTTTCTGAAGAGCTTTTAATGGATATTTCAAATTCCTTAAGAGGAAGATAATTCTCTTAAATTCTTCAGGACTGCTTAAATTCGGTGGCAAAATTATAATTTTCTATTACTGCTGAAACACCTTTAGTGCAGCTTCTCAAGTGCTACTTATTTCTTTGCAGCACTATTGCTTTCATCCCTATTAAAGCCGTAAGACTATTCTATGAGGATTTATATTAAGGCGATTTGAAGACAACATTAAGGAGATCAGCACTCTCTGCTTCCCAGGCTGTTTCCTGTCAAAATTATTCCCCCTCAACCTGTCGTCTGGTGCAGTTTGGAAAATGGAGACCAAATACTTGGAAACCCAAGAGAAATGCCTCTTCCAAACTGAGACCATCATCTTTCTCAACAGCCTGATGAGAAGTTCCAGATTTTATATTGACTATTTCAGAGTAATCTTTAGATCCCGTCTCACAGGGGACAGAGTTTGCTCTTTGAATCTTCTTACTGAAGACCTAAGACCAAGCACATCCATCTCCTCAATCTTGTTTGCCACTGCATGGCCCTGAACACAGACATGGGTGGCTGGGAAAGAGAGAAAAGCAAGGGTAGCTGGTTGGGATAGCCTTCATGGCAACTAGAAAGCAATTTTTCAGTGTGACAGGCTTATTCTCTTGACCTCTTTCTCAACAGGAATTAAACAAGTAAATAGGTATGCCTGGTAAAAGACCCAGGGAAGTTAATTGATTTTTGTTGTATCTCAGGAGCAAGGTCATATCCTGATGTCTGAAATCCTCTGCTAGGTAACAGCCAGCATTGTCAGCATGGGTGGCACCAGGACTCCTGGGGGAGCAACCAGGAGGGATTTTCTTACAGGTGTAGGTGCTCCAGGCTCATACCCAGAACCCTGATAAATAAAACAAAGCAACGTGAAGCATTATCTTTCCAGATTAAAGTTGTCACCCATCACCATCCTTTCTTTGAGGTTTTTCTAGTCTATAGGTCTGTTTTCAGTGGCAGTGCTTTTAAATCTACAGTACTAGCAGAGAGAATAAAGGTCCATAGGTTCCCTATTCAGGAAAAAAAATATATTAAAAAAAAATGTTCCCAGATCAAGGAGAAGCTGGCTGAAGGGTGAGATCAATCTAACACTGATATAGCCCTACGAAAGGAAAAGGCACTTTGAGGAGGTGACGAACTTCTAGGTTTTTGTCTGCAGGAGCCACAAAAACTATGGAGAAAACAACTTTCTGTGCAGAGCTTTTACTGAGCCAAAGCAAAGCAGAGGATAATGATACCTCACCGACCTCAAGCACAAGTGACTAGTTTCATGAGGGGACAGACCTGATTGCTAAGCTGCCAAAGCCAGACACAGTGCTTACAAGTCTTCTGGTGAGGAAGAAGAGCTGTGGGCAGACTTGGCTAACCAGGAGGAGAAAGTAGGAGGAGATGGTCCCTGGAGGAAATCTGCAGAACCTGGAGTCCTGATCATGGGCTTTGAACAAGCAGCCAAGAACCAAGTGGAAATCTACCACTGAGATCTGGAGGGAGAAGCTGGAGGCAAAAATTTTTGCAAGGGTAAGAGGCAATGGAGTTGGCTAACAAAGCCACCACATTACACAGATAACTTCAGATAGCTTAATTGGATTGAATCAGCTAATTGGACTGCAACAAATCAACCAAATATGACACTTAACATCCTCTAAAAAAATAAGCCAAGGGCAGACAGGGGAAAAGAGCAGGCAGGGAGAAAGCAGCAGGAAGGGAGGAGGCATTGGGGAGGCTGTAGGATACATCCCCCCTCCTCAGGGGAGAGGCATCCCATTCTAAAAATAAAAGGAAGATAAGGAAAGGTGAAAGACTTTCCAGGAATAATTATTCAGTCACAAAACTATGTAGATAAGGGGAGCAGGATGCACAAGCTTCAGGCAAAATTTGAGCAGATATGGACCACAGGGATCCCCAGAAGCAAGTTGGGCTCATGGTGAGGAATTAGCTCTACAGGATGATGAAAGAGAATTAAACAAACCCAAACCAGGACACACACATGACCTTAACAACTTCCCTCAGGTCTGACTGCCTGTTCATATTGCAAATAACAGCATACAGAGAAGTCAAGGGACCCAGATGCTGCCTCTAGGGCACAAGTGGCAGAGCCTGAACCACAAAGCTAGTGTGCAGCATAAGCCCTGTGCTACACAAACACAGTTATCTGACAGACATCTCAGGGCCAGCAGGAAGTTCCTCTGTCTTCTCTTACCCCATGACACAGAGACCACCAGCACCTCATGGGTGTGGGAGAGAAGGGATGCAAGAGGGCACTAGACCTGCAGAGTGTGATGAGGTAATTTGCAACTTACCTGCATGTCCAGGAAGTTGCTTGAGATCTCTTGGTAAGGAGAGTTTTTGAAGCAGGATGGTTTAGGACTGGACATGACATACCTTTCAGCTTTCAGATAAATGTCTTTAAAGAGAAGTTAGAGCCACAGTTGAAGTTTTCTCTTGTTACCAGGACTGGGGTGGCTGAGTTTATGTAGGAGTTGTTAAGCCTGATTAAGTACTGTGGGAAGGGTCATTCTTCAGCTGGGATTGAGCCCACCTGAGCAGGGTGTGACCTCAGCCAAGCAGCAGTGCCCTGAAGGGTGCAGGAAGCCCAGCATCACAGGAGGAGAGGTGAGCAGTTAAAGGAAAATTGGCTTCATCCTGGCTCAAACCAGGATAGCTGGGCTTCTTGAGTGATGGCACCCCAAGTCAGTTTCTGCTCCTCTTATGGGCCACAGAAGCTCCTGGGGAAGCTGAACATCCTGCAGGGATGGCCAGGTCCTGACGAGGTGCCCTGGGATGGCATTATCCTTCAGGAATGGGCACTTTTCAAAAAACCACTAAATAAAGTGATTGCTATTTACAGTGAGTTGACCAGTCAAAGACACTTCAAAAACAGGCCTTTCTAAAACAAGCCAGCAGTGCGGTTTCTGAGATGCTATTTACAGCATGCTGTCAAAACAAATCTCTGTCCGTAGCTGAACTGAATGACTCTTCTTGCCAGGACAACTACCCTTAGCAATGGCTGAGCCAGTCCTAATGTAAGGCTTCAAAAACAAGAGTAATATTTCCTGATGGATTTGCACTACATGTAGGAGGGAAGGGAGATAGCTGGAGAGCTATGAAAGTGAGCTTGTGAGCGGGTCCTTCTTTGCCCTGTGCATGCTGGGGCTGAGTACTTGCAATTACTGGGAAATTGTGAACATCTAATTCAAACCATGTAATGAAGAAAAGTTTGAGCAAAGGCTAAACCCCTCCCACTTAGGCCAATTGTTAACTGCTTGGTGGCAAACAAAAGCAGTTCAAGGTTTTAGGCGCTTCTCTCTGTGACATCTAGTACCAGCCATGGTCCCAAGCAGACTGTCAGTGTTTCCTCTACTCCTAGATCCTTGAGGTGTTTCAAAACAGAGAGGGTCAACACATTTAGACACACAAAGAATGCAGGAAGAGCAGCTCAGCTGCAATCCTCAGGTGCAAGGATGTTGGTGCCCACCATGCACAGATGTGTGTGCGCGCTGTGAAGGCTCAGGTCTTCCCAGTCGAGTGGGTGTGTAAGCCCTCAGATGCTTCTCACTTAAATAGTCAGGCCAAGTTTACCCTCTTATAAAACACATCCTGTGGTAAAGCAGAATAAGAAGCCATTCATAGGAGGCCTGTAAAACAGGAGGGGTTTTGTATGTGCCATTCTTTAAGGCAGCAGCAGCCCTTTAAAGCCTCTTTTATAAGCTGTGGCAAATGGGCTCCCAGCATGCTCGTTACTCTGGGGAGTCAGCATGTAGATGGTGACTGGGGCACTGGGAAGAATGTTTTGAGGATGTGCTGGGGGGCTTGGGGGATAGATATCAGTTGCTAAACTCTGGACTCCAAATCAGTGGTACCTTTCTATCTGTCTGTAGTCCAGGAGGTTGGGTGTGAACATCATGCAGGCACAGTATGCCAGAGTCTCAACTTCTTGGAGACTGACTTTGAAACAGGTCATAGCCGTAGTCCACTTTCCGTCACACCTGCTGCATAGGTCCCCCTGTCCTTAACAGCAGGCTATTTAGCTCTGGTAAATAATGTATTGCTTTGCAATCTCTGTGCTATGACTGCCCTCTCACTACAACGTGAGATGTCAGGACCTTTTATCAGATGGGAAAGGGTTTGTTTCACCTTGACAGGGCAGTTTGCTGGCAGCCTTAGTCAGTGGTTTCTTCATGCCGGCGCACTGCCTGGAGCCCCCACGCTCCTCTCCCCGGGGACTCACAGGTTATTGAGCCCACAGCCCCTTTGTTACCTTGAAGAGGTTATGACTCTGTTTATCCCCAGGCATTCACATAGTCCCTGTTGTGCCCCTCTAAAGTCCATGTAGGCATCTGCTGGCTTCCTGTGTGCTGGTTGGGGTGGACTACATGAAGTGGCAGCTGAGGAAGGGGAGGCTAATTCTTTGTACTGCATTTGTTGTTTTGCTCACAGGCACAGAGCGGCTGTTCCCTGACCTTGCGTGGTCATCTCTACCCCCAGCTCTGCTTCTCTTATAATTTATTTTCATTCCGTGTCCTCCTGTCTCTCCCCCTCCCACACTCCCCCGCTCCCTGATTTATTTTTTACTTCATACCTTCAGTAACTGCTTGGCCGCCCTGCTTCTTTTACAGCCCTTCCTCATAGTCTTCTTGGCAAGCCAGGCTTACCTGTACAGCTTTGCATAAAAGCAGAACCACCTCTCTAGATGTCTCCATGATTTCTGTTTAAGGAATGGGGCATTTAGGATTGCCACGCTCCAGTCCACACCTTAACAAAGCTAAAGCATGTGCTTGACTATACACACCCATGTAATTCCACAGAGTTCTTAATTTAGTAATTTAAAGGTCACTTTTAAAGGTTTTATTGACACAGATTAGACAGCTCAGAAATTGGATTGAATCCTTTCAAGCCAGCCTGGCATTGCCATAACTGGAGAATTAAACCAGGGCTTTTATGTAGCATCTTTATCACGTGCAGGGAGCAACCAAGAAGTTTCACTCACTTGTTTTTACACCAAGGGTTCCTTCTGTGCTTGTACAAAAGATGCTTGGGTTTTGATATGAATGTGAATACGCAAGAGCTCTGTGTCCTTATATTGGATTCAACTTTAGTTTTAACTCCACATTCCCATTTTGTCCCTTTATTTTACATTATGGCAATTCTGCTCTTGAACTTGAGTTGTGCATTTAGCCAGAGGTTTAAAAACAAACACTCTCCTGTCTCATCCAAGCTTTTTTCTCCTGCTTTACTGCGTTTTGTCTTTCTATTTCCTTGCTACTTGTACTAAGAACACAATGCCCTTGGAAAAATCTTGTTTCACTGCACATACCACATGTCTTGTATCTGTGCTAACTCTAGAGACAGGCAAAGCACAATGCAAAGGTGTTCAGACAGCTTTGGCCTCTTCAAAATGTTTGTCTTTGTGCAGTTCATGCATTTTTAATTGCACACTCTTCTGTTTGTCCCCAGCTTAATCCTTTTCATGAAGAAAGCCTGGCATTTGCTTGATTTGTAGCCATACACTTTTTTGCAAGCAAAATCCTGTTTCATAACAGCCTTTCTGTAACTTGGGTGCTGGTTATACCACAAAACAATGTTTTAATAAATGTTATTTACATTTTTCAGGGTAGCTAGAGGGATTTTGGTTTTAATTAGCTAAGAAAGCCATAAGTGATTATACAGACACAAGCAGAGTTGCTACCATCACATCATCTCCCAGTGCATTACCCATGGCTTCTGTGCCAACATAACTAAAACAAGGAAAAAATAGTGCAGGCCCTTGCAGGCAAATACTTTTTTGAAAGAGGGGGAATCAAGCAAGATGTTTCAGTGTGCATTGTGCCTGGAGTCCTCAGTAGTTTCTAGTTACCTGATTAATTACCTAAGCCAAAGGCAGAGAGTCTCTTTTAGATTTGGGAGGAGTGAAAGGAGTGCAAGACCTCCTGCCATCCTCCCCCCAGCAACACTTCTGGGGGGAGGGGCCACACAGTCAGGGAGGTTTTTCTATGGAAATATTGCCTGTTGAGAACCCTTTTGATGAACTGTGGGCTCCTTCCTCCCCCATTCTGCTGCTGCTTCCTTCTCCTTCCATTCCTAACCCTTATTCTAAGCACAAAATACTCCCCCTGCTTATGAAACCTGAAAGGAGCAAGGTCCAAGGGACAGTGGGGTGTCCTAGGAAATTCTTTGAGGAAGGACTTTGATCAGCAGGTGAGCCTAGGAATCACCAGGAACATGGCCAGCTTGGATGGCAATAGAACCAGGCAAGGCATTAGGCTTGCGGAAAACTTGCTAGTAGCACTGCATAACTTTCTGGATGAAATTCTATATGAAATTATTCCCAACACTTTGAACACTTGCAGGAGCTGGTCCCATTGCAAACAGATTTAACTTCCAGTGTCAAAGGAAAGCATCATTCAACTACAGGCCAAGTGTGAGTAAAAGACTGCTGCGTGCAGGCTGCAGCTGGCAAAGCGCTTCTGGTAACTACAACCTGGAGTGTCCTGTGGAGGGGAGAAAAGGGACATGCCTACACTGTTGCCTTGCACTGCTAAGTCCTGTTCTACCATGGAGAGCAGGGTCTTAGATTTGCCCACAAACATGATCTGTGAGAGTGGTCTGGGTGGTATCTATCCAGGCCATCCTGCACTTAGCGGTAAGACAAACCGTGCTGCTCGCAGCTCTACCCAGAGTCAACACTTTGGCAGTCATTAGTCTCCTAGCAAGCCATGGGTGGATCAACTTGTATTTAAACTTCCTAGGTCAGACATTTGAATTGAAAATCAGCTGGTTCATTCCTCACTTCTCAGCATTGTGCCAGTTAAACACAGATCACTAAGCTCAGAACAGCTATTCTATTTCTCACTGATCATGGCTACCCACACTACCCCTGTCTAGCATAAATTTCTGCTGACATTTGAAATTCTCTTCTAACAAAGTCTGTGCAGAGGATGAATTGAGTATCTTCTTTGGTCTGCAAGTTTTTCCTAGTTCTCCCAGGTTCCTGTTACCATGAACAGAAAACATTTTCTACAGATTTAAGAACATGAAAACTGGGTTGAGCTACAGGGTGATGGTTCCACACACGTTCCCTGAATGCAGTTTTTCTGAAAGTCATTTTCTATGGGGCAAGGGGAATGTCCTGTGCACCACACCCACTTCCAGCCAGCTTCATGCTATTTATACAGTCAGGAACCACAGACCATCTGCAGGAGTTTTAGCTCTCAGGCAAGCCAGTAGCCACGCTAATTCCAGCCTGGTGGGTTCATATTGCAGGGTCTGATTAAGAGCACACCCTATTTGTTTCATTGGGTACTGAGACTTCAAAAGCTGCATATGTGCAAGCAGGTAAACCATTCATGTGAGTGCATTAAGCATAATAAACAGGCTAAGGAGAGTTAATGCAAGACTTCACAGCTATGTCAAGTACAGGAGCACAGTATTTAGGCTGACATCTCAGTTAATTTGAAATTAATTCCATGCCTTTAAAAAAAAACAACAGCAAGTAGGATGATTCTCAAATGTACATATAATTTCTGACTACTATTGGAAATATCTTGCTGGCACTTCAGTTGTTTTCCACCATACATTTTCTGGTATTGGTTATGATCTATTTGGGCTTGCAATGAGCAGGGACAGGTTGTGGGCTGGAGAGGGGAGAAATATAACTCGATGTAGCTACATACAGAAAGTAGGTCTATATTCTCAGACACTCTAATGGCCCATTATGAACCAGAGCAGAGGAAGCTAAGCTTGCAGGCATGCCCATCACCTCCACTGAACCACAACCACTGCCTCTTAGTCTTGACAGCTTGTCATGTACCAGCAGCCAGAGTTTCTGAGGTGGACTTACGAATGGCTGTACCTCCTGGAAGAGCTTTAGCCTCCGAATTAAAAGGCAGGGAGACTTGCTATTGCAAAACATCTGTTTTGTCTTCATAGAACCCTGGGGAATGCCACTTGTGACTGGCTGCCAACTGGATCTAATTCTGTTCACCACAACTCTTTGGGCCCAGCCATCCTGCGAAGCGTACACACATCCAAGCCATGAGCAGCCAGTTTCTCCAGGGCACTGCTGTGGGAGATGGTGTCAGAGGCTTTACTAAGTGCCTTGGTCTGTGTAGAGAACATCCACAGCCTTTCTCTTATCCCTTTTTTCACAGGCCATCAGTTGCCATCCTCACACAACAGCCAAGCAAGTATTTATATGTGTTTCTGTAGTGCTTAATCACATTGCAGATAGCAACCCTAATCACTCCATTGTAGTTAAGTACGAAGAAAGCCTGTTCTTCTGTCTGAACGATTACAAAACCCTCTAACCATACATAGCTAGACAGACTTGCACATGCCCACAGCACCACAAATCAACAGGTTTCAGAAATGCCTTTAAACTGGAATTAACCACAGATGAGACCTCGGGGTACTTCTGTCACAGTAGCACTGAAGAGCAGCTCTCAGTCTCACACCAATGGACACTAGATGAGCAGTTGCTAACCCCAAGGCTGAACAGCCTAGATTGATGAGGCAGAGACTGGCTGAATTGACGTCGCACTGCTCTGTGCCTTGGCTCCCTAGCTGCAACAGGGGATACACCATCAGGAAACTGCTTGAAGTTCGTGGGGGAAGTCAAAGAGATTTAGAAATTAAAGCCACATTTTCTGGTCTCTATCTTGTATCTGTCTATGACAAATAAAGAATTTGTCTTCATATCTAAATTATTAATATTTGTGAAAAATAAAATTACCTCAGTCCCTCACCCTTAGATCCCACTCTTACTTTTTGATGTGTAAAGAGCATGCTAATATATCACTTGGATGCCTTTGAAGAAATGAACTCAGTATGGGAGGACAGTGCTGGGGGGAATAGTCATAAAGATTAATGCTACCTTAGCCATTGCAAACTGCCTCTGCTGGACTTCTCTAGGAATAATTAAAAGCAGCCAAGTGAGGTTTCTCCTCACGAGGCCTACTGAAGGAGCCCATCTCTCCCCCCTGGCTGCAGAGGCAGGGTATGAAAATGGCTTCCCTAGGCTAACACCAGCCTTCATGGAAACCTCTCATTGAAAACAACAAAATACAAGGACTACAGAGCACCAAACCCAACATCTGGCTGCTGTTAAGAGAGGGGTTTAATTTTATTTCAGTTTAGGTTTGTATCAGCTGGCCATAGGAGCAGGAGGGAATCTGCCCCAAATGTGTTGTGTGAAGACGGGGATGTCTCTTGCATTCTCCATGCCTGCCTCTTGTTGGGAGAATAAATGCCCTGCAATAAGCATTTGAGCTCCCTGGAAACTACATCTGCTGCACAGCCCTTCAAAATGTACTTTGCAAATACAACTCAGTTGTTCGTTTGCCACATTCTCATTTAGCACTTTACTCTAAAGCAGGGCTTGAACACCCAAGGCTGGGTGAACAGAACACTCCACGGTTCACCCATTGTAACATTGCTCTAACAGTAAATGGATCATTCTGGGAAATGGTCATCCCAAACTGAGGGATCTGTACTGGGCAGAGGAGAGTTATTTTCTACAAAGACAAAGAATCACAAGTTTTGGCTGTCTTTTATATTCCTCCTTGTGCAAGACAAGTGGACTTGCACAAATCTTGGATAACCACCACAAGTAGGATGAACAATACTTTATTACTCATGTTAGAGTAACTGGTGTGAATACTTGAGCCTTTCTGATATAAACCACAATTATTTTACATTTGTGGATCCCACAGAATTTATTATTGAATGACAGATAACCAGGTTGTCATTATATCACGCAACAATGAGGTCCTTTACAGCAATGTCTTTTGAAAAATATGCTGTGGGTAAGGACTAGGCAAGGGGCTTTTTCCTGTGCTGCCTTTTTTTTTCCCCCCTTTGAGAGAAAGGTGGCTTGGTTAAACAAGAAAATAATTTGCCTGGTTATGTCCCTTTCTGACAGAAGTTCCTTCACAGAAGATGCTCTGTGAGGTTTGTGGGGAATACAGATGGGCCCATTATAAAATGTCAAACTTTCCTGCAGAACTACAGCTTTCCACTGACAGATCAGCTTTGCAGTGGCTTCAGCAGATAATTTACCTTAGCCAGCCACCAGACCCATGCAGAAATTTTCCTATTCCTTTCACATCCTGTGCTGACCTCAAACCAGTTTATAATGATACACATCTGATGGAAGAGCAGGAGATAATACAGGAATGTCAGCAACAAGATACTCCCTGACTGCTATGACAGGAGCCTCAACCTCTGAGTTGATGGGATGACAGGGAAGCAGCTTTGCTCGAGTGAAGTTCCAACAAGCTTACTTGAAATGTTGGAAAGGAAGAAACTAGATAGGTGAGCTATTTCAACTCGTACCTGTGCAAGTTCACTCAGGTTTTTTTCTACTTACCTCTTTGCAGAAAACATTGTAGTGTTCCCGGACTGCATCAATGACAGCGCAGTGGAGAGGAAGTTACTTGCATTTCCCTCATCAGGACACGTTTAGTCCTGCTTTACTTCAAGTACTTACTGCCTTTAAGATGGCAGGTGCCACTATCTCTAATTTGTGTAATTCAGCCTAAAACTTTTAGTTAGGAGCTGTATTAAGTATGGTCACTTTTACTATCGAAATTCAACCACAAGCACCTCTACGGATTTTATTCACATTTATGGCGCCCTATAATTTTGCTGCCATTCTTGATAAACATCAGTATAATCAAAGGAAGTATTTCAAGATTTCCACATATATGGTCCCAGGTTCTGAGACTTCCAGTCTTCTCCTGAGATTATCTGCCTTTTCAAAACCAGGAATTAAAATGAATGAACTGACATGCCCCACCTCACACACCATGCACACAAACATCCAGAGAACAGCATTTCATCTGTGCAGTTTTCAGAGGTTTTCTTATTTGTGCCAATTCCAGGAGAACTAGAGCTGGGAGGGCTAGGGTGGGGGAACTTCTGAATATCCAGTCCAACTTTAAAATGCCTGATAATTAAGCAGGACATTTCACTGTCATTCTTTTGAACCTTTCTTGGTTCAAAAAGCACCCATCTCGCCTCTTTCCACCTCTGTTCTTACAGGATATGCTGACAGACTGAAAGGCATGAGTTTCATTCCAGCTTTCTAACCCTGAGTTCAAATACCAGAGTAATCCATGTGAAGAGAGGAAAGAGACCCTCAGCTGTAGTTAATTCCACACTTCCCATTTTGCTGCCAACAGGATCCAGGCCCACACACTCCAGATACTGAGGGAGAGCAACCCAGGCTGCCTAGAGGACACTACCCTATTAAGAGCTAAACTTCACTGTGATCCCATTTCTTCCCTTCAATCAGCCACACTTTCCACCTAAGCCTTGAAAACAAAGAGCTGAGCAGGCTTGGCACAGTCAGACTGTAGTGCCAGGGGCAGCAAAAGGGCAGGTTTCAAGAGCAGACCCTCACATCCCCTCTCTCCCCCTCTTTGCTCCACCAAGTTCCCAGTGCTGGGAGTCACTATCAGCTGAAGCATTTTGTTCAACTTGTTCCCTCTATGAAACATGCCCTCCAGGTTCAAATCAGCTCTTCAGCTTGAGACTCAAATCTCTCAGTTCTTCTGTAAGGAGAAAGTGACACTGACCATTATTCTCACAGTTTTATTTGTAAAGGACATAGCATGAAAAGCTGTATTTCAATGTACTTCAAAACCTGAAAAACCCATGTCAGTTTGTGATATGTATGTTAAAGTGCTTGATATAACAATACTTTGACTAATGTCATCTTGAAAATAATCCAGTTCTTATTCAGTTAGTAATAATGTAAAGACAAAATATACTTAATGGAGACATTTAAGGATCATTTTTAGCTATACAGGGCACATTTGTACATTTCAAGTGTCACATACAGTATTTCCCCTTAAGATGTGCACCTTCATTTGGTTGAAAGAAGGAATTGTCTCAAATATGCCATCGCACAACTATTCTAAAAAGACATTTTGGAACAATGATATCTAATCACACAAACCGACTCAGAATAAACATGAGTAGATTTTATTTTTTATTTTTTTTTTCACTAAACGGTAGAATTTCATTCATTCAGAGAATTATAAATACACATTTTGTACAATAGTGATGCATCTGATTCTCCAACTCCTCCAGATTACCACGCTGGATGTTAGTATAACAAGATGATGCAAACTCAGACATCTGCAGACAAGTACTGGATAGGATTTATTTTATTTTTTTGTTAAAAAGCAGATACCAGAGAGCTTTGGTCTTTTCCAAGATTCCCTTTCTCAACCAGTGAAGGTGCTTTAACACTGAAGTAAAAACTGTGTTAGCTTAGAAGAATCCTGATGGGCTTCTCACCATTCTAGTGGGTAGAATGATTTCTGTAAACTTTACAGAAAAAAACTCACAGTTTGCAATTAACAAAGTAGTCTACTTGCATTAAAACATCAGTGGCAAAATGTGCCCACCTTCCCAGACAAAAGCAACAAACCATATCTCAGTAACACTGCCGGCAGATCACAAGATGCTCACAGGGATGCTTTCCCACAAATTATGTTTTCCTTACTCCTATCTAAGAGTGTTCTCCATAAGTGAATACTGTAATTTAAAAAAAAAATTATAAAAAATTAAATAAGGCAAGCAAAAAAGCAGCCTCAAGTATTCTTCCTAGCATTGTGCACTTATCTGGACAAGTGTACAGAAACACCAGAGAGGTAGGCACACCTGCAGAAGCTTATAAATGTCAAACAGCAGTCTGGAGCACTTGATTCAGTAAGAAGTGACTTTTTCAAATTAAGCATAGCCAGGAGGAAGAGAAACTTCATGCATTTTATTTAAAAAAAAAAAAAAAAAAAAGTGGTAGAATAAAAATTCACTACAAGGAACCATACACTCCCAAGGTTGTCAAATCACTAGTCTTCTAGGAATCTGAGGCACTCAGCTGTGCCCTTTCAACATATCTTAGGGTGCTTTTATTGCCTACAAGGACATATTAGACATACATAATTTTTATTGTATTATTATTAATATGATGTGAAACCTGACAAAACCAAACAAGTCAATGCTTGCTGAAAAAGCTGACATGAAGTTGTGTTACAATTAAGTGCCAAAGGTTCTTTAATGTAGTTTAAATGGGGGAAGGCCCTGTTTTGAATTTTAAAATTTCTCAGGTTTGGACTTATTTTAACTTAAGAAGGCTTTATGTAGTTATTGCCCTTTTCTCTGTGTGTGGTTTACACATCTATGCTCGACCTTTAGAGATGTTCACTTTTCTACTTGATCCTGCTTGCACTTAACCCATGTTATGGCCATCAGTGTCATGACTGCTGAAGTCATAAATTGTCTTTGGAGAAGTATGCAATAGTATACTTTTGAGAAGTATCCAGCTCGTAAATGCAGATGATACTGCAAAGAAATCCGAGGACTAAAGAGGTTATTACTTCAGTGAAATGAAAGTCACTTAGTCTGGGTTAGGTATGGCAAAAAAAAATCCATCATGTATAGCAGTCATTAGACATAAAAGGCTTGAGTTGTAATAGAAATCAAAACATTCTAAAGCAGCCATTACCAAATTATGCTACCACATGGTTTCTGGAGCTAAATGTATAATTTACTGATGGAGTTAAGTACTAGGGATGCATTTTCAATTGCTGCTGAAGGGTTGTCATGCATCTTCTGCTGACTTGAACCAGACTCACCTGGCCATGCAGAAAACCCTAACACCCCAAATTTCACATTTCTGGAACTGCAAGAGAGATGCCACACAGCCGTGGGCTCTGGCAACTAACTCATGACATCATTCACAGCCTTCACGTTAGTTACTCACACCCACAGCAATAACATGGCAGTGCTGCCTACAGTATTTAGGATGAGTTTATTCAGCTTAAGGAAGTACGAGCCCAAAAGGAAAGGATTGTTATTAAAAGCTGGAGCCCTCATTCAAGTCTCCCTGACAGTGGTATTTTACTTCTTTCTTTGAGAAAAACAAACAAACAAACAATAACAAAAACAATTTCCATAACATAAACTTTTCCTTCTAATGAAATTAAGTCACATGAAGAGCTTTCTTCTGGCTGGAAATACAATGTGAAACTTTGATGCTAAAAGTGAGTGCTGTTATAAGAACTGGACAGCAGAAGGACGAGAGAAAAAGCAGAGAATGTTGACTAAAGGCAGGTGAGAAAGCAAACCCTGATTCTCATCCTCTTTCCTTTTCCTAAGTTCTCATTCCTCTCTCTCCACCACGCGCACACCCTGCTGAGACCTGCTACTGCCCACCATTCCCAAGTCCCTCCTAATGCCACTTGAGAGCACAGAGCAAAACAGTACACTTAAGAGTACCAGTTTGGGGCCTTTCTCAAGCCACAGCTGACAGTGAGACATCCACAGAAATCCACTGACGGAAAGGCCAAGATCAGAGGGAATGAACAAGTGAAAACAAACACCTATATTTAAACTAACCTCCGAAAACTAAAAACAGATGAAGCTAAATATGCCCTCAGATTCTTCCAACTCCCACCACAAGAATGGAACATATACTCCGTATTTGCTGCACAGTATCCACAAGATGACTTTTAATGTAATCTATTGTTCCATTTTTAGCATATAGCATTTCAGTTGCTCCCAGTTCCTCTTCAAGAGCTGTATCTATAGACATATACTGTATTATTAACAAATTACCTGGAAAGAGTTTTTAGGAGAGGAGCCTCAAAATACCAGATTATTTTTTCCCCCTCATTTTTCTTATTTCCTTCTCTTTTTTTAGTAGCTGGATAAGGAAAAAAAAAAGTAATCAAAGATCCTGTACTTCCCTAGGAACACTCCTTCTGTGGGATAAAGGAAGACTCATAACATGTCAGCATTTAAAAACCACCTGATACACTTCAGTAGCACAGAAACATCTGTTTGTGCCTCTGTAGCAATGATTTTTCTCAAGTAGAGCAAGAATTTGGTTCATGCCAAATTTGGAAAACCAAATTCTTGCTCTACTTGAGAAAAATCATTGCTACAGAGGCACAAACAGATGTTTCTGTGCATTTGGCATGAACCAAATTCTTCAACATGGGAAAAAAGTCCCAAAAAGTAATCCACAACACCAGCTGGCTGAGGGTGAGGGGGAATCATCAGAACACCTAGACAGAAAAGGGACACAGCGAGCGAATCGAGCAAGCCCACATTCCCAATCTCAGGCTGCAGCAGCACTGCTTTAAGAGGCTTCTCATACTCTCAAGCTTTGAGGCTGACAGCAGTCCTCCTCCCCAGTGTTTAAGCATTTCAACACTTGTCTCCTTTTGGACATCAACAGGAGAGACACACAAGACCTTAGAGGAAAAAAAAGACTACTCACAGCTTCCGTGCATGGAAAGGGCCGAGTCTCCAAACAAATCAAAAAACCAAAGGGAGACCATGTACAGGAGGGTAAACCAGCATATGCTTACAACACTTCCAAGAATGAGACGATCACAATGGCTACATAAGGATATTTGCTGTATTAATTTGCATTACCTGCAAAAAGCCCTGCTGAGTTTGCACTGTATTTACACATTGAGTGGCTTCTTCCTTGCAAGCAAGTAGCAGCATCACTTCCCACCTCAGTCCTTCCCCTCCCACCCCAGTCCTTCCCCTGGGTTTAAGCTACTCATAGTCAGAACAAGAACATTCAGTCTAAGAAAAATTTCTTAGAGTAATATAATTTCTTAAAGAAGATAGCATATTTACACACATCTAACACATGAAAATACTCTATTTTATACTAAATTTCTGTTTCAAATAAACTACAATACTGCATCTTAGCTTTCTGCAGCTTTAGAGGACAGTTCCCATTGGGCACAAACTGGGCTTCCCACTCCTGCTTCACCCAGCAGAGCTTTGCTTTACAGTGGTGCACTACCATCATGTTCAAGTCCTGACAGGTCTCCAATTGTGGTTTGCTTGCTTGGGAAAGGAATAATGAAGTTCTCAGCAAAGCCATGCTAGACATCCACTCCTTTAATGAGCGATCCTTCTAGGATGATGTTGAAATCTTGCAATGTCTGTAGGACTCGGATAAGGGAGTTGACAGTCATACGGTCCCGTAGGAGAGCGTTCTCCTCATACATCCTTGTAATGGGTGGGCACTCTGCCAGCAACGGGATCCACTGAGACAGCAAGTGGTCCCTGAAAGAGGATGAAAGGAATGGTTTCAGCACCAAGTACAACAGATCTCTGAACAGAAATTCTTCTCCAAAAACACAACCCAAACCACACCGTCTCTTTTTGTGGGTGATACAAGTTGTTCGCACATAAAAGTTTCCTGTGTAATCACAATCCTTGATTTTGTTAGTAAAATACAGGGAACTGAACAAACTGTAGGAATGAAGATGGAAAGGTATCAGCAGAATTGGATAATTAACTTTGTGTGAATTCAGCAACATTTTCAAATCAGGAACAGGGAAAGTAAAACTCAGGGAAAAAATAACAGGCTGTTTTCCAGCTGGTTTTCCATGTATCCAGACAGACAAGACAAAAATGGTACTTCTTAGACACAGCAACTTCCACCCTCCAAAATACAGCTAAACCCCCTGCCTCACCCAAGTGCAAAACAGAAAGCAACCTATTAGGAAAGAAAGATTCATCTACAATAGTTTGCTCAAAATAATAAGACGTCCTATTTGCATAGGCAAAGGGATTCAATGAGAATTTAGCAATGCACCAGCTCTTGCAAAGGAACTCTGCATTCCCAAAGCCAGCACTTCATCAAAAACATAATTTCAAGACAGATTTCATACATGTTGCTGTCAAGCTAACAGTTCTAAAAGAGGCCAAAACATTTTTAGCAGTGTTGAAACTATCCATGTGTCATTACTGATTCTTTGCTCCCATTTTCCATGTAGTAGTAAGTAAAGCTGCCTAAAATACGTACTAGATAATAGATAGGTATGAGATGTCTTAAAATGGAAACCTAAAGGTAATAACAATGGTGTAAAAATATCCTTCTAGTCTAACGCATAAGGACACATGTAATGAACAACTGTTAGGTACCTTGTCCCCAGACAAATCAGGATTTGGAATTTGCCATCCTTTCCAATGTTTCTTGGAGCTGTATTGATTGCATTCACATAATGACAGAAGGTTTTGCATGAAGATCTCTGAAGCAAAAGGGCCTCCTCATTGTCTCCAATCTGGTCACTGGTTTCAAAATAAGCAACAACTTTCTCTGTGGTAGGGAGAAAATGAGAACTCAATGAGCAGAAGTACTTTATTATGACAAGAGCATTCTTAAAGAAAACAACCTGCTGAGACCTATTGCACAGTTTATATATGGATTCCTCACTCTAAAGACCACAGGTAGGTGGTGATCTTCACCTTTGTTCCATCGCAGTGGTCAGCAGACTGGCTGATGTCTAACACAGTTAGGTAACATGAGGGAGCTGCACCAGAGTCTGTATCAGTGGTTTCATCTGAGTAAGCACTTACCCTCAGGCTAGATATCTCAACTTGAGAGCATGTTTTAAGGGAATAAGCACATCTTGAATTACTGCAAGATGGGCCTACAGATAAACATCTCCAGAGGACCAGTGCCGTGACTAAGCCTTCTAAACCTTTCACTCCCTGCCCTTTCCCAACTCTCCCCCTAACACTGACTGCTACTCTACCCCAACCTCCAGCCTACTTCCTTTCTGGGTAGAAAAGCTGCTGTTTTACCATTTGCCTATGAATAAACTACTAGAATTTGAAGTGCTCTTAAATTTCTGCACACATTCACACTCATCCCTTATGTAGAGTTTAGTATTTCTCATCTTCCATCTTGTTTCTCGTTGACTTTAAGCAGGAGCAGGTGCTAGGCAGGAACAAAATTCTAGGCTTCCTAGAGTCCGAGGTCTGTGCCTGAGTAGTCATTTTGCCTTAATCTTTCTCCTTCTGCCTTCAAATCACAGACTAGCTTACCTATGAAATCCCAGATGAAGACATTCTTATGAAAAATGCGAGCTGATTTGAATCCATGGTGGAAGACCTGCTCCAGTGCTGCGACCAGACCATTTTCTCCACACAACAGAATGGTGAGGCTCCCTCTCTGGGGGAAAGGGAGAGTCTGTAAGTATGACTTGCCTTGTTTGTATGCCAGAAGCTTCAAATCTAAAGGTTAATGATCTCTACCGGTATATTTCAGTTCCACTTTCATTTATAAAAATATTTACAGCCTGGGTCATGACACATGCATTGTATACCAGGCAAGCAGTGAAAAGCAGGAAGTACCTCTTTCTCTGGCTTGTGAAAGTGCTTCACAATATTGTTCACAGCTTCTCCGATTCCCTCTTGGATCTGTCCCGCATTAGGCTCTGTGAAATGATGGAGAACATACTAGATGAAGACACCAAATTTAAAACACTTAACAAATTCTCATGATGACATAGCTTGAACTGCAGAAACTATTCTATACCTTTAACAGAGTTCAGACAATGCTTGTCTTGGGTAAACCTGAGCCTTAATTACAAGCAACTGATGAGCAATCCTGGAATAGTCACATAAATCGCCTACTTAAAAATACACAGCCCAAGGATCTGCCTTGATATATATTTTATTTATATTATATTATAATTATATTATAATATAATCACATCTTGCTCATCACAAAGTACAGCAACCCTCACACCAAGAGATACGGGCTGAAAGGCTGTAGCCCAGTCATTTGACTCACTTCTGTGGGACAGAGGACAGAAAACCCAGCACTCATTAATTCCTTACTTAAACGCACAGTGTTTTATTGAGCCCCCCCCAAATATCTATTTTAGGTACATATCTCACCATTGTAGAAGTGTGAAGGGCCACAGGTAGAGAATATTCCATATGAATGGTTCTAAGGGTAAGTTATCTTCTGTGCTAAAACATATGCCATGTCTCTGCTCTGAATCTGTTTAGCTGTATGCCTCTGCTACTGAATCATACTATGGCTCCACCTCCTACCATCTCATCTTCCTATGCAGATACCTGCAGAAAATTATCTAGTTCTTCATTCACTTTCTGATTAAAACAGACCAAACTTTTAAAAGTCCATTTTAAGCAGATGTTTTCCAGTCGTCAATAATTTTCATGGTTCCTTTATGAGTACTTCCTAGTTCTTCAGACATATGTAGGTTGCTATTAGCTTGTCCTACAATTGTTATTTTGGAAGCAGGGAGTAATTCAGTATCATTTTAGTACATTATGACCTCCACAGTCTTTGGCAGGTGTAACACAGAGACTCACGTAGCTCACAAGACAAATTCATTATTGGACCTTAGTGTTCTCAGATGTAAGGAAATTGCTTTGCAAGTAGCTCTGGTGCCCACTCCTCCAGCTAATGTGAACTCACACATGTGAAGAGCTGCAGTGGTCCCATGGTGATTTTAAAATGCTGCATTACTCTTGGAGGCTAATCTTTCCTTGCTTGACATTTCAGCAGTCATGTCCTCTAATTTTACATGAGCTGGACAGATTTATGAAGAGGATCTACACTGTGCTCATCTGTGTGCTTGAGCGGAGAATCCCTCAAGTGGCCCTTACAGTCACATGTCCTGTTTAGCCAGGTGCAGTTACTCATAAAAGCTAATTTTAGGGATGTGAAGTTGATGTCCTCTGGGGTCCTTATGGAGATGTACTCCTCCAGAAAGCAGTTCACAGCATCCACATCAGGATCTTAACTGCCCTTCCGAGAGGACTGTCTTCCCACTGACTGCAAAGCGAGCCAGGAAGCTGAGCAGCACCAGCTACTGTGAATTCTGCTGCCTCCTCCTCCCTCATCTCATATCTCCATGCTCCAAGAAAAGAGATTATTATATCCCAACTGTCAAATGGGGACACTGAAAGAGGCAATGTGTACAGGCACTGAGCAAGCTGTGTCTACACAAACCAGGGCAGGAAAAACTCATCGGCTGTTCCTCTTTGCCAAGCCTTGCTGTCCTGTTCACAAAAGCTTGAATTCTCAGCACTTGCTGCCCCCTTCTCTTGGGCCCTGGGGAGAAAGGGAAGGACTCACTGGTGTTCTTCCCTGTGAGGGAAGTGATGCTCAGTCGTCGAGCCATGGTAGGAGATTTCTGCTGGGGCGGGGTACGGCACTGTTTTCCCAGCTCTTCGTCAGAGGTGGAGGACACCAGCTCTCCAATGAGTATTCGCTCCAAGCTGCCGTCGTCAACGCCCTTTCCCAGCCATCGCCCGCAGGGAAACCTGCCGTGCAGCCAGCACAAGCACAGGTCAGCCACAGGTACTCTAGCTTTAGCTCAAAGCTAAAGGGACAGCTAGAAACACTGCCAAAGGGCAGAACATACTCTGTAGCCAGAAACTTTTCACACACCAGAACTGCCTCCCCTGCACCACAGTTGATAGGACCAAACCAGAAAACTATGTTCACCTCCATCCTTAGGAAAAGGGAAAGTTTGCAAGAAAGCATGAGACAGCAAAAAGCATGAAGAACATATTTCATGGGCCACATTTCAATTTCTGCTGGGTTATTTTTTACTTGTAACCACAAGTGATTTTCAGCCTTTTAAAAAATTGTGATGATTAACAATTAGATCCCCACGCAGAGTTCCCACCCAGCTGAAGCTGTGACATCTCCTCATACTCAAACCTCACCTTCCATTTTATTGCTGAGCTTTTTGACCCAGTCCTAATGAAATCCATACACATGTCCACACCCCCAGTCCTTGTCTGCCAATTCCTTCTACTTCCCTCCATACACTGTGGCCAACCTTGAGCTCTGGAGCTCACCTCTCGGAATTATCCCCTTACAAGTCCACATTTAGAAAAAAAAAATTAAGTCTGCTTAGACATTTTGTAACACCAATGATGAATTAGGAGATCATTTTTACACAAGAGGTATATACTCAATAGAAGATTAAGAAATCATAAAACCCTTTTATTTTCTCGTAATTCAAGTTTCTGTACATTTGTTACAGTACTTAGATATTTGAATATTTTTAAAAAGAAAAAGGTTTGCCCTAAACTATCATTCCAGCTTTTGGGGGTTTAAAGAGCTCAGTTGTGCACTTTACCATACTACTTTAAATCAAGAGACTTAATTATTAGACACAAATATATGAATCACTTCAAAAGTATCCTGTCCTGTCTCAGAGAGATGCAAAGAAAATCCTACGTTCAGCTCTCATTTAATATTTATCAGGTTACTTGACTTCAACTAGAGCTTCTGAAATGAGAGAACCAGGGGTAGGGGAGACCAAGGTAACCCTACTGGGTACCGTAATCAGCCCATCAACTCCATCAACTGAGGATAAGAAGAATACCTTCTTGCTTTCTCTAGATTTAACAAGCAGAAATTTCAGACAAAGAAAATTAAAACTTTTTGCTTACTTGTACGTGTGTCCTGTTATTTCATTCCTGACCATGACACAATCAACCAGCCACTTGGCTAGCAGCCCTGAGTTGTCATGACCAATCTGAACGGTCGTCAGCTTTCCTAAATTCTGGCACTGAAATGAATAACAGTTTTACTTAATTTAAAAAACAACAGACAACACACACACCCACTACATGCACACATATGGTCCCAAATGTATGTTTTCATTCAGTTTCCTTTGATTTATACAGCAAGTATTTTCAAGCAAACATGCAGAACGTTTCGAAAAACAGAATAATTATTTTAGCACATAAAAAAACCCCCTTGAAATAAAACTATTAAAAACCTGTGAAGAGATTACATTCTTTGTTGTGAGCACTCACTCTGCATACTTTTGAGAAGTGTTAATTATATATTTCTGAGCTCAAGTGATACAGAGGTGTGCTTTTGTAGAAGAAATAGATCTTCAGTACAAACAGGTTTTAAAAAATGCATTTTGAGCATATTGACCTTCAGTCGACTCACTCTACACTTGGAGACAGTCTCTAGATCCTTTATTATCTTCAAAGATTGGTTTGCTTATTGTGGGACAAGACGAAAATCACTAACATGAGACTCTTAATGTCACAAAGAGACAAGGCAAACAGGAGACTGAATTCCAGTGCAATATGTAATTGTATGTGGGGCTGGCAGAAACATCTATTAACGTCACCCAAACACTTCCCTTGCAAGACCTTGGTTTTTGTTACTTCTAATACTGCCAAACAAGCAGCTTGGGCTGATGTTTTCCACACTGGGTGGCTACTCAAGTTGATATTTAGGGAAAGCTTCAGCCAAAGGAGTATTCCAGAACAGTGTTAGCATGGTCCTTAGAAATGTCTAAGTATGTAACTTTGCTTGCTAGAAGCCTGCAGGTCTTCTCTACAAAATACTAGCAGCTAAGAGGTAGGCATTGTATCACAAAAATATCTTCTGTATCTCTGTCAAAATATTTGGCAAGATGTTTTTTATACTATGGTTGAAAAAACCAGTCTGCATATGCTCAATGGATGAATCTTTAGTTTTAGTAGCAAATTTTCCTATGAAATCACTCCTTACTGGGTATGGTACAGCCTAGAGCTACAGGAGTCTGATGGGGCTTTCCCTGCAATTCCCGCTACCAGCTGCTCTGAGGTGGCACCAAGCCAACCTGTAATTGATGGGTGGGAAGGCAAAGGGGAATGCCAAGTAATCAAATGCAAAGAGAAAACCCACAGCAAACATGGAGAAAAGAGCCTGATAGGGATGGATGGTGGCTCTGGAGTTTGCCAGGGGTAGCATGTGAGGTTGATATATTGAAGAACACAAGAGTTAAACCGGCTGTTTGGAAGAAAAGCAGTGTCAGACAAGGAACTGAAGTGAGAGGAGAACTTTGGGACCAGCCAGAAGAAAGAAAGAGAAGAAATTTGGGGCCTGCGTGGTAGTAAGTGGGAAGACAATTTGAAAGAAGGGAAAAGAAGCTAGGAAGGGAAATGAGAAGTTAGAACTAAGCACTGAACGAGAGAATTAGGATAGCTGTCTGGGAGATGTGGAAGGAAATGCAATGCAGAAATGGGTGGGCCAGGTAAGAAAGGAGAAGCCTCTGGGCTGGGATAGGGGTGGAAAAGAAGCTGTGGTGGGTGCTCACAGGGAACACACAGCTCACAGGTGTTTCTATCCAGCACAGAAGGGGCAGGCAGCACTATTCTGCAGATTTGAATGTGCAGAGACCTTGAATGCCTGGGGCAGACTCTGAAATGCTGTGATCTCAAGACAATGAACCCCCACTAAATGAATGCTTATTTGGAAGCATGTTTCAAGCTGCAAAGTAAAATGTAAAGTGCATGTACTCACCTCAAATGTCATTTCTAGGTGATTTTTAGGAATCTGCATTATGCCTGTTTCTCCTAGTTCTCCTGACACACAAATCCACGGGTTTGATGTGGTTATTGCATTGCTGAGTTTTTTGATGGGAATTATCACTGACCTATAAGGGATCACTAAGAACAGGAGAAGTGAAGAAAACAGGTTAGTCTTGACTTGTTTTACAACTCCCCTCAGAGTAAACGCTGTTTCTGGAATAAACCACGCCTCTCCCTCGAAGCCAAGCCCTTGTCCCAGGTCTCAGCAGCCTCACCAGGAGAGCTCCTCCTGCGTCCTCCCCGCCGAGCCTGGGACAGACCCTCGCAATGCCTCGGCGACCGACCCTCCTCAGGGAGGGTCACACAGCAGCCCGCGCATCCCTCGGCCATCACCCGGCAGGGGCGGCCCCGGGGAGCTCCGGCAGCAGCACCT
>NW_009952873.1:622167-634412 GCF_000747805.2 Chaetura pelagica | reverse complement strand
GGGGCCGCACGGTGGTGCTGCAGCCCCGCGGCAGAACCGCCCGCTTTGCCGCAGCGCCGGGCGGCCGAGCAGGGCCGGCTCCGGAGCCCGCCCGAGAGGGGTAAGACGCTGCGCCTGCCGCAAGGCAATTCCCGGCCTGGCAGGCTGAGGAGACGGTCACGGAATCAGACCCAATCAAGTCCCACTGATAACCCAGCGCTGCCACGTCCACCGCTAAACCACGTCCCTACGGATCGCATCCACGTGTCTTCTCAGTATCTCCAGGGATGGTGGCTTCACCTGGGCAGCCAGTTCCAGAGCCTGACAGCCCTTGCAGGGAAGATTTTTTTCCTCATATCCAATCTGAACCTTCCCTGGCACAACTTAAGGCCATTTCCTCTTGTCCTATCACTTGCAACTTGGGAGGCCAACACCCACCTCCCTACCACCTCCTCTCAGGTAGCTATAGAGAGCAATAAGGTCTCCTCTGTGTAGTGGTGAGGGGCCCAAAACTGAACACAGTATTCAAGCTGTGGCCTCACCAATGCCAAGCACGGGGTGACAATCACTTCCCCAGTCGTGCTGGCCACACTGTTTCTGACACAGGCCAGGATGCTGTTAGCCCTCTTGGCCACCTGAGCACACTGCTGGCTTATATTCAACCACGTGTCAATCAACACCCCCAGGTCCTTTTCCTCTGGGCAGCTTTCCAGCTTTCCAGCCCCAAGCCTGCAGAGTTGCATGGGGTTGTTGCAACCCAAGTGCAGGACCTGACACTTGGCCTTGCTGAACCTTGTATGGTTGGCCTGGCCTAGCAGGGGCACATGAGAGGTTACAGGGGAGAAGAGAATGTCAGAGGTACTGGCATGGCTGGTAACAGCATAGCCAAAATCTCAAGTCCGATGTGTCTCTGTGGACATTCTCTCATTAGAAACAAACAAACCACACTCACAAAAACACCCCAACTCCCTCCCAACGTCGTTATTATGCTTTTAAATCTGTACCACCCATATGTGCTTAAGACAAGGAATACCATGCACCCTGATTTGGATCACACTCGGACACTACACAGTACCACTTTCAGACTCTCTCTCCTTACGTTTCCCAAGCTGCTTTTTTGACTGGGTAAGACAAGCCAGGCTTTTTACTTTTTTGTGCACCATACAATGGTATTGCACTTAAAAAAAGCCCCACCCTCAAATTCCAAGTGCTTGTCCTACAGGGAAAAGCTGTCAAGCTGGATGCCCTGCAGAAATAAGGTAATCAAGGATGAATAAATCTCTTTGCGCTGTGCTAGTTCTGAGGGCATTTATTGCTTTAAGAGGAGGAAAAGTAGAATGAGTGCCTGTTTTGACAGCCATGTAAAACTTGCTTCACTTCACCCTGAACCAGGAGGAAATGAAGACTGAGGGCTGCCAAGGTGAATCCAAATAATTAGGTCATCTCATAGGTCTTGTCTTCTCTGTATTGCCCAGTGCAGAGGGAGATTAATTTTCAGATTTCAATCCAATCTCTGCTCTCCTTCTTACAGGAGAGGGAGAGGGAATAATCTTGGCATTTAAGGAAAGACAGAAAGAGATTTAAAATACAGAGCAGAGCACAAAGTGCCTTGTATTTCATCTTCCAAGACTTCTACCTCCTTCTCAGTCTGCAGAGAGCAGTCTGTCAGGATGCACACTTACTGAAGGCCAGAAGGAAACATTAAGAAGTAGAGGATTTCTCTGGGAGGGAAGATGAAAGAGACTATACAACTCAGCAAGGGAAATCAAGTGCAACAGCAGCACTTGCTGCTGATTACTGTCCTTTGTGCAATGCTCTTCTCCAGAGCACTCCCACACAACCCTTGGCTCTCCAGCTGGTTTCCCAGAGCAACACCCAGCACCCGTGAGCCTGACAGCAACAGCCACGGTTTCCAGATAAGGGCTCAGCTACTCAGACACCAGCAACAGCAAAATCATCACTTACAAATCATGACAGCAACTGATTTTTGTTCAGGGGGAAAAAATTGATTCTCCAACTCACTGATTGTGGTGAAGACGCTTGTGAAGCAGAAGTAATCCACAGCATTCAGGGAGAGCAGGTGATACAGAAACTGTTCCCGTTCTTCTTCACAGCGCAGGAAAGCGTAACGCTTGTAAAGTTTCCTGGTAGAAACAAACACATCGCTTTCTTGTTGAAAAAGCCCCGCATATCTTAGGGGATGCTGTAATCTCAAAACACCAACTGAAGAGCTGATCTTCATGGGAGGTATGAAAAGTGAGATTCCTCAGCTAACACAAGCTGCTAGAAACCCGTAGGGGGCAAATGCCCCCTGTGCTACCCAGCTTTTACAGACCAGTCTTGGCTCCATGCTACCATAGCAAGGCTACAGGTTCATCTCATTAAAGGATCAGTTTTGGTTTTGCTGCAAAGAGAGATATAAACTAACATTGCTCACAACAGCAGATCTGAACCAACATATAGCAACCTCATTTCTTCCCACAACAGAATAAGCCTTATCTAATAACCTAATCTTCCTTAGAAAACTAACCAGAAGGCATCAAAGCATGGAAGGCACTGAGCAGCAGCAGAGGTCCTCCTGCCACTCTTTAATTTTGGCAAACCCAGTGTACATTCAAAACTGGTAGAGGGGACATTAGGTTAGACATTAGGAAGAAAATCTTTAGTGTGAGGGTGGTGAGACACTGGAATAGGTTGCCCAGGGAAGTTATGGAAGCTCCATCCCTGGAAATGTTCAAGACCAGGTTGGATGGGGCCCTGAGCAACCCCATGGCAGGGGGGTTGGAACTAGGTTATCTTTAAGGTCCCTTCCAGCTTAAACCATTCTATGACTCTATTATCACTAATTGCCCGAAGTGGTAAAAAGGCACACCAGGAGTTAACCTGAACCCACTCTGAGAAAGCACTGAGCTTTTAACACTGCAGTCTGAAAGACCACAGACTCCCAAAAAGTTGTCAAGGTAGGTAGATATAGATGGACCTTCAAGAGAAGCTGGGTCTGCCACCATGCCTTCAGCTGATCACCCAAGAGGTGACTGTCTCCAGCTACTCCTCTTTCTTCCCATTAGCATATGTTTTCTGTAGCTTCTGGCATAATTGTGCATGTAACACAACAGAGCCAGTTCTGCTAAGAGCTGCACACAATAACTGGGATGTTTTCATAAAGTTTGGGGTTTTTTTCCTAAGTGCATTGCTTTGAGAAAATCAAGCCAGGGAACATCTACACAGGTAGATCCTTAAGCGCCTGTTTGTCCAGAAGGAGGCAAAGCTGGAGCAGCTGCTAAGGGGCTGGGGGGCTGGCCTCTAACTCCACCTGTTGCAGCCAGGATGGTTTTGGCTTGAGTCAACATAACACAGCACTGCTGCTTCATCTGCACAAAATACAGTGATTGCAGGCCTGTGAAGTGGCTTGGATCAAAGCACTGATCTGACCCAAACCCAACACCTCCTTCCTGAAAGTTGGGATTTGTTGTTCCAGGCAGATGGAGCAGACTTCTGTGCTGCTGGGCAGGCAGTACCTCATCCCCCAGCTCCCCTCTGCCCTTCAGTCATTTCGAGCTGGAAACCGCAGAGGCCTGTACAGCTCCATGACACACCAGTGAGGAAGACATCAAAGTGAAATTTGAGAGAAAGAGCCAGCTTACTTGGCAAGTGCCTGGTTGGAAAGCAGCTGCTTCAGGTGCTGAGACAAAAGCTTCTTCTCCAGAGAAAGCCTTATCCAGGCTCGGGCTCGCCCCACATCAGTCTTTATCTCACTCATGTTCTGAACATGCCTGAAACAAATGGGGGAAAAAATAATTATAGACAAAGAATTTAAATCCCACATACTTCAAATGGCAACATCTAGTGTGATGCAGCAGCTGAATCAGAAAGTGTCTCCTGACATAATTTCTAGAGAAAGAGATCCCCAGCATGGCCCTGCAGAGCCCTGCCCTGGGGCACTGAGACCCCCGGCATCCCCAGCATGGCCTGGGGACATGGGACAGCCCTTCCCTGGTATGGCAGGTTGCAACCCAGACACACTCCAGCCTCTACCAGCTGCTCTGTGTCCTGGCCCTTGCTTGGCCAAGGTGAGCGGGGGTAGATCTGCTCATCCCTGCATTGCCTGAGGTCAGTGTCCTCGTGGACACTGCTAACACTTAAAAAAAGCAGCCACCTTATGAGACCCATTGGTATCAGTCTCTCCTTCAAGCTGCTGACATGAGTGGTTATGTCTGTGAGGGCAGAGGACAAATACAAATGTTAAGATTTTCTCAAAACCACGATCTACTCCAAAGACTCTAACAAACCCTTTGATGGCAGCTGCAGTGGGAAATCTGAGAAAAAAAGAGGATTGTTGGGGAAAACCAGTCACAGGCAGTCACAAGCAGAATCACATTTTCAGGGATGTGAGGCCCTGGAGTAAGTGGTGATCTGAACAGGCCTCCACCACATGCTTGGTCTGTAGGAAAGCAGAACTGTTCTACAGGGGTTTTCTTCTATGGTTTTGCTTTTCTTTTCTTTCTTTTTTTTTTTTTTTAAACTTCCTGTGTTTCAGTTTTGAGAATGCCAGAAGCCCTAGAACTTTAGAGCACAGGAAGTTTTAGAAGAGAGAGCATTGCAAAGCTGCTTCAAAAAATCCCTCTCTTGATTAAATAAACAGCAATAAAAATGAGTAACAGTCTCCAGCAAGGAAAAGTAAAGGCTGCAATTTCTTATTTTTGATGCAGTTTACATGTTACATGGACAGGCAATTCAGCCCTCTAAACCTCTGTGGCAGGTTCCAAGGACCATCAGCTGAGTCTGAACTCATCTTTGTTGCAACTTTCCAACTCCCACATCTTCCTCAAAGGCCCTGCGTGCATTTCCCAGCATTAGGGAATGTGGCAATATTTACTCCAAGGAAAATCCAACAAAGTCACGCTGTGACTGATGCTTTTATGTTGACTAGTATAGTCTCACTGTCTCATGCTTTCCCCCATCTGTTACACCCAAGTGGGAGCTTTGTGTTATATTTAGACCCTGCATTATTTCAGAAAAATACTTTCTTCTTTATAGAGCTTCTAACATAACAGGACTAGTGACCTAAGAGTAAATTTACAAAGTATAACTTCGTGCTGCCTAGAAATACATGTCTTCTTTGCACAAATGAAGTAGATACCAGACATAGCTCAGCAGCACCATTCTTCACCAGGCTGATCTACACACATACTCAAAATACAGGTCTGTCTTTGCAACCCAAGCTTAGGGGTCTGTATCACATAGCTCTGTGCTGTACAGACATATATGAAGCGCCATCAAGAAGAAAAAAAATTAAAATCAATGGGAGCAATGGTAGCTTGCCAGTGGCAAAAGCAAGCTGCTTCAAAACCCCCTTACAAAAAAAAACACAAAAACAAACAAAAAAAAAAAACAAACAAAAAAAAGAGGAAAGAAAAAAAATTAAAAGAAACTTCCCTCCCGTTCCCTAATGTGACACACAGATTGTTCTCTGATGGACCAGGTGAGAAGCACTAACTATCAGTGAGCTGTAAATCAAACCCAGGAGGGCACATTAGACTCACATACAAGCTCTTGCTCTTTATAAGCATGCTCAGCAGCCTCCCTCTGCCAGCAGTGATGCCCACCAGCTGAATCAGTGCTCCTGGCACTGGAAACCCTTCCTGGCCCAGGGTGTGACAGTTTTAGACTTTCCAAGTCCAGACAGCTGGGCATGCAATCCAGAGTCCTTGGGAAACAGGAGGTGCACTACACTCAACTACATCGTGTTGAGACTCTCCTCAGACATTTCAAGTCTTTTGAGACGGGAAGATCAAAGCACAGACTATCATCTCCCTCCCTCTGCCTCCCTCCCCCCAGTGCTCGACTTGAATTACACCTAATACAAAACACTAAGTAGAATATGTTCTCTTACTGTGAGAAGATTCAAGTACAGATGGACTCAACCTTATTCCATGCACACTCTTTACCTCTTCATTACCTGCTTCTGGTTCAGACTAGATGGGCAGTAATTGTACATTTGGGAAAAATAAGCATCTGCAGCCACGCAGCTCACCAGAAACATTAAGAAGATTCAGTAATCAGTCTTAGCATCAGCAAAAGCAGAGTGTAACAGAACAGAGCATTGAGGAACTCAAATTTATTTCACTTTCAGCTGTGAGAGTCAGAACAGCTCTATTTTTATCAGTGACCTAAGCATAAGCACTGTATGCTCATCACCACACAGCAAACTCTTCTTATCAGGGCACTGAACAGCGATTTCAGTGCAGCTCCCTGGGTTGGGACTTGCTTTTAATCCCGTTAGTAATAAAGAAAAATCTGTTTTCCCTGTCAAATGTACGTGAGACATCCCCTCTGCAAATAGCTGTTCTGACAGAAGAGGTTACAGCTGCTCAGTATTGCCATGCCCCTGAGGATGGTGTGCTTGCTCCTGATGCCAGTGTGGTCAGAAACGAGCTGTACTAGCTCATCCCACACGGGTAGCAGGTCCTTGCTAACCCAGGTTCTTCAGACTGCAGCAAGTTAAGGATCACTGCTGTGTGCCCAGCACCTGGGGAGGGGAGGCATGATGGGGCATGAAAGCAAGTGCTGGCAAAAAGGAACGGCTTGCCCAAAGGGGAAGGACCTGACACCTGAACCCAACTGGACCAAAGGTTTCAGGGAGCTGCCTTGGTGCTAACTAGTTTGGCTGGACATGCAGTGATGTGCCTGAAGTGGGAGGTCATGCTGGAGGCAGGCTGCAGCAGGAGTCTGCTGCGGAGCTGGGAGAGGGGTGGGAGAGATGCTGCAGATCCTCACCTGGGGGAAAAGCTGAAGGGCATATCCCAAACACACTTGTGCAGAGACTCTCCAAACCAAAATAAACATCTTGAGCATCTTTCTTACCACATGTAAGGTGCCTGGCTTTGCGAGGGAGGCAGAGGACACACCACATTACCTGCAGCACAGGCTCATTGCTCATTCCGAGCGTGACTGTGATTCAGCCCTGCTTTTTAAGTTGTTTACATAACCTTGCATGAGCCATCAAAAACAAGCTGTACTTAAGGCAATGCTTAATCCTCTAGCCATTAGTTCAGTTAGCACTGCAGCCCTAGCCTGTCCTTCTAACTTCAGCATAAATCTGTGTGTGCAAACCAATACTAGGCAGCATTCCTCCCAAGCAGGAGAAAGTATGCCATGAGATTAGGGATGACAAATTCAACTCTCCAGGATTTTCTATGACCAGACTTGTGTGGACAATCATGAATACCCAACATAGTACAAAAGGTAGCCTTCTGCTTCTGTACTTTTCCTCTCTAAAGCAGTGGAATTACTCTTGTGATTCAAGCAAGAGATCTCTGCTCAGATCTGTGCTGGGCTTTCCCACTGGAAGTACATGGAAGATGAAACACACGCAGCAGCAAACACACATGGCCTCCTCTGTCACCAATCCCCATCCAGATCCTCCTTTATCCTTTTCCCCAGACTGACCCTCTACCTGCCCATCAGCCTCACAGGACTGAATTAAGTAAATAGTTGCCTCATCCCACAAAAGGGATTCTAAAATTATGGACACATATTCAAAATGACCTCTTGGCATTACCCAGTGTATAGTCTCCCTCCCTCCTTCACATGTTGTTTTAGCCTTATGTGCCATGTGACATTCCTCAAAATCAGAGTACAAGACTAAAACTACATTAAGTCAAGCACAAAGGTTGCACACTGCAGGTGGGAAGTACAGTCATTTTCTTTCAGAAACATCTGACTAATCTGTGGGATGTCACATAAAAAAAAATAAATCTATAACAATGCACATGGTAAAAATCAGATCACTGTAATCATGTTTTTGTGAACTGACTACAAATAATCTCATTTTTTGCCATGAGATTTTTTGCCATATTTTTATGTGGAAGAAGATAGGGTATCACAAGAAGGAATACTCATCATTTTGCCTCACACATTAAATTGCTAGCAATTGATAGTAGCTCTCTACAGAAAAGCATTATTGCATTGCTCCTCCTCTCTTTCATGGCACTTTTACCCCACTGCAATGCTTAGCCATGGCAAGTGTAGTGTTAAAACAGTGTCTTGACCTCACATGGCTTGGTCAAGGAGATGTCCTGAAGAAAAAACTGCCTGATGCTGTCACATCACTCTCCACCTCTTCTTAATTGCTTTCTAATCCTTTCAGTTGCCAACCAACACTTCCTAAAAGCTCTCCAGAGAGATAGCTGTGATTTCCTACAGAGCACCTGCCCTTACTTCTGACTTTAAACTTACCCAAATACTAGGCTTGATTGCATTTCTAAATTTGTACATTTATTACTATTTGTCATAAGAAGCTAACTGAAAAGAAAAAGCATTGCTCAGGCATTGCAAGCAGGTTTTTCTAATCCTTTGCTTTGCCTATTAACTTTACTTGCTTGGTCAGTGATTTAAAGCAAACAGAAAGAAACAAGCTCAAAGTAGCAAGGAATTCCACATATCTGCTGTTGTTGGTAGATGTTCTAGCATTATTACTGGTAGAAGAACCTCCTGAAGAAAACAAAAACCCCCGTAAAAATTCTGATTTTTAATTGTCGTTTAGCTAAAATAAAGCAAGTAAACATGCAAAAAAGTTTTTTGTAAAATAAAAAGGCAACATTTTGTAGATTTGGATGTGGGCTAAGGAGAAGGTTTAATTCTCATTAGCCTTTGTGAACAGCCAGCCAGTGAGTTATCTTTTACCTTATGCTACACAATTAAAACTACAATTAATGCTTTAGGAAACTGTGTACCTCATATCTTGTATCAGGGAAACCCTCAGAGTAGGCAGACTAATTCCTGTATCAGACTTTCGTCTTTCTGTTCCAACAGCAACTGCAACAGAGGAAATATATGAAGTTATTACAAAATTACAGCAAAGGTCTGCAATGCATTTGTTTTACATACAGCTGAAAAAAATCTGAAGTGCCTCACGACTACAATGTTTCTGTGCTTTATCATTAACTCTATCCTGGAAATGTAGGAGTGGACAAAATGAAAAATGCTTAAAATGTTACTTCTTCCTTAATGCAGCACTGAACTGGGAGATTGAACAGTTTCCTTTTTTGTATGTGAAATCTACTAACATAAAACTGTACGGTGATGAGATCTATTAGTAAAATGTTTTTATGGAAAACAGCTAAGGAGGATGGGATAAAACTAAGCTACAGTAGCACATTCAATGGTAAGAATGCCATGCATTTCTGTGCTCCCTTACTCTGATCAAACTGCTTTGTGGTGTCACATTTTGCTCTCAGGAATTTGTGCCTGCCAGCCAGATTGCTTAGTGCATTACTCATTGGAACTTATTAAAAAGTCTTTTCATGAGCAAGACTAGTTTGTCCATAGAAACGTCTTTGAGGATCGATCATACAAATTCGCATCTGCAGGATCTGGAGGATTGGAGAGTCTTTGGAAGATGTCCCACTAAAGTTCAGAGACTTTTACAACAAAATCTAGCAAGCAGCAGCCTGTGGGCAGGGAGATCTAAAAGTCATAAGAAGCTCAACCTCTCTCACAACACAGAAGTAATGTAATGATTACACAACTTCTGAACTGTACTGTCTGCCAGCATATTTATTGAACATGGAGTTATTCACATTGTGATTTGAGAGACAGATTATGCTCACTGAAAGAAAAACGTCAGCTGTCTTAGACACACCTTCAGCTCCTTGAGAAATCACCTCCTGTGGAAACACTCGGGGTGGTGAAAAGGGAGTGAAGGTAGTGAACTGAAATTGAGTGATTTTTCAGACAGCAATAAGAAGTATGTTAATTTGCCTCCAATGGTGTTAATCTATTTAGTCCAGACATGAAGGCATCTTCATGGTGATTATGAAAGGTCTCAAAATGTAAACATGTTATAAGCAAGCAAATACACTGAAAACATTGCATGGGTTTTGTGTGGCTGCACTGTTCCTCCCAGGCCCAAGTTTATTCACTGTGATGGACCCTTCATGGAGTCAACTGCCAAGTACTCACCTGGGGATTCTGCATTATGCTCTTGCTTCTCTTCTCTTTCCTGGTACTGAAGTAAATGGGACCACAAAGCAGATTTCCCCTGAAAATTGAATATGTATTACATAGCTTTGAATAAATCAGACAAAAGAAAAGAGGCCACTGAACACTGCAAAATAGTAGGATGGCATTTTGATGGACCAAACAGTCAGCAGTGAGAATCAGTCCTTCTCTCTTGGGCCATGAGATCTCAGGAAGAGGAGAGGACCATCTCTCTGATCTGGCAGTCACACCACCCGCTTTGTTTCTTTGTCCTCTCCCTGGCTTTCCCTTCTGAAGGTTGAAAGGGAAGAAAACACCTACTTGACAACATCATTGCAATTTCAAGAGGTACCTCTCAAATAAAAACAAAACACCCAGAACTCCTCAAGCCCTCACAAAATATGAACCAGGGACTCTGAACCCAAAGATGACTCCTAGTTTAAGCTGGAATGGCACCACCAAGCAGCAGCTTAAAAGGTAGAGATGGCATTCAGTGTTTGCTAGACTACTGCACACACAAAGTCCTGAGTTTCCAGTTACCAACCTGCTTGACCTGCAGACCATGGCTCCAGATTCTTTCTAGCAGATCACAGAGGCTAGCAATCAATGTATTTTCCTCCAAACCTGTTATGTTGGCTTCTCCATGACCCAGCTCAACTGCTTCATGGCCCATCTTCTCTACCAACATGCGTTTAGTCTATTAAAAAATAAAAATAAAAATTCCCAAAGGTTTCTAAGAATGTTATCCAATCAGGGACAGAATTTATAGATGAGTTTACGTAAGTATGCTTAATCTAGAGGCCTGACCAGAGAAACCTCAAATCTCTTTACAGAGATAGTAAATTAAAAAGAATAATTAAAAAAAAGAAAGTTTGCATAATTACTCCATATTGTCCTATTTCTATAGTTTTTTTCAATTGTGATATTTCTACAGGGTTGATCTGTTACCAACTGGTATCAAAAGCAGAGTACAGAGATAGATACATTTCCAGTCTTAGTAATTGTTTTTCTTCTTGTTACAGCTATTCAAGTTTAAAACTCCAGTAATAACTCCAGTAATAATGTTACCAACTGGTATCAAAAGCAGAGTACAGAGATAGATACATTTCCAGTCTTAGTAATTGTTTTTCTTCTTGTTACAGCTATTCAAGTTTAAAACTCCAGTAATAACAGTATACGACCAACCCGTTGGCTGCAACCAACACCTGGTGCCTATAAAAGCTTCTTCAACATTAGAAGCTGCTGTACTTTACTTGTTCTGCATAAACAACACACACAACAGTTGCATGTGCTGAATGCTCCCTTTTCTGACTAAGGGTCTTGTGCCCATTATGTTTAGGTTCCATTTACCTATGAACAATTAAAGGAAATCCTCCCTAAGATGTCTGATCATGCTGATTCTCCTTCCTGTATTTTTTACTCATTTCACCAACTTTGACTGCATAAACAGAAGAATGATAATATGTTCCTTTTTCCCTATAAAAGATAACACCCCAAAGGGACATCCACCCTGCCATAGCCTGGTACTCCAACTCACTCACAACATTCCAGCTGTGAAGGGCTTTCAGAACACCATCTACAGATACTATTTAGGCTCAGTGTAAGCAAAGGGATAGCAGGCAGCAGGAAGGGGGTGAACCTCACCTTCATGCGACATTCCTTCAGTAACCCTTCCACAAATTTCCAGTTGGTTTGAGCAATCACAGCTGGAGAGAGGTCTGAGAGTTTGGGCTGCCTTAAATTTTTTCCTAAACTCCTTGCCTCTTGCATGTATTTCTAAAAATAAACAGAATCATTTTAGATATTACAAGTCAGAGTGATTTTCCTCATCCTACTCCTAGGTAAGCAAATGCTGGTGAAAGAAATGAGCTAGTGTTAATCTAGGAACAACATCATGATTTATTTGATGCTTAGCTGTCAGGCTGGAAAAGCAGAGTGCTCCCTTTTGACAACAGAAAAAACAAGATGCTTTCCTGTGTGGAACCAAAACAATCAATGTTAACTAGTGAACTGTGCTGTTAAACATTAGCACAGAGTTAGCCAGAGACAGTGCATAAAAGTGCAATAAATTCGTTCAGCAATAAAATCAAAATATCAAGTTTTCTTCCATTGTTACTTGGTTTACACTTTAAAAAATCTAAAAAATTAAAAGCCATTTGTCTAATTTGTGACAATCTGTATGTAAGTGGAAAAAAATATTTTGTAAGAAATCACAAGAAAAAGAAATAAATCTAGTGAAAGAGAAAGATTCCATTTGTTACTTTTATCTGGAAGGTTTATGTAGG
>NW_009952873.1:602904-622057 GCF_000747805.2 Chaetura pelagica | reverse complement strand
GGAAAAAAAAAGAAAACAGACTTGATTTTATTCTCAGTGAACTTCTTAATTAGAGTGAAGCTTGTTTTAAATGAATCCAACATTTAGGATCATTCGTATTTTTACTGTGTGGTGGTAATTGAGAAGTAAGGATAAAAATTGGTGTGCTCTTTAAAAAAAAAGGATCCAAGCTGTAATAAAAGACTCTTAATCCTTATTTCTTCACTGCCTTTTTGTTTAGGGCTTTTTTATTGTTTGGTTTGGGGTTTTTTTTGTTAAGCAAAAAACCCCAAACCAATCACTGTGTCCTCTGCCCCCAATACCAGAGAGAGGGCTACGTGCAGAGCAAAGCTAAGAAGGTGGCCACATTTAGGTGTGCAAATCTGAAGCCTATAAAAAAAGTTGCCCAGGAATTATTAAGAAAGTTTTTTTTTAAAAAAAAGATTAAAATAATACAATGTTGCCAAATTAAAAAGTCTTGAAGAACAGTGCTCATAGCTCTGCCTGGGAGTGCTCCATTTCCATAGTGTGTTTTTATCCAGTTGACCCTGCCTCTTTGGGGGACAGTATGTGAGAACAACTGCTGTTCCCCTGAGGGGAGCAGATCACACCCCTCCAGTGACTTGGCACTGCTGCTGGCTGGGTTTCCTGGGGGACAGAGAGGACACTGCAGCTGCTGCATTGTCAGAGCTTTCTGTCTGAGGAGAAAAACATGTATTTCACGAAAGCAAAACCTAAACACATTGAAGTTAATGGAAATTGCTCACTGTTTTTTTGTTTTGTTTTTAGTGGTTTTTTTGGTAATGGGGCAGTACAGTTTTTTTGGCACGTTTGGATTTCTTCTCCAATACAAAATTAGGATATGAACCACTTAACATCAGTCCCACAGGTCAGACAAGAACATTGGGTTCTGCCATGGACAGCTGTGTTCAACAAAAGTGCTCAGCTGGGTAATTACATTTTCACTGATACCAAAAGGACTTAAAAACAGTTGAAAAACTGTATGTGGGAATAAAAAAAAAAAAATCACAGATGAGGAAAGTGTGTTTTCAGCAAGCAATCTCACAAGTGACTTCTATCTAACTTGGTGCAAAAATTAGCAACAAAGCAGAGAAAAAGTCGTACAAGGAATACATAATTAAGAAATCTAATATTTCTTTAAAACATAAAGGGATGAATAAAACGTGAAGCGCGGTTATAGTCTGAAGAGTACAAAACATGGAAAACCTTACTCTATTCATTGTGTGTCTTGTTATTCTACTAAAATAAAAAACCCCAACTCTTTTAAGTTCAAGAGAATAAATAAGGGCGGGACGAAAGATCCAATGGATTGCCCTTTGTCTGTTCATCAGCATCCCCACACCACCATCCACTCCCACACTGGGATGCTATGATCCAGCAGCCAGAAAGCAATGCTTTTTAGATTGGATGCTGTAAGCTGAATGATCAGGCGAGAAACATGGGAAAAAAACAAACCAAAGAATTTTAAACTTTCAGCCTTGGAGCTGTCACATTTGCCAGGGAGCTGGAATGGAAGCCTAGAGCTGATTTCCAGCTACTTTTCTGATTATAACCACACTTACAAGCACTCACAAGCTCCTACTCTATGAGAAAAGGAGAGGGTCAAGAAGCAGCAACGAGCAGTTCCTCATGCTAACAACATCTCAAAAGCAGCTTTCAACAAGAAAAAACTAAAACATACCAGGCAGCATTCAGAGAAGGATTTTTTAGGAGGCCGTGCAGGAGGGGGAGGTCCCTGATCCCACTCCCAGAAGGCCATTGAGTTCTGGCGAAGCAAAAGCTCCTCCGATGGCTAAGAGGAGGCAGATAACCCAATGGCAGAACAGCCAGAAAGAAAGAGGAGACAAAGCAAAAGAAGCATGCATATGATCCACAGCCAGAAAAAAAGAATAAAGAAGAAAACAAAATATATGACAAAGTATAGAAAAGGCTCTGCTGAGATAGGCACATGAGGCAATCTTTAAAATATACTTGCAAAGCCACGTTAGCAAAAACAGCAACATGTACAAGTGCTATTTTGCTGTGTTTCCATGAAACATTGTTTGAAACTGTGGTTCAAGAGTCCACTCATCCACTTAGGTTTTTTCAGAGCACAAAAGCCAAAAACAGCCAACATCATTCAGCAGGCTTTACCACAAAACAGCATGAATTATTTTTGCTAGTGACATACAAAAGAAGCACAAGGACATCAGTGGAAAAATAAGGCAGAAAATATTTAATGAAGGATGAGAAACTGAAAAGATGGGAAAGAAATGTGTGTGTGGGACTGACATTTACAAGATGCATGGGAGTTTCCAAGCTCTAGGCATAAAAAGGCCCCAAGGTCTTAACCTTTCAAATGGACTTACTCATGTCAGGAATCTACATAAGAGAGAGAGGAAAAACAATTCCTTTAGAAAAAGAAAAGTCCTGCCTCCTTCTCTGCTACAGTGCTGACATTTATTCAAGGATGTGACTTTTGCAGAGACCTTCACCCTGCCCAGAGCTTGGCAGCTGCACCCAGGCAGGCACCAGGGCTCTGCTCCCTGCATGCAATTACACAACCAGGGTCTAAATCAGCAAACAAGCCATTTTCCTGACGTCAAAGGGGCTGTCTCATTCCAAAAGAATACAAGCATTTTATTTCTGTTCTGTGCTTTGAAGCTGTACAAGGTACACAGGCATCTGTGTCAAGCAGCGTCTAAACGAAATGGCTGCAGAGACCCATGGAAACCTTACGGTAGCAACAAAACTTTCCCAAGGAACACCACACCGTTTGTCTCACCTCCTGGATCACAAGGGCATGTCACCCACAGCTGATGCCACCTACCTCCCTCAGGTCGTTGTCCAGCCCGATGTGCTCCGAGTGCTGCCGCAGACGGTCCTTCCTCCGCTGCGCCGTGGTGCTGCGGCTGGCCCAGCGGCTGGGGAGTCAGACAGGAAGGGGAGACACACGTGAGCAGAAAGAATACCAGGAGGGAAAGCTGGGGTTGGGAGCCAGAGGACATCTGAGAGGTCTCCAGTGGGAAAAGTAAGGGTGCAAACTTGGAGATTGCTGGTGCATGACCTCCCCGTGGGAAAACGCCTGTGGGGTGACAGGCCAGTGAGCACTTGAGGGATGAAAGTCCTAATGGAAATGTGCCCACTGCCTGCCAGGGTCTGCAGTGAGAGCTCCTGTGTTACCCAAGTGCAGATCATTCCACCACCAGGAAAACCATTGCACTAAGCTACCCAACACTGCTCCTGTCTGATGCATTTGCTGAAGTTTGGTAAAAGTGGTGGCAGTAGGCACAAACAAAATACAATGAGGTATTTTAAGTAACAACTTCTAAAATTTTCCTCTTTTGTGAGGGTTGGTACTTTTCCTTGATCCACTTTCTGTGGTACTTCCAGGAATTATTTCAGAGAACCTTGTCATTGCAATAGTAATTACTGTGATAATGGATGCACCTACATTTAAAGGTTATAAATGATATTGACTTACTGGGATTAATCATGGTGCTATCTTCACCTTTTTTTTTTTTTTTTTTTTTTTTTTGCATTGGGTTTCTAAACACCACAAAACGTCTGTACTTTTTGCTATGTGTTCATGTATGTCTAGTTGAATTTTTTCCTCATCTGAAGCTGTTTCCTGAAAGCAGCCATTTGGTAACAACATTTGAAACTGAGCAAGCTTAAAGCCCTCAAGTGTCTGACCTCCTTTATGCCAGATACTATAACAAAACAAGGTAACTGTCCTGAGGAATTTCTAGCCTGATTGTAGGGTTTCTAAAAATATCATAGTGTTCTTTCAAATCCTTGAAAACAAAAATGTTCAACTGGTGCAGCGAATAAATAAGTTAATACATTATTTATAAAAAAGCTGACATAACACTGTATAAAACAACCTATGAAGCATTAAAAATAAGTATCTTAGTGCACATGAAGGCTACATCTTCAGAATGATATTAATTATTGTGGTTGTGTTTATTAAAGGTAAAAGTATCTTTTAAATACAGTATTAAATAAAAGTTTTTAAGTGGATAGCCTTTCAGTTGCCTCATGAAGCCATCTGTTTCTGAAAGAAAAAAAAAAAAAGGACCAAGAAAATAACACCCCACAATCTCCAGCCTCAGTAGTTGAGTCAAAGGCACCCTCCAAAACCTGTCTCCATCCTGGCCCTTCTACTCCAGAGAGAAATGTCCATGCTGGGCACCACGCCAGAACAACTGCTGTGACATGGCTGTTTCTACACGAGCTGTGATTGACAGGCAGAGCCCCTGGGGATTTGGGTCCTCTGCCTTTGATAGATCTCTGCAGAGGGAAACCTGGAGTGCCCACATCAAAGACAGAAGTGCATGCTTGGTGAGCCCCTCCACAACAGGTGGTTTTGGCAGGGATATCAGTCTCCAGATCCCAAACCCATCTTTTTCTGTGTGCACCCTAAACAGCAGAAATATACAAATAGGATCTGGGATCTAAACTGTTATGGGAAGGAGTTTCAGCTGGTGATATGTAGGCACATACATGTCTGGAGGCATAAACCCTTGCACAGAGCTGGACTTGGGTCCTGACATGCCCAGCAAACGCTCAGGGGTGCACAGGGCAGGGAACCTGGCCCAAGAGAAGTGCTGGGATGTGACCCCTGATAAGCAAACCCTCCTGCTTCCAAAGAGATAGACTTTGCATACATGTGCCTAACTATCTCCACTGAGGCAACCAAAGATCAAATTTTTACTATCTGCACAGAAAAAAAATGGAAAATGTTTACAAGAACTACACCTTTTATCATCCAATTGAAGTCCCTTCCTACCCCCCAAATAATGTCAAGAAAACAAGTACAAAGGAAGAAATAAACACCTGGGTCTGCATGCAATTATGGTTCAGCACCTCGCCATGCAATGTCACAGGAAATTTATTTCTAAAGCAATGTAGCCTCAAGTGTCTAGTAAGGCAACAAAACAGCATAATAGGTGTCTGCACAGCAATGACTGATACCTTCTCAGTGGAATACATTACTGACATAAGTGTCTTTGCACCTCCTCAGAAGTCTTAAAAATACACAGCCCATGAGTTTAATGAGTCACCACTTCTTTTTTTTTTTTTTTTTAAGAAGCAACATCCGAGGCCTCAGATGACTAAGAAGGGGGAAAAAAACCCCTACGTTTTAATAATCTCAACAAGCAGAAATGCAGCAGAAAAAGCACCCCATCGAAGAGAGGACAGCAAATGTAAAAGTGATTTTAGCTACCTGGCTCTGGAGACTTTCCCTAATACTGTAAGCTAGTACCACACTTACATTGCACACAAGAGAATGCAGATAATACATTGGAAAGTTACAGATCAGCTATTACCCACATAATATTCTTCTCCACCTGTGTTTCTGAAGTTACTGGAAGGTTTAAAAATTGCTACAAGTGTCCTATGAAGGAACATGTCTCACCAAAGGTGAAAGCAGAATGAAAGCCACAGAATAATTACATGTAATACATCATCATTAAAACATTTTCAGTTAATTCCAGCCTTGTACTCCATCTGGGAGAAGGCACAGATCATTCTCCACATAATTATTAAAGAAATATTTAAACATTTCCAGCATACAAACATAGAGATCAGTGGCCATTTATGAAAAAAGACTGCTGCTTATCAGCTGGACTGATTACTCAAGCAGAGAGCTGTGTGCCCCCTCTTTCCTGGCCTCTAAGCTAGGGAAGAGGGAGCTGCTGGGGCACTGGGTGAGGTCTCTGCATTTGGATGCTGCTCTGAATCTCTCCGGGACATTTTGTAAAGATCTAACAAGCAGATAAGCAGGATTAAGCAGCTAAATCTTTTAATGCCTTTTCTTTACTGGGCCACATAGAATTTCCCCCAAATAATGCTCCAGTATTGCAATAGCCTGACTCCTCCCACCCCCCTATCAGCAGAGATCATATTTTAAATTACTCTTCCTCTCCCTTTGGTCTCTCAAAGTGATTCTAAGAGTGAGTAAAAGCCCTCCCAAGTGGCCAAATAATGTCCCTTGTGTTGCCAAAATCCCTTGCAGGTGCCTCTCGTGGTCCTACTATCAGCTGCTGCCTTATTCACACCTCAGCCCTAGTGCTGCCAAAGCAGCAAGGAAAGCTGTGCTCATGTGAGCAAATGCCTGCTTGTTTCCAGCTCTTACTCTTGGGCCTTTTAGCAAAACCACTACTGCCCATGTCCCTGTGGAGCAGATGACAGAGGAGACTAAGTCCTTCTGGCTGGTCCCTACCTTGGGGGGATGAGCTCCAAGCCCCTGAGAGCACCCACAGCACTGCTGACCAGCCTAGATGCTGCTCAGGTACTACTCCCTGACCCTGACCTTTCTCCCCCTCTATTTGTTGCCTGTAGAGCCATGAGCATGGACTACTGGCATGTTTAATTTATTCCTCACAGTAAAGGCATTGCTACAAGCACCAAGTCTCTGGGGATGAAGCAGCTACAGCTCAGGCACTGTGATGCTGAGAGCCCAGGGATGAGCTGCCTATGTGGAGAAAGGATAAAAGGCTCATTTTGGTAGTCTGCCCATATCTAACTCCCACGTCCAAAGATGAATGCTCTTCACCTCCAGGGACTGCAAAAAAGTCCTGTTATTTCAGAGGAGGGACCAGGGAAGACTGTGCTCTATTCAGTATAGAGAAATGGAATAAAGACACCTCCAACTAAGACCCTTTTAACATGAAGACAGTGAAGTCAGTATTGTTTAATATCAGATTAGGTCAACAGGCACAGGAACAGGTTTGCAGAAGCTGGAGAAAATGTAAAGGTGACACTTGGAAAAGATGGTACTTAACCTGTGATGCTTCATTTCTGTAATAAAAATGGTAAGGTAGTTGGCATCAAAGCTGAGCTGTCAGACACCAACCAGGGAATACAGCAGCCTCACACCAGGGACTGACCATGTTGTACTGCAACCATACGTACATCTCTCTCTCCTCACAGAATTGTCATGGTTAGAAAAAACTTAAGATCACCACATTCAACCATCAATGCCCCCTCAGTCACCAGCCCACCCCCTCAAAAATAATAAAAAAAAATTAAAAAATGCCTGCTAGAGCATGTCCTGAAGTACCTCATCTACAGGATTTTAAAACCTTCATTTCCTTCCCACCCCCTTTTAAAGCTAGATGGAGAAGTGAAGAAATATCTACCTGAACCAGACATGGGTGAAACAAGCAAGATATATACTGTAATACTTGCAACATGCTGCTAGAGAACTAAATTCGCAGACTGATTCAACCAATATTGCAAGTCACTACCATAATTTACAATCTATTTACAATGATAACAGAGACAAGGAAGGAGACAAATGCACTTGGCTACAGGACAGAACTTAAATCTCCTCATATAGACATAAATCTTCTAATGCCGACAGGTATTTAGGTCTGTCACGATGGCAATACATCTTCTACCTGTGTACTTCCATCAGAGGAGCTATCTGACTGTGTTTCTGTATTCACAAATTAGCATGTTCTGTGCCTCAAACAAATCCTCCTAACACATGCAGGCAGCCTGCACACATTAAATACACACAGACTGGATTCGAAATAGTTAGTGTGGGACTACACAGAGAGTCCAAGTCAAACACATGTCAGAACGAATAAATTAAAGGGAAGGTCAAACCCAAGCTCCACTTGATCACAGATGGGCTGACAGAGGTTCTGTGCTCTGCATCTGCTCTGCACACACTCCTCCTCCATGGTAAGGAGGACAAAGGCTCAAATAGACACTAATGCACCTTTTACCACCTCTGCTGTAGGGCTGAAGAGGAAAGCTTTTAAACTGCTGATCAGGTGGACAAAAACAAGCAAAATGCCTTGCAGAGAGTGGTCTTACACTGACAGGCTGTCTTGTCAGATTACAGAAATACAAGTGATTGAAAAGAGTGGTACCCTCAACTGTCCTCCTCTGCAAGGAACAGTGGTAGCAATTTGCCAGCATCACCCCCTAAGCCCCGACACACCACCGTCCTAAGGGGTATTTAATTTGCAGACTCCTTTGAGACAGTGACACTGTACAGGGGAGAGCAAACAGAATAGAGGACGTAAGGATTCGACACATTCTTCCCCTGTGAACTTCAATTCTGCATAGCTATTTTAAAGTTATATATTAACTCAAGTAAGTTAATTGTCATTTTACCCCCTTGCGCCAGTTGAGCAGAGGACTGGCATTCAGGAACCTCACCCACCAGGTTCCAAGTCCCCATAGCACATGATTCTATTTCAAAAACCATTTTTAAGCACAGATCATCAGTCACACTTTATTCTTGAAAAGTATTGTATTGAAACACAAGTTGTTAATATTTTTATTATACCTGTCACTGGTTTGCTATATTACATTACCTAATGTATAGTAACTGCTTGCTTCAGATTTTCATACCTAAAAGGTGAACTTTATTACTCACAAAGTTAAATAACACCAGTGTTGTGTGTGTGGATGGCTCATTGCTGACTCATTTCTCACTCATTTAGATGCATTGCAGAGATCCTATTCTATACTACTTGAGGGAGACAAAAAAAAGCTTCATCAAAGACAGACACTTACAACAGTGCCCACCATGTAGGGAGATGGAAAAGCACATATAATATGAAGCACTTAGTACAATAGACAGACCACATTATATGTGTATATATATGATATTTTCTTGAAAAACATACACTGATATTACTGTTCATGAATATGTAAACAGTAGTCTTACTTAAAATTCAGGACAATGAGAGCACCAGGCAGATAAACCCTGGGCAGTTCAGAATTTGAAGGGGGCAGGGGGGTGTGGGTGACAGAGGCCACAGGACAGTGCCCACACAAGTTGTGCTGCAAATTGGAGCACAGAAGTGAACCGAGTTAGTACATTCCTAATGCATGATTTTTAACAAATAAGCACTGACACAGCGGTGAGGTCAGCAAAACACAGCACAGGAACAAATGCCTGGAGAAAGCGAACAAGTTCTTTTCAAATCTGCTTTGTGGGTTAGAACAACATATCACTTAGCTAAAGCCTAAAGGTAGAAGGGAGAGTGCAGCAGGATCTGTGCTTGGAAGACTTGGACTGTGCCCTCCTGGGAGTATCACTGCAGGTCAGATAGGACACAAAGAACAGTCAAAAGCATGAAGCTCACAGGAAGCTGAGGCACAAGAGAGAGGGCTCAGGAGAGAGGTGACATGGCAGGAAAGAGGAAACAGGCTGGTCAGGAGAGGAAGCAAGGAGGAAAGCAGGGAGCAGATAAAGAAGGTGGTGAAAACAGGACTTAAAAAAGAGAAAGGCAAAAAAGGATAATTTAAGACATTTTGTAGATGCATACAAAGCAAAACCTTCCTTTGAAAATGAAAAGAATTCAAGAAAAAAACTATCAGTTCAGTTGCTCTTAGCAGGCATTCACTGCAAATTGCCAGAGTGCAAATATATTCCCATGCTTAGTGTGCAATCAGTGTTTTCCTCTGCAATATTTAATCTCATTTATTAAGCTTCTTAGTACAAATTAAGTTATAAGGTAATCAATTAGATTGAAAACACAGCTTGTTTCATTGTTTTAATTTTGCACTGCAAGCATATTTACCCTAATTTAACAATTAGCTAATCAAAAACCATGAAATGTTTATGTAGCTCAGCTTTTTGTCATTCAAATTCCTTTCCTTCATCACTGCAGATGGCATCAGCTAGCAGAGTCCCAGCTACAGTTTTTAAAAGCGTGGCAGAAAACACGTGGGGAAGGAAAAGGGGAACATGCAGAAACCACAACGTGTCGCTGGGGTTTGAAAAAGGAAAGGAGCACTCCGGAAAGTCCTGCTCATTTCCAGATAAACAAACTGCCTAAGGGACCACAGCCTGCTTTCTCCTGGGACTCCATCTAGGAGGACTTTTGCAGAAGTCACTGCTTTACATGGTCCCAGCAGCATGGATGGGCCATTTCTGAACCCAGAGGTTCAGCTGCTCCCTGTAGGTTTAGAAGGCTTTCCCATGACCTGGGGGCTGTGTCACAGGTGATGAGTGCAGAGGGAGTTCTGCAAGTGGGCCACTGCTGCTTGATGGGACAGGGGACAGAACTGGGTGGGGTGTTCTTTTTGACTTGGCTTTTTTTTTAAATTGCTGTTCGCTGGGATGAATCACTCTTTGCTTACAGAAAAAAAACGTTTATTTTAATTTCTAGGAATACTTGGATACAATAGTTATCATATTTTGCTTAAGTTTAGATCTGCAGATTCTGCAGTTAATTTATTTTGATGTTCTGGCAGTTTTGGTCAAAAAGATCATAAGGGAACCTGTACACCTGGAGCCTCTACTTCAGTTTATGGAGGTGAGGTCTTGCGGTGGTGGTTTTTTTTTGGTGTTCAATTTTTGTTGTTGTTGGTTTTTTGCTGCTTGGTTTGGGTTTTGTTTTGTTTTGGTTTGGTTTGGGTTTTTTGGGGGGGGAGCTTGTTGGAGGTTTTTTGTTGTGTTTTTTTTTTCTTTTTCATTTTTGTTGTTGTTTGTTTATTTTTAATTTGTTGGGTTTTTAAACTTCAGATTTATTTTTAGCCAAGTGCAGTTTGGAGTTGTTTTCAGTGAAGTTCTTGCTTAGCTGAAGTAGTCAACATTTTCTTACCACCACAAAGGTAAAGACAAGCCTTAATGACACCACGCGTGCATGTGCAGTCCAGCCAGAATAGAAGCCAATGTGAAAGGAGGCTTTCCCAACCCACAAATGACCAAGCAGATGAGAGAAAGCAGGAAGAAATGTGACACTGCCTGCGACCAGAGGAGCACAGGTTCACTCCCTGAGAGGACACCCGAGAGGGAAAGTAGGAGGAGGCAGCAGAGTGACAGAAGTGGGCCAAGGCCTGCTGCCCAGCACGGCTGCAGGGTGACAGATGAAACAGCATCAGACTTTGCTTCTGTGACAGACTTGGGTGTTTTAAGACTTACACGTGGTAATATGATCAACACTTGTTTCCAGCTGCAGTTAGATGGAAGTAATCCAAAGTGACTGACTACCCTCCCTGCATTCCCAAGCCCTGATCTCTGTGCCCTGCAAGCCAGAGAGCCAGGCAACTCCTCTTCCAAATAGAATTTCAGCCTGTCTAGGCAACACGGTTTTCTGTGATCACACAGAGGATCAAGGACTAAGCAAACTAAAAGTGCTTGGTCTTTGCACTATATTTCTCATTCAGATACATTTATATATATATGACAGCCCTGTAACCACCAGGCAGTGCACCTGGCTACAGGAAGGGAACAGTTATTCAAAATATATATAGAAACATTCAAAACCCACTTGGATGCAGTCCTGCTCTAGGCCATCCTGCTTTAGCAGGGGAGTTAGACTAGATGATCTCTAGAGTTCCTTTCCAAGCCTTGACAGTTCTGTGATTCTGTGATGGGTTTTCATTAAAACATGGGATTGATTTCTTTTCCTCCCTCCTGCAAATCCACTTACTTACAACACTCAAGGCAAAATTTGCTGTGTAGAACTGTGCTCTGCAAAAATAATGTTGGTCTGCACAGCAATATCCTTTGTGTTGACTTTATGAACATACACAACAGCCACATGTGAAGTGCTGGGGAACGGAGCTGAAATGTTCTCCTCCTCCACCCCTGGTCCCAAATGCAAGCATAAGACACCTCTAAGAGGCATACACTGGGAAATTAAAATTGATGGATTGCTATCCTTCAACTGATTTTTGTGGTCAAAAGAATGATGATGTATTTGCAGAGAGCATGAAAAGGCTATCTTTTTTATACGTGGGTGTAAATTCAGCAGAATTACATGTCTTAAATGAGAGTCCTCTCAGATGCTCACACATAAAAAGTCAGGAAGCAGAAAGATATAAACAGATGGTCTTGAGATTTTCCAATTATAAACCTTTTTGGCAATATACAGCTGGAGGAATTCCAAGCATTTGTCACTTTGACACCACAAATGTAATGGGATTTTGGTACTTGAAAATTCTGAAACATGCTGCAATTTGAAGACCAAAACCAGCTGCCTAAGTCAAAATGATCACTCAAGGAATTAAAGTTATGTTTTAGAATATCTAACAGAAACATCTCAAAGGCATAAGGAAAACTATTTTTAATTTGATGCTTATTCATAGATTCACTGAGATTCTGCAACAGAGCCAGAAGATATAAGCAACTTTGAGCAGGCTGGGCAAGCTCACACTGCTGCTGACACTGTAAAACTGAAACCCACCATAAGGATAAGAAGCAGACTCCTATACACAGCATCCCACACAATGAAGAAATCCTCCTTTCCTCAAGGAAACATGACCCAGAAACTTTTGTTTTGGTTTGCAAGAAGACTGCAAACAAAGGAACTTTGAAATACACATTAATATTTTTATTTATTATTTTTAAAATTTCTTTTAAAGAATTGTAATTCTTTAAACATTGTAATTCAGTGCTTAAAGATCTCTTATTTTATTATTTGCAAGTCTTATTCCTGGTAGGTTATTAAAAAGGGATTAGCTAGCACTGAGGTGCACAAAAGGTGTATAAAGAGAATTGAATGGGCACCTCATATAGAAGCTCAGAGCAGCATCTGTGAACACTTTTCTAAAGCAAGAGCTAGCTAGCTTTCAGAGCTCTCAGATTTAGCTGTGCTCCATCCTGACCTACCACCAAGATTGCAAGTTGGGGTCTGAGCTAGTAATTTCAGGAAGCAGTAATCACTGATGCACAGATATTTTCCCCTCTTTCCTAGACGTCAGGGGAAGACAAAAATTAAGTAAGATGCAACACTTACTTTATATCATAACTATATATTTGTGAAGTGTATTAGTTGCTCCAGGTTCACATTTTACATTAGGTCAACTATGAAATAACATGCTTGAGTCCACAGCTATAGGCACGCCTACCTTCATATCTAAGTGTCCTACAAAACCATACCAGACACAAAAGAGCAGTATGGGTACAAACCATATACTGTCCACTCTCACTGAATTATTCTTCCAGGTTATTCGAACATGGAAACTAAAAGGAAGCTATACAAATTTTTGGGTCACGTAGTAACAGCTACAAAAAAAAAAAAAAAAGGAACAGTGTAGGCATGAATTTCATTCTGCACCATGGTGTAGAGGCTTCAATACCAAAATTTCTTTCAGAATCTGAATTTTAGCTCAGGTTCCCAAATTATCTTATTCAGAGCAAACAGTGAAGAAATTAATTTTAAATTTATTATGGCAATGATAAAAATAAAAATATGCATCAGAAGGCACAGTATGTACCACTCAACAGAAACCAGCACTGAGGAATCTTCCCAAAACCAGACCTAACACTTTCTGATGTAACCCAAACCATGGCTATAACTTAAAAAACTGCAGCCCATACAAACCAGAAATGGAATGAGTTGCCAGCATCCATCCAAAATTGGACTTCTGTCCAATGATATGACAAACCTGCTTTCAAATCCAGAAAATAAAACCGGTGCTTACTTGTTATTGGTGGGTCCCGTTGCCAGGACATCTGATTGCAACTTTGGGAAAAATCCTTGTTCATATTTTCCTTGGCCAATCTTCATATCAAGTAAGTGTGGGTGGATGGCTGTGTGATCGATCTTCATCAGCCGCTGCTCGATGGACTGGGCTGCAAGTTACAGTCACAGGTGAACACCATGTTAGCAAACCACCTGAAGACATGGGCTACAACAACAAGTGTGGTCATGCTCTGATCCCTGATAAACCCTCTAAGTTGTTAAACAGTGATTTTAGACCCAGAAACCTCTTGCTTACAGAAGTGAGGAAACGTCTCTGCTGTTATTTTGTTATTTTGCATTCAGTTTTTCACCCAATACAGCCAGTATTAGCACAGGCGAGTTAGCTGTTAAACACACAGGTATTTACAGGGGACAATGAGTTATAGAATCATAGAAAGGTTTGAGTTGGAAGGGACCTTAAAGATCATCTAGTTCCAACTCTCCTGCCACAGGCAGGGACACCTCCCACTAGACCAGGTTGCTCAGAGCCCCATCCAACCTGGCCTTGAACACTTCAGGGATGAGCTATCCACAGTTTCCCTGGGCAACCTGTGCCAGTGTCTCACCACCCTCACGCTAAAGAATGTCCTCCTAATGTCTAACCTAATCTACCCTCTTTCAAGTTGAAACCCTTACCCCTCATCTTATTGCTACATGCCCCTGTAAAAATTAGCTGGCAAGAGCCCTGCAATTTCAATGCCCCGTTGGCAGGATGAAGACCTCTGAGGCTGGCTGCAACCCTCTGTGGTGCTGGGCAACTCACTTTGCCCTGGACATATCTCCTTGGCCTGATGCACAGGGGGTGATACTGGAGTTTTGCAAACATCTGGCACCTATAATGATCCTCCTCCTGAAACTAGATACGCCATTGATGGATGCCAGGCCTTTAAAAAGCACAGCTAACAGCAGCAAGGCCTGAGCAGCATCAAAAAGATGAACAGATGCTTGGAAACGGAGGAGGCTACAGCAAGACTGGAGAGGGCTCCCCAGGAATCATGGCTCCACTGAGACTAATGCAGTTCAGGTGTTTGCTTCAAGGACACAAGGATTTAATCTCAAATTGCAAGCAGGATGAAAATAAAATCTGTCACCCTCTCAACACTAAGTCAGATGCACTGGGAGTGAGAGGAGAACAGAGGTGTTCGGGGAAATCAGCATTTAATTAGCAACTTTAATATTCAACTTGTTGTAGCCCATCCGTTAATGGGCAGGCCTGTTCTTTCCAGCTTATCATAGCTAATGAATAAATATTAAATATGTGGAATCTAAATCCATTTTGCAATTGTCAAGAACAACACAGAACTCATTTCCTATTTTATAAAACTGTGATGGGTAAGAAACTGTCATAAGATTTACATGCATTATAATTAGAAACTTGGCAGTTTTATGTCCCCTCTCTCTAAAAAAAAAATATAAAAACACTTCCTATGTTTTTATTTTGGAAAAAAAGGGCTGGATACTGTGAGGTCAGAGGGTTTGAAGTGTTAAAAAAATAGTAGGTTAAACAAACAGGTGCTGGATCTGTGCAAGGGTCACATATATTGTGAATGGTAAATACAAAAGAAAGTTGGTATTACTATCAGTTTGCTGCTTTTCACAAGACAGAAAATGAGGTTCTGGTGCCACAATATCTATCAAAACTAGACGCTGAATAGACAGTCGACCTGCAAATTAGAATTGGTTTTAAACAGAAAATTTAAGCTGACACAGGATTTCTATTTCTGTGACATTAACAAGTAAAACACTCTCAAGGAAATAAAAAGCAACAACAAACAAAAACACCATGAGAAATGTGTTTTCCCCAGTTCATTACTATGTTTCTCAGCCAATTTAAGAGTATAATTTCCCTGTATTACTTGGAAATGAAATAAATACTTGCACAGTAAGAAACTCAAGTATAACTTGAAAAGGCATTCTGTGACTGTAATGGAAAAAAAATTATCCAAATCTTTAGTACATGCAGTATTGTTTGCATTTATTGCTGGAACTACTAAATATGCCACACAGGATTTGATCCCCGGCACTCCCCACTCCTCTAACCAAGTGGTGTAAGGGGAAAAAAAGAAAGGTCTTTTTACAAGAAAGGGGAGATGAGACCAGTGGAGCAGACACCAGGGCTCAGCTCTTAAGTGTGGCTGGCACTGGTCCCACTACTACAGTGAAGGAAAGCTCTCCCAGCAATGGAGCAGGAGCTGCCTGGAATCAGAAACATTGGGCCCAGCTCCACAGTCAGGTTTGTGCTTATTAAAAGCACCAGCCTAGGAGAGCTCGAAGGGAAGGTAAACGCTGCTGTTGTATTTAGCATGTCAAAGCACACTGAAGTTTTTGTCCTGGGAAAATAAGGAAACCAAGAGTCTAGGACTGCCTTACCAGCTGCAATGCTCATGTGATGGAGGACCTGTATTTCTTTGTGGCTGACATTGTACTTTTGAATATTTTACTAGCCCATCTGAACTTACCTGCTTCTTTCAAAGTGCTGCATTTCTGATAGTTGGATGTCCGCAGCGCAGGGGCCCTGACATTGTATAGCCGTATTTTCTCAATTCGGGAGTCAAAAACTCGTAGAAAAGGGTCTTTCTCTTCCCACTGGGAGATTATTTTATTGTCTATGAAGGTTGCAAACATCTGTGTTTCGATGAAGTGTGAAAGGAATGGGAGATAAGGCTCGGGTTGGTCCGAAAGGAAGGAAGCCTGAAATACAGAACAGCTCATTAGTGCCACATTCCCACCTGGCATAGACACTACGAACTGATCCAGCAGCCAATAGGAAGGCTTGGACAAGGCTTCCCCACCACAGGAACACCTCTTGGAGAGGTGTGAATCTATCTATGAAGGGACTTGGCTCACAGGTCACCTCTTTGGTCAGAATTGTGAGAAATTAAGTGGTTAGGAGGCTTTGTGACAGCTCAAGAAAAAGGAATATGGAGTTACCAAAGTAGTGCCCATACTGCCAGCATTTTCAAAGCAGCCTAGCAGCTACAACCTGCAGGAATGAGCCCTGTGCAACCCACAGGCCACCACCACCACCACGTGTGCCCACTTAGGACCTCTGGTCTGTGCATCCCTGCTTGAGACCAGATCACTTAAGGTGTCCTCCATATCAAAGGGTGCAAAGTGCTCTTCAGCTAATGCTCTTTGAAGTTAAGCAGGGCAATTAGTAATGAATTTCCAATTAAATATGAGTGTGTGCCTAAATCTCTGAGCTTTGAAAGCACTAACCATAACAGCCCATTTTATTGTAGAATTATTAGCAGAGGTGGCCTAAACAACCTCCTCTCTGAAAGCTGCACTTGTTCAACACCTGAATGCAAACAAGAAGAACAAAAAGGCATGGCAGCACTTTTTTTAAATCAAAAACTGACTCAGATCAATATTCAGTCTGTTCCTGACTGTTTATCCCTCTAACATTCCCCTTGGAAACAGACTGGCATCTGAAAAAAATTGACAGCAGTAAGTGCTATCTACTTTGCAATGTCATTCAGAAATAAAAACAGTGCAAGCTTCCAAATGTTTCTCATTCCTTTTGCAGGCCAACAGTCTTTTTATATCCTAATTTCTAATCTCAGCTTCCTTTTCACTCTTGTGTACACACTGCAAGGGAGTCATAACAGCACTCTTCTGCCATAACAAGGTGGTAGCCTTCTACAGAAAAACACTGCCCATTAACAAAAACCTCTACTGTGAAGTTAGGAAATATGAAAGACTGGATTTGTTGTATTTTTTTTGTCTCCTGTGTGCACCTCTTCTCTCAGCAAACAAATAAAAAGTTATACAATTTTTCTGAAAAGTTACATTCCACAGCTACCCTTCCACCAAACCCACAGGAGAAGCCCCATCAGCTGGGCAGAGGAAAGCCAGTGTGGTTCATACAAGGCAAGATGGCTCTGCCTGGCTCAGCAGATCTGCACCGATTTACTCTGGCAGGTGCTTGGGCCCTTTCTAACCAAAATGGACAAATCTCTTGGTGAGGCAGATGATGAACGGTGGATCAAAGAACACCTAGGCTATATCTACATCATGTAGCTATTCTCCCTCCCTCCCAAAAGCAATTTCAGATGGAAAAATGAATACACAGCTATCTTTACTTTGTCAAAGTTTTGCATTTGCTCCCTGTTTGTCAGCCACGACTCCATGTCGGGGGCTGCCTGAATGACGAAAGCCTCGTAGTCTGCGAACATCTGCGTGAAGCGGTTGGCGAACACCTCCCGGAGCTGCACGTTCAGTTTGTAGTCCCTCAGCTCCACCTCCTCACAGGGCAATTTCCCATCCTTCTCCTTCTCCGCAGTGATGGTCATTTTTTCCACTGTCACACCCGTTCTCTTGGCCAGGGCCTGCAGGCGGGCGATCGTCTCGTTGCCCTTCAGCAGCTCATACATGTTGAGTGCGTTGCTGGGGATGTTCCCGTTCTTCTTGTCGTTCACCAAGTCGCTAAGAACCAGGTTCTTGAGTTTGGTGGCGCTGTCGCTGCAGTGCAGGTTGCCCTCCGGTGGGATCCCAAACTGCAGGAGCACCTCCGAGATCTCCTGGATAAACTCCAGCTTGTTGGGGAACTGGGGGAACTCCTCCGGCAGCTCGATGAAATGGTTGTCGATGTCTACAAAGCACAAGTTTGCCTGAAATACAAATAAAATTTTCAGATTCTTGATGCTGAATTGGTTTTCCTAGGATGCTTCCAGACAAAAGGACAAGAGCACACATATGCAGGAGACTTAAGCTGTGTTGTCTAGCCTGTGACATTTCAGACTTCAGCAAAGCTGGGGAATGAATGGCAGTGATTTAACAAATAAATAGAGCCTCCTGCCTCCTCCTGTTCTCCTGGGACTTGGAGATCCCAAACTTCTCACCTCACAGATTTGATATCCCCTCCCAGATCAGCCAAGGACACAGCAGGAAGCTTGTTGGATGTTTAGTATCACTTCTCAGCCCACATGAATGGTATTTGTGTGAGTAACTTCATGTCAAGGGTACATTTATTTTACCAGGATCCAACAGCAGGAAGCCACTGAAGATGTGCTACCAAGGACTGAGATGTTCAGTGAGAAAGATGCTGCTGCTATATGAACAATGCTACAAAAGAGGGTCCCATGCAAATCCACTGGGATCCATTGGTATTGTCCACTGAAGCCCTATTTCCCCACTCCTCCCTACCCCCTGTTTCCATGGAGGTTTTTAATCTTGGCAGTTCCTCTGCTTGAGATTTAAGCAGAGTGCTCTTAGACAGCTTTGCTACGAATGGAGATGGATCTCAGCCCATAAGATTAAAGCTAAGTGAGGATATGAATCTCGCAGAGCTGATATTTTTACTAGGAAAGTGTCAATGGGGGATGGAAGAACCCTACATAAAAATTAATTAAATTGCAAATGCACCCTCAGGAATAACAGCAGAATGAAAAACAGTAATTGATCTTCTGAACTGCAGCTCACATCTGAAACTCTGTCTGAGTGCATTGTGCTGAATAAATCTTAAACCAGGTCAGATTCCCAAGGTGCTAAAGTCCAAAGGGTTTTATCCTGATGTAAAGCTGCAGAACAAGAGATGCAGGAACCCACAGGGCAGCAGCATGTCTTTGTTAGCCTGACTTGGCCATTAGCATAGCTCCTTTGCCTTCTCCAAGGCACTTTTACTGTTCTTTACTCCTCACCAAACACTGTAGACTAATCTTCAGATCATGTGAACAGAAAGACTTTATTTTCCTCCTTTTCTGAAATGGTTAATTTTCAGCAGG
>NW_009952873.1:590489-602810 GCF_000747805.2 Chaetura pelagica | reverse complement strand
ATAAAATCCACAGCAAACATGGTTATAATATAATGGATATTTCAGGGACATGCTTGAGATTAATCACCTTTCACATAGATACTTTAAAGGGTATTAGGATTCATTTGGTAAAGCAGAAGTGTCTCTTCAGCTCACTTTTTCATAAGAAATTTGGAACTTACAAGGAAAAGCATTTCTTCAGAAAAAACAATTTACTTTACATAGCTGTACAGCTATTAAAGAGCTGTGGCGTGCATATGGTTATTTAGCTTAGGGAGAGTCTTGTTATCTGTCAAAATTTCATTTCAAAGGCTTTTTCATTTCAGCTCTGCATATCATTTACAAAATTTGAAAAATAAGATTAGGATTCAGAAGACCCTTGGGAAATTGTTTTCACTTCTGTCTTCAAAAACATCTGATGACTGAAGTTAATGCAGACAGATTAGTAACCTTATACCAGCAGGATAGCCAGTTGTTAGAATTTTTATCTCTAACAAACATTTTATATTTAGACCAAAGGCTTGAAAAGCCTGCCCCTGGCCTGAGCAATAAAGAAATGCTAAAGTGAACAGCACTTCATCACTCATGTGTTGAACAATTTTTTTTTATCATCTGGAGGAATTTGATGTTCAAGATCTTCCCTGCTCAATACCCCTTCTTTCTTTCCCTCCCCCACAGCTACTTTAGCTGTGGTGCTCATATTTTTCACTCATTTGTCAAACATTTTAACAGGGTGGGGGGAGATGTTCCACCCCTCTATTACTGTTCCCTCACTGGCAATATTTAATTTGTTATTCCAGGGATACTGCAAGACCATCACATTACAAGTTTAATTTAAGGAAAATGACAGCTTAATTTGCTAACTAGAAGCATATGACTAATAATTTGTACAATCGCAGTAATTATGTAATATCAGCTTGGTTTTACTGCAGAGCACAGCCAGATATCAGCTTTATTTCCACCCCACTGCCAATTTCATGTGATTGGACCATAGTATCTGCAAGGTAAGACTTGATTAGCACTGTTACAGTCCACCAAAGCTAAGAATCAGTTGCCTCTGCCTACTACCTAAAATAGACCTTCATTAAAAGCCGTATTACACTTGCCTGTGTTTACCCCTCCAGTTCCAGATACATATTCTCCTCCTGCATATTCTCCTCTGCTGCTACTCCCACCTGCCTTCTCAGTAAGAGCCCCTATTCACAAGCCTTAGGGACTCTGCCCCCAGGAGATACCCTCGTGTGGAGCTGAGCACAGCAGTTCCACTGTCATGGGATGTTTCAGTCCCACAAACAGTTATTATTCGGGTTGCCACTGATTTTAAGAAGAAATCTAAGTTAGAATGCATGGCATACTCAAGAGATGGGTCCAGTCACCATCTCAAAATGCAGACAGGCTAGTGATATCTCAAAGACTTTACAGTATGGAGAGTGATGGGTGGCCCATTAAAATGCTAAACATTTTTAATCATCTTAATCAAATTTTAAGGATAAATACTTTAATTTAACTCTCTACTACCTCTGATTACCTAGATTAGGAGGACAATCTTTCCTTCTTTTTTTTTCTTTGGGGAAAAAGTGCTAGACCAGGCAAAGTTTTCAGTTCCTATTGCATGAGAGAACAGATCATAGAATCATTTTAGTTAGAAAAGTCCTTTAAGATCTTCAAGACCAACTGCTAACCTAGCACTGCCAAGTCCACCACTAAACCATGTCGCTACACACCACATCCACATCTTTTCAATATCTCCAGGGATGGTGACTCCCTGGGCAGCCTGTTCTAGTGTCTGACAGCTCTTTCTGTGAAGAAATTTTTCCTAATCTCCAATATAAACCTCCCCTGGCACAACTTGAGGCTATTTCCTCTTTTTCTAGTGTTTGTTACTTCAGAGAAGAGACCAACACCCACCTCACTACGCCTTCCTTTCAGGTTCTTGTAGAGAGTGATAAGGTCTCCCCTCAGCCTCCTTTTCTCCAGGCTGAACAGCCCCAGTTCCCTCAGCTGCTTCTCTTAAGACTTGGGCTCTAGCCCCTTGACCAGTTTCATTGGGCACGATCTTTAGTCCAAAATACCACAATTGGAGTGAGTCAGTGTTTTAAACGCCCGTGCATGTGTGTGTATGCCTCTAAGTGGGTAACAGACAAGGTATTCATGAAAATCTGGCTTGTCTGAGGCCAGGATACTGGTCTAGTAGTAGACTTTGACCCAGACAGCAACGTATGGGCTGACCTGTGGGTGGGATGAGGCTAGCAGGATGGGACATGCTTCTCAGCAGCAGCAGGGGGACAGGGACAGGTTTATACCACCTTGCAACCACACCCAAGATTCAGGTTCACAAAGACCACCTCCAAATTAAGTGCTCTTTAGCTCTTTGTCAGTGGGTCTATGACACGGACAAAGAGTAACAAAACCTGGTGATGTGTCATTTAGGGAAAGCAGAGAAACTTCCAGCGTCACAGCAAGAAGCAGAAGCATTTAGAAGTCAATGCAATTAGCAGCACTCATTAAATAAAAAAATGGACTGAGAAAGGCTGTGGAGTCTTTCCCTGCTACCTCACTCCTGCTGGCAAACAGTCTTCACAGTGCCAGAGAAGTCTCCTAACACCAGGCATGGCATTTTCCAGCAGGGATTCACACAGACAATAAATTCACACAGAAATAAAGCATTTCAGAGTAGCAACCCCAGAGGAGGAGACTGACCTCCTGAGGCAGCTCCAGCTTGGAGCGGTCGGTTCCCTCCTTGGACTGCAGCCCCATCAGGTAGGGAACAGGAGCATCCAGAAAATGCAGGAGAGAGGCAGGAAGGATGGGGACGTACACGTGCTGCCACTGAAATGGGAACAGCAGCGTTGTGATCCCCTCTGCCACTGTCATCAGACGCTGATAATCTAGAGAGGGAGAAAGACAAACATTGTATTATCTTCCCATGTTGTGCTTTTGAAATACTGGTTGGCAAGGCCATCAGTGATAAAACAAGACAGAAACCATGTTTCCGTGGCAAAATGTTCTTTTGAAAAAAAGGCTTAAACATTATTTCATTAATCAAAACTCATTACCTCCAACAAGAAACTGCTTAAATAAATATTTCTTATCTAGATCTATTCAGTCATTAAATTATTTTATTGTAAGTATATAAAAATTCTAATGCACAGGATAATAATAGTCCAACTCTATAAAAAACATGTATTTTTATGAGCAAAAAGGAGGAGAAAGAAGTGAGCTTCAAGGAAACATTGTGGTAAAACTTTCCTGTTTGCTCTTACCTGCCTGCTTCTGCTTCACTTGCTTCTAAAGCTGAGGGTATTTTCCTGGAGACTCACCTTGGTCACATACCAGACTTTTACAGTGTCAGAGTGTTTAAAAACATTTTTTTCATGTAAAATCCAAACAGAACACTAACAGAAATTTAGTTCTAAAAAACAGTCTGTATAATTAATATATTTATATTGCATTATTTTCCCAAAATTGTACTTAATCCACTAGTTTATTGCTTTGCAATATTTTGGTTCAAGTAAACATTATTTTAATTAAAATTTAACTTGATCCAGCTGAGCTACAAGAATTTTTCAAAATTTGGATAAGAGCAAATTATTTCTCAAATATCCAGCTGGTGTGGATACCACAACCTCTTTATTACTATAAATGAGGAAAACTGAATTTGAGAGCATCACACAGACAAGCAGAGGTGTCAGTTCCAATTCCCGTTCTGGGGCTCTGCCACTTCTGAAAGCTGCTCTGTTATTTACAAAAAGAAATTGTTCCCCCAGCTTCTGTGCATGGGAGCATCATCAATAATCAGCAAGAGTGGCAGAAGAGGTGTCTGTACTATGGCTTTATGCAAAACCAGTTCTCATCAGTGCCAAGCAAATTTCATGGGCTTTGGCTTGGGCAACCAAAACATCTTCAACATCACCAAGACCAGATCTCTGGTTGAGTTGTTGCTCATCTCTCCTAGCTCCTCTGCCCCACTCCATGAAATTAAAGGCATATATGTATAAACACTCTGGTTTTGAGTAAGGTCAGGTTTTTTCCTATAGCCCTACAGACTGCTTGCACATGGATAGGAACCCAGCCTGGCCCTTCCTGTTGCTTGAACAAGCCAGCCTGATGCCCTGGTGTACATCAGCATCAGCAAAAGCACTGTCATCTCATACCACTCAGCTATCAGGAGGTCACTGGGAAGATGCACTTGAATAAATATGCAAATTTAAATAACAAATTGCATAACCCATTCCCTTTTGTGCTAGCACCTCTCTGTGGAAAACCAGCCTCGATCTGCCAAAGGTCAGCCAGCAGGGCAGAAACATTTTTCATCTTGTCTTACTAATAGCTAGTCATTCAATCTTCAAAATTATTTTCCTGCATACAAGTCAGTCTCAAGGTGACACCTCAAAAGCATTCCTAGCTACAGATCAGCCATTTACAAGTCTCTCCCTTTGCAGTGGTCTGTAATTATACATGTCCAGTGGCTGTCTTGTCAAGGAGGACTCACACAGAATCAACTTACATCATCTGCTGGTGAAGATTAGGCATCTCATAATGTTTCATAGGTCTGATAGCTTAAAGGTTAGAAAAAAGTAAAAATCAAATACAGAAAGCAGCATGTCTTCAGTATGCATGAGATGATTTCAAAGTCTGTTCTGACCTATATAGCCATGTGAAATAACAGGTCTTCACAGGAAAGCTGCAAGTATCATTTTGGATTGGGGCATTCAGCTCTGGAAATGTGTGCTTGCTCTTTCATGCTACTTGTAATATTTAACATAGTCACTAGGACAAGTTTTGTAACCAGCTTACTATGAGGAAAGCTGTTTTTAAAAAAATCTACTAATGGCCAAATTAATAGGCTAATTACTACAATTTAGCAATGTTTGTAAGCAATTAGCAGAGATTTAAAAAATGTGATGTACCCAGCTGTTTTCACTGAAGAGAAGGATGTTCCCAGGATCTTTCAGAAAAGGAATTAAAAACACCTGGAGATGGTTCTTTTGATATTTGTTTAATAAAGTAAGAAACGCTTATTACTTTGTATTTACTTTCAAGTCTGTACAAGGTTAGACACCTATCTTGTAAGGCATAGTCTTTTTTGATGGAGAGATTCATATAGCTATCAGCATTTGAGGGAAGCTTACACGGTTACTGGAATGAGAGACTCCTACATTTCCCCAGATGAGAGAGAGGAAAAGGGGTGGCAGAACAGAAAAAAAGAAAGGTGAAGAAGTCTGGAAGGGGATGGAAAAATCAGTGTGTGTATAGACTGCAGGTGCTTGTGCCAAGAAAAAGAGCATTTTCAGATCCTATCCCACTATCACTCCTAAACTTGGATAACAATCTCCAACTGCAACCCAAGTTTTGCCTGTTATTTTATGAATGAGAGGCCCAGGCGGGAAAACTATTCTCTGATCCTACTCCAACCTTTAGAGCTAGAATAGAGGTATAGATAGTATTCATCAGTTTAGGAAGTGTCTTTTGAGCACTAGATCTCCTTTCCATCTGACTGCTCCACCTGTCTTACTTGTATTGCTATATGCCTCTCTTCCTTTCAGTCTTCATTTCTCCCCACTCCCAAGATGATGATAATTTATACCACAGTATTTATTTTGCTTGGCAGCTCCACCTGCATCCCTCACCCTGCCTTCATGGGACAGAGAACTTCTCCAGGACAGGGAACATAATCAAGCACAACTCCTGCAGCAAATTATTCACATTCAGAGTTAAATCTCTAATTTGTACACAGGACATTTTCCAAAAGAAACTGCTCCAGGAGGATAATCCCAAGGCAAAGTGGCCCCTATGATTCCTATTGCAACTGCTGCCTCTTAACAGCTTAGCTGGATTTGGCACGGGTCTGTCTCTCACAATGAACCTTCTCTCTTTGTGAAGAAGACAGTAACAGAGTCAAGTTGAAAAACTCTTGATCTAACCTTTTGTTCTGGCAGCATCTGCTGGGGGCCCTTAGCCAAGTCCTTGCACCTCACTTCCCTGCACTGGACAAGTAACTGCAGGAGGGACCTGCTCTGCTGCAGGTCAGCAGTTCTGCTGCACAAGTGCCAGGTTTCAGCCACGCTTTATAAAGGTCTGGAAATATTTGCATGGCTCACAAGATACAACATGATGCTTAAAATGCAAACCCTGAGAGACTTCTGTATAATTATGAATATCTGTTATGTGCTAGAGATGGATATGGTTTCAGCATTTGAACAATAACTCAGTATAAACCTTTTTCTGAAAGAGGACAAAATTTTAGAATACTTGTCTTGATGTTGAGTCTCCATAATACAATAACAGGACAAAACCCAGTCAGTAGGGTATTGCAACAGATACTGTGCATGCAGAAAAATTTACCCCCAAACACTCAAAACACAGGCAGTGACTAAGAAAACAAAACAAAATAATCCTTCTCCTTTCACTTGACAGGTTGGGTATAGAAACTCTGAGATGCTAAGCAATTCACAAAGTTGAACATAAAATATGCTTTTCCTGATTCAAAGGATCTCCTATCTCAAAAATCCTTTCCATGATACAGCCAAGCGAAACCAAGGTCCTTTGAGAGGGGAAAGGGAAATCAATGTGACCCCTGTCCAGAACAGCTAAGACCTCCCTCCTTCAGGTGGTACCTCCAAAACAGGTTCAAATGTTTGGCTGTAATCAAACAGAAGAGAATTTCAGCTGAGACCTGCTCAGCAAATGCCCAAGCACAGGATTTTTTGAGTATAAAGCCTGTGTGGGAGCACACACACACTCAAACCAGAAATGGCATTCTTACTGTGATCAGTAGAGTGTAATTCCAGTTTTAACACACCCAGCCTTCCTGATGAAAGAATAATTTGGCAGGTTTCCACCTCTCTGTTCCAGTAACCTACCAAAGGTAAGGTACAAAGCCTAGTGCAGAGCTGGAGTCTCAGCCTGGGTCTTCTAAATCTGGTAAGGTGCTTTAAAAATAGACCATGCTTCCTCTTAATTTTCCTTTTTAAGTTCCATTTTACAGTCAGTTTGAAAGTACTTGGGAGCATTTGAAAAGATGGGTTACCTGGACACCACTTGCTTTTAGCTACTGCTTTTTGAGCATGCATGAAGTGTAACTGCAGATTTGCAAAGCCACAGATTTAAATAGGTATCCTGGAAGATGATAATCAGGTTATGTTCTCAAGGAGCACTTACCAAAAGGAACAAAACTATTCTAAGCAATAATTTTATCCAAAGCAAAGCTAACAACAGAGAAAATAAAGTAAAATAAAATCAATAAAACTTAAGAAGATTTAATTCTTCAGAGAGAAACACCTGAACATGCTTTAAAACATTCTTGTGACTAACAGCTTTTCTACACACTACCTCTTCAGTCAAAATATTATAAGCAATTGCTGTTCAACTACTACTTTTTGTAACAAGATACAGGTTAGCTGAGCCAGGTATATTGGAGAAGCTGGAAAATAACTATTAATATTTTGCTTTGAGTGCTGAGCATGAGTCAGGAATGGTGCACCACAGTTATGAAACCTGTCTAGTGGCTCAGTACCTTCAGATCTGTAATGTTTATATATAGCATACTGCAGATGAAAAAGGAAATCTGAAATTCACATCTGAGACACAATTTGTGTATGAAAGCAAAAGTTTTCAAATCAGATCTCAACAGCTTCACAGAGACAAAACATATAAGTGTTGCAGACTTCAAAGAGCCCTGGAAGCTTCCAGCTTTCATCTGGTTTGTATACAGGCAGCTGTGATGACTGACAAGCCAAACCAGGTGATTTTCAAGAGATGTTCAGATAAAATGCACAAAAATGTTTCAGGAAATGCTTATTTACCACAGAAACCACCTTGCACTCATGCTGCCTTTGGTACACTTGGACAGGTTGGTGACCAAGGACTGTAACCAGCAGACTGTCCTTGGGAACGACTCACAGCAACTCAACACCCTTTTTTTTTGCCAACAGAAGAGGGAATTTACCAGCGAGCAACACAGCACATGAATTGCAAGATAAAAGCAGAGCAGCAATTTATGCAAATCTCAAAATACATTTTTTCTTAAACCAGATGATCAAGACTAGCCTGCATCTAATTGCCTGAACCAAGAATGAGCCTCTCAGTTTGGGGGTCAGCTCAGCCCCAAGGGAAACATCCTGAGGCAGAAATTCACCAAGGCCAATTCTTTCCATTTTCCCTCCTTGCCAAATGCTTAATGGAAAAAAACAATCACTTCCACTTCAATAAATATCCATGTATATGATTTATCCATGTTACAGCCTGCCATTAGTGGTTCAGCATAAATTAGTTGATGATTAAGAGCCACCTTATAAAATAATTCACAGGAAAACCTGAATTAGCTCCCATTACCAGCATGGTTAAGTCTCCCAAGAACAGGGCAGAAGTCTGTGACAAGATGACAAGGTGGCAGCAGGACATATGAAGATGCCCCTGATGACAGAGGGAGCCCCTTGCTCATCCCCACGGCTGCTGGGGCAGAGTGGCAGGAAGGGCACAGGCCCTACCAGGCAACAACTTTGCTCAAGACCACTTTTGACTGCCGTGTTATTTATCTGGCATTTGCCAAAGCTGGAATGCAAAGGCCTTATTTAACTTCTTCCCCCACTTTCTTACAATGGATTGCTGAGGTTTCCGTGGAGTCCACATTTTAATTCATCTCCCTCCAGCAGACATCTCACGCCGGTGGCATTTTGTTACTGAAATTGTGGCAGCTATTGCAAAGTATTATTAACTTGGATACTTCTGGAAGCCTGGACATTCACAATACCCCTGCATCCCCACAGTTGCATGGGACAGCTGTGCTCTGAATAAAATCAAGGGCACTTGCAAAAGTATTACTTCCTATGATTGAATAAACTATAATAAAACTACAACAGCAAGTCTGTTTCATAAATGAAAGTCTGTAAGCCCCAAGCTTGCACAATGTTAGATATGTGCTACACCATGTGCCTTGTTTAGTGATAACAAGTATGACTCTTTATCTGTATTTTCTGCTTTATTGGGAGTCTCGTATTTCTTATGACCTTCCTTTGAAAGTCACGGGAACACATCATAATCCAAGCTTTGATTTTCAGAGGCTGAAGTTTTAAGGCTGCAATCCAAAGACTATCCCCTGGAAAACTGCAGGGAAAAAATATCTAATCCCTCCCCTTTGGTTTTCAAAGCCCAATTGGTAAAATTTGGCCCTATTTAAACTTAAAAGTATTCTCTATATGCAGGGAGATGTAACCTGAAGCCACAGGAGTTCTGTTTGTAGTGTTTTCAGGAACAGCTTTCTATAACAACTTTGCAGGCCCAAGTTGTCCCTTTGAGAAGTCTATTACACCTACCCATCAACAGAGATTTTTATTGATTCCCTGGGATCCCATGCTGTCTCCATTAAGAGTAAGGAGTGATTTTTTCAGTCTTGCCACAGTACTGTTTGCTGCTCCAAAGCTGTACAGAAGTTTCATATTTTTAAACTGAAATGCCTTGGTCATAATGGCTTTTGCCCCAAAATGACACAATTATCCACACCAGCAGCTCCCAAACTGTGGTTTGTAAAGCCATGATGATAGCTCCTTAGCACCAGGCTCCTTTAAAGTTTAAATCGTAAACTTCAGAGAAATACAGGATTAAGGTAATTGCCTGCAGTTCAAAATGTTTGGGAATGAAAGAGCTTAAAAAATGAGCTGAAAAATGAGCTCATCACTCTCTTACATCAGTCTCTCGACCTCTGTGCTTCAACATAACAGCTGCAAAGGGAATTTACAGTCCACTACAATCCCTTAATTTTCCCAAGTGATGGGATATCACTCACCTGTAAAACACCAGAAAGAGAGCAGCTAGATACATAAAGTGGACAATAGCAGCCATGGTACAAACAGATACCGACTAGTCCCATCCCCACTGCAGAGCTGTGCCAGACAATCTTGTATCATGCTGGGAACACGTTCAGGGCAGGCTGTGTAAAGTCACCCAACACCTTTCATCTCTTCATTTAGTTAGATGCCTTTGTTCAGGCTGCTGGAAACATTATGCCTTGGCTACATGGTTAAAAATAAACATTTTCATCATCAGCTCCTACTCGACTAGAGAAAAACCACTCCAGAATAGTCAGTACAGTCTTAGTGCTACCTTCCTTGTCAGCCTTTTGCTGCTTTTACCACCAACACTGTCAGAAAGCAGGTGCAACTCCATTTGACCACCATCCTTCTCACAGGCAGCCTGCTGCCCGTGCTTGCCTGCAAAGTTTAACAACTAAAGCTGCTTGACCAGTTGTACCCAGTGTTTGCAGTTTTCACATCCCTCTCTTTCTTGGCCTCAAAAAGGTAATCTCCCTTTAGTGGACAAATGTTTGGTGACAAGTTTAAGCTTCTCAGCAGCCAGCCAGCAGGCTCATTGTATGGTTACAGCTGTGCAACAGTTTATATTTTCACTCAGCTTTCCAAAATAAGTCTTTTTTCTATAAAAACATGATTTTTTTTATTAGTAGTACTTATATATATATTTTTTTTTTGCAAGCTTGAATGAAAGGCTTCCTTCCAACAGGTCTAGGAGAAACACACAAAAAAGTCAGCTTACTTTTCCCACGTTATTAGTGGCTCTCTCACTGAAACAATTGGGTGAACTGAAGTAGGTCTTGGTTCAATGCTCTGAGTTCTTGACTATGGTAGCATTTCACTGAACCTGACTTTGGGTAACTAACACTGTCTTGCTTGAAATGGCACCCTGTGGATGCAAGGCCATCTTCTGCTAATTTTTGTTGAGTTTGGCAAGGTTGCAGCAAGGCCAGGCCACTGGAAACAGAGTCCAGTGAGTCCATCCTCTTTAAAACAGAATGGGAAGGAAGGACAAATTTGCAAAATCACTCTTTCATTTGTTATTTTGGAACCAGCTATACAGAAGCCAAAAACTTCTTTTCATCTTTCGCCTTGAAAAACACTTGCAGTTAAGAGAGAATTTCTCCCTGATGGATCTCAAAGGTTAGAGAGGAGATTTGAGCAGTATCTAGCCTGGTTGTATCTCAACTAGAAGAAGAGCTGCTTTGTTCTCTGTTTCAGGAATGGCAAAACTGACATTTAAAAGAAGCTGCAGTGCACAATTAGCCAAGCACTCTGCTATCAGGATATGCCAAAACTGAGGCTTTGCACTTGACCTCCACTCCACATTCCTCACCTCTGGGAACCAGTATTACAATGCTATTTACATAATCACAGTATTTCCCTAATACAACTCTATGCTATTCCTCATGGACCATCAAGTTGTGTCTCTATTAGATACGGAATTAAAGGTATGTCAAGGACATCTTTAGATTCACCAACAATAGGGAGATGGTGGAGAGGATTAATTCTCACTATCTCATTTTTCTTTAAAAATAAACACACAGTGAAAAAAAACAAAAACAAATAAACCCTTAAATTATGGCCAGTAATTGAAAGAAAAACACTTACTTATCTCACTTCTGATGGAACCGAACATTGAGTAAAAATTATTTAGTGGATATTGTTTATCTGTCTCAAGGACTATTACAGAAGTAATGAATGTGCAGGTTTTCTTCATTAGCATAAAATATTACTAAAATGTAATCTGACAAGCTAATGCTACTAGCTTTCAGTAAAAAACAAAATATCTCAGTTTTCAGTGACTTCGTAAGCAGAGGCCAGGGTGGGAATGATGAGCTGGGATGGAGGGGCATTTCAGTGGTGTTGCTGCTTAATGTTGAACCCTGGTGTCAAGCAGTGAAGGCAGCATGACTCAAACTGAGGAAGACAGGAGTAAGCACACACACAGAAGCAGAAGGGAGGGGAAAAGCAGCCTAATCAAAACTAACAGCAGGATTTCTGCTCACACTTCAAACTGAGAGCAGATAAAGCCTTTCATTTTCAGGTCTGGAAAGCAAACCCCTGGAGTCCCTGTGGAGAAGTGCTCTGCAAAGAACTAGCAAACCTTTGAATTCAGTCATTTGCAGAACCACCCTCTTTCCACCTCCCTGAACGTTTTCCCCCCATCTCAGTCGTTTATCCATTAGTATTACTACTACACACTTACTGACCTTTCCTTTTATATGACAAACCTAAGCATTCAGTTTTGAAGCCTGAAGGCTCATTATCTGTACTGATTTTAGATGACATTCCATCCTCTCTTCATCTCCCTGTCAAGCTGTCTGTTGCTTGAATCACATCTCTTGAGAAGTCTAGGTAATACCTCAGGTATATATATTTTTTTCTAATCTGATGAAACCACTCCCCCTAGCATTTTCCCTGAGACACTTCCTACTAATTTAGGCTCAGCATCACAGAAGCCATTTGGGAATCCAGATAACACAAACATGCATCCAGTGAGACTTAAAGAAATTTCCAAGAAGTCTGCACAACC
>NW_009952873.1:573091-590354 GCF_000747805.2 Chaetura pelagica | reverse complement strand
CAGCAGGAAAGTTGAGTTCTTCAGGCATTCAGATGCATTGCAACAATTGCAACACATACCTCTTGGTATCCAAATATCAACAGGGTCAGATTCACAGCAATCAACGCCATACAGGAAAGACTAAGAGGGGTGTAAAACCTCAGAGCACGGCCAGCACCAAGTCAAGATTCCCCAAACTTGTAGCAGAGCATTGCACTACTGCAGAAAGACACAACCACAAGAGAAGAGGTACAGGCCAGGTTTTCAAAAGCTTTTGCTGGCATGTTTTGAGGTGGAATGGGCACCATGCAAGCAGCTTCTGCCAACACAGAGGAGCCTTTGCCTATTGCAATCATACAGGTCTCAAAAAAAGGTACCAACATTCTTGTCAGAAAAGCTCCCAAGTATGTCAAGTAGGACTATGAAGGGATGCCCTGTAACTCTACACAGTTCCATCCCAGCCTTAAAACTTCTGTCTCTAAGTGTTAAAAAAACTCCTAGTGGTTTAACCAGAACATATCCATCATATGGGAGGGAGAAAATCTCACCAAATTCCATCATGCTGCTGGACTTTGAAGAAGAAAGCAGCAAGAGTGCTCTCTGCAAGATGTGTTACTTTCTGATGGTATTTTTACAGAAGACAGAATTGGTTTCATGCTATCCTGCAGCATGATCAAGGGCAATGTAAGGATTATAATTATGTGAATTCTATTGCTACCTGTCACAAGTGTGATAAATACAATGCATAATTAAACAAGTGATATCTAGACTGCCTGGAGGAAACAATTATTTAGTGCTTTCACTAGGACAGACTAATTTCTCTCTCATTTTTTCATTTCTCAAATCCACTGAAAATCAACAGCTCTATATTAGCCTTGGTGGCTGTAGCTGCCCAGGAGCTGCCCACTGGGAACAGAGCCAATGTGCATTGCCAGCCAAGTGCCCACCTTGTGAGTACAGAAGGATCTGCATCTCCAGAAGAACACAGGTGAAGACCTGGACCAGGTTCTCCAGTCCCAGCAGCTCAAAGACCTCCCGCAGAGGGTAGTCAGACAGAGGCAGCTCATTGGGCCCAGGTCTCTGGCAAATGATGGGCTCATAAACCCCATAAAACTTCAGTGACCTCCCTGGGGGTGGCAGGGGCACCTCGTAGAGGATGTTGTGGATGTAGCTCTCCAAGGGCAGAGGCGGTGGCTGCTGGGAGGTCACTGCCTTGTAGAGCTGGATCAGGAACTTCTTGCAGGCTTGCATGAAGGGCAGAGGGGTGATGAGACATATGCATTTGGAGACGTACAGCGTGTCTCTGCTGATGTCATAGGAGTTGTACCGCTGGAGCTTGGCGAGGGAAGTGGCATCGCCCTCGTCAGTGCTGCTGGCCAAGGAGTCCATGCTACATGAGGAGGAGGCGCAGACGCTGCTGTATTGCTCTGCATTGTGCATCTGGTAAAGTGTTTGCATGGCTGTGCAGATCTGCTTGCTGGTGACCTCCTCATAGAAGGTGAGCACAAAGCCGTACGTACGAGAGCCATCTTCTCTGGTGATGATGAACGAATGGAGCTGCGGATCTCTGTTATCTGCCTGTGTCCTGAAAGAGAGCCCTTTGGGCATACACAGCTGAGGGAAGAGAAAAGAAATAGATATAGTTATCTAAGCTACAACTTTATTTTGTTACTTCTGCTTCACAGGCACTTTCTTTTTTTCCACCACACCATAACATAATGTAACCCCCTTGAAAAGCAGCCCAAGAGCAAACAGCCTAAAACTGATGCTACTTACAAGAAGAGGTAGGCACGACTGAAGAAAGGAAAACATCCCCCCAAAACCACCCATCTAATAAGTCATTATGACTTATTTCCATTACTTTATAAAATGCTTTTCATTACTGAATAGCCTTTGTCTTATTTACTTAAGCATCACATAAAGGCATCCAGTTTGTTCTCATTTGCAAACATTGTTCCCTCAGCACTCTAAAATCAGAGAGCCAAGGGAGCATCTTATACCACTGAACTAAAATTACAGACTTCTTGAAATCTTTGATCTTCCCTAATTTTCTTAAAAGAAAGCAAAACAGTTGACTGACAGCTATTACATTTATTTCTCCCTTAAGTGCTACAAAATAGCTTACATTAGCAGAAAGAAGAGGCATGGGGGTGGAAACACCCAGAGTCTATGAAAGCCTTGTTTTTTATTTACCACTCAGCAAAATCTTTTGCAGTGACTCTGCTACACTGGGTGTTTCTCTGAAACATAGCCCTAGTGATAACTTGAGGCATTTTTCCAGGCATTCCTCAGGAATTCTATCAGCCTTCTAATACAAAATAACAAACAACCAGCAAAAGGTGTTTGAATGTGTGGCAGCATGAAACTCTTTATGTTCTAGCTAAATCAGTATGTTTATAAATTAAGAACTCAAGCTTCCTTTTTACCTTTACCTTCCTTTACCTAACAAAAGGAAACAAGAGAAGGAAACCCTTCCAATTGGTCCTCCTGCTCCAAAAGGCAACACTAGAAGCCAACTTTTCCAAGGGATGTGAACCTACATGCAGCTGAGTGCATCCCCTAATGTTTCACCCTGACCAGGAGTAAATTTTTCTGATGGTGGAAGAGATCAGAAGAAATATTTTCAAATATATCCTACCCTGGACCTCACAAGTGCATCTTACATAGATCATTCAACAGTCCAATAAAGCTTCTACCAGCCCAGCTGGGATTAGGCAAGTGGTCCAGACTCACTTCACAACATGTGAACAAGTCTAAGTCATCCTGGACAGATTCATCAAAAAGGTCATATATGGGGAAATAAATAGCCTGGAGTTGGTAGAGGAATTCAATTCAATTGATGGACTTTGCTGACATAACACATCAAATTGCAGCTCAAACCATTTCTGAACAGGTTTATAGTTTTTTATTGAGCTATTAACAGCATTGCCATGGTTAAGGCCTCTCCAATGCATAGTGAAAACCACTTGTTTCACACTTCATTTAAACTTACTCTGGATAATCAATATCTCTTAACCTAATTTTTTTGACAGGCTTGCTTAATAAAAACTTATTTCTAGAATGTGGGCATTTGATGGTGGCTGCAGCCTTATCAAGTCTGATTGGACTGAATTCATAGGTTTTAATCTCAACAAAGTTTTTATTTTATCCACTTTACAGAAAAATACCCAGATAAGCAAATTTTATTTAGTGGTACAATCAAGAACAGGCAAGCATCAAGGAAATTCAGACCAAGCTGAGACAGTTTCAGAGGGCTGCATTAAATATATTTCCTCCAAGTCTTAATTATGACTTCCTCATCCTTTGTATATTGAATATACACACATAAAGGACACCCATCTATTAAGTTTCAGCCACAGCCCAGCATATGCAGAATATCAACATTTTAAGGCTGCAAGCCCTGGCAGAGGAACTGTTGCTGTCTTTAGCACTACAAGAATGTCCTGGTTTGAGCCAGGATGAAGCCAATTTTTCTTTTTAGTGATTTTTTTTTTTCCTTCAGTGAGCTTTCTTTTAACTAGCAACAGTGTGTTCTGCTAGGCTGATAAGACAGTGGAATGTTTTCCTAACTACTGAGGCTTCAAGGCTGCACCTGCACTCTGCCGGCTCAGACACTATGGGGAGATCTGTGACCCCCCCGTAGGAGGCTGAGATAGATGGACAGCAAAATTGGCCAAAGATATTCCATTCCATATATCTACGTAAGCTCAGAGGAAGGTCAGAGATCACAGAAGACAACTTCCTTCCTTCTTCTTCCCCCCTTCTCTTCCGTCCATGGCCGGCGTCCAGGGAGGACTCTGTTCATCCATCACCGTCGACCCTTAGGCTCGAGATCTCCTGACCCCCATAACTCTCTGCTCTTTCTCCAGCAGCAGCTCCGGGATTCCTTGGGACTCTTCCCAGTTCAGGGAAGTGCTGTGGGAGTTGCTGGGGTGGGGGGAGGCGAGAGGTTTTTGCCCATTCCTGAATATATTTGTATATAATTGTATATATTCTCTTGTATGATTTATTAGTGTTTTAATTAAAGCTGTGTAGTTCAGTTTTCAATCCAGCCAAGTCTCTCTCTTTTTCTCTCTCTCCTTCCCTACCTGGGTTGGGGGGAGGAGGGGATCGAGAGCATTGTTGTCGGACCTGAGTCAAACTGTGACAGAGGAATGAAGGAAAAAAAGCAGAGAGAAAAAGAAGCTGGGAAAGCACCAAGGCAAGGAAGAATGACCAAGAGCCACTCAGGAAGCTAAGATCAAAATGAAGGGCCTGGGCTCATTTTTCAGCAACACAGAAAGCATCACATTTGCTGTTAATGCATAAAAACTTTCATCTTAGTGCCTCAGGCATCACTCACTTCCCATCTCATCTGTGTTTGTCACATGCACCATAAGAAAGTGTTGGAAAACAGCTTGGGACGTGGCTGGAAGGTGAAAGCTTTGCCTGCTGGTGCAGCTGGCACATTACTTGCAGAACAGCCACAGAAGATAGTATGTGACATAGGCAGCAAAAACCACAAAAAGCAGTGGATGGAAGGGAATACATCCCTATTAAAAAGAACTCTGTACTTCAATACGTGCTTTGAAAGGGAAGAGAAAACATGACTCGTAGGCAGAGTGATTGCTTGGGTCTTCAGGGGGTTATTTTTAAAGTGACAGGATGGTTTCAGAAGGCAATCAAAATTCCTTAGGCATCCAGTAAAGCCAGACTTCTTCCAGGTTAACCTTCAAGGATTTATGCATTTTCTTCTCTGAGGAAAATTGCTTCTGGAAGCTCACATTAAGCAAACACATAGGCAAAACTAATACAGCAAGGCAAGATCAGAAAGGCCAATAATTGCCTCTAGGGATTCTGTGGAGGTGGATATTACTCTAAATGATGTTTCAGATCAAAACAATACAGAAGCTTTGCAAAAGATTACTTAAAAGACCATTAAATACTGCTGCTGTTAGTAAACGCTTTTCGTGTTCTCCAAGACATATTGCAAATGAAAGATGTGTTCTTCAGCTATTCAATTGAAGCTGAATGCAGCTTGGTTAAATTATTTTAATAGGTCTCCTGCTGGTTTTAGTATTCCATTTTTGTCTGATAATATGATCACACTTCATGAATATTAGACATTTTCAACTCTAGTGTTAGAAACAAATAAGGCAGTAATTCCAGCTATTGCCTCTTGCTGCCATTTTCCTGCTGCACACCCACCACTTCTCCTCTGAACACTCTCAATTCAAGGGCAGAACTGAAAGGCATTAAGTAGCCTTGGTAGTTGAGTTATTACCACCTTAACTGTGCTGATGAACATGATTGTGAGTTCTTCATGTCTCCTGTATAAGTAAAATGATATGGAGATCTGCCCAAATACCACACCATCTCCATCAGTGCACGTTTGGAAGCAGAGGACCAAAATCCTCAGCTTTCAGTGAGCAGAGGGAGTGACCAGACTGATCTCTGCCTCTCTATGCATGTGCAGTGCCACAGGATGACCTCTGTTGCTGCTACTTCCAGCTGCCATGTTTTCAAGGTAAATATTTGGTGCAATGCTAAAATATAAAATATAGCGAAAATTGAGCTGAACTTCAGATATCTACATCTTCGTGATGGCATAGAACTTCCAAATGCATTTTTTGCATTTGCAAAACCCACTTTATTGTGGGTTTTATGTGTTCCCCCTCTCTCTATCTCCAGGGTGAAGACAAGGAGATTCTGTTGACTTCATACCTGCTACATTGTTTGGATCTGTTTTGAAGCAGCTAGTGTGTAGTCCTACCCTCCTCAAATGTGAAGCACATCTAAACTATGTTGGAGGGAAGCAGTTCACTAACGTTCCAATTTTAGGCCCAAGCCACATTTTTGCAAACAGCTGGAATTGGTATTATTATTTAATATTTTATAACTGTTTACTTTCAAGTTATAAAACTAATAGCATTTGCTGTACTGGGAAGCTTACCTCAATGACCAGTAATCTCTTGTCTTTGTCAGGACTTGTTCTTAAAAAGCGCTTTGGTGATTTTGGAAACGCCATATCTTTGGGAAAATTTCCAGTAGATCACTGATCTATTAGTTCACAGAATGGTTTGGTTTCCAGGGGACCTTAAAGATCATCTGGTTCCAACCCCCCTGCTGTGGACAGGGACACCTCCCACTAGAGCATATTGCTCAAAGCCACATCCAACCTGCCCTTAAACACTTCCATTGATGGGGCCTCCACAGCTTCTCTGGGCAACCTGTTCCAGTGTCTTACCACCCTCATAGTGAAGAATTTCCTTCTAATGTCATTGCCCTCATAGAAAACTCCAGAAACTGTTCTCGCCTCCCTGTTCATGGGATTTAGACAAACTCACATCAAATTTAGCTGAGAGGAAAGAGATGTACAGAAAACGCAGGAGTGTAGAGGTGCCATTAAAAGTGGCCACCCAATAGAAGCCATGGTTTAAAGTAAGTTCCAGCTTCTCTGTAAAGATTCCTCTCTCCTTTGACATATTCAGCATCAAGGTTTTTGTACTCAAAAATTTCACACAGATAGTAGTATCTTAAAACATCCCTTGGTTCAACTCCTTCCCACCTGCAGATGTGCATGCTGGGTGACCACACCCCTTCCCAACCAGTCTCTGAGCTGATGGTTAGACTTGTTCCATCACATGGTAGATTTAACTTGAACTAATAAGAGAAACACAGGAATTTTGTTGTTGTTGTACCTGAAATTATCCTGCATTTTCACCTTACCTCTTCCTCTACAGCTTTTCAACCAGCATGGCTAGTGGGTCCTTTTAGTCCCAGCAGAAGTGCCTGTTCATCACATTACACGGGCTGTTTGTGAACAGTCCAGGAACCACAAGAGAGCTGAAGTTGTCAGGAAACAGCTTGAGAAGAAGGTAGTTTCTCTACCTACCATGTTGACAGCATCCTGGTCAAAGGGATTCCACTCGATGTTCTGAGGATAATGGGCCAAAACTTTGGACTTGAATGTTCTTCTTAAGGGACTCTGGTCAAAATTCTCTCCTGCAAGAAATGAACAAATAATGACTTGTCACAGCTGTAAGGCTTCAGAGAGAGCTGGCCTGGGCAGTTTTCTTTCACTTAGTTGGGGTTTTTATTGTTTGCTTTGTTGTGGGGATTTTTTTGTGAAATCCGAAGGGCATTTTCACTCCAAACAGATGTACTACTTTTAAAAGAAAACCAGAAAAGGTTCACATTCAATATGATCTTATAACAAAATCTTACTACAGCTGAAATACAGCTTCCAGCTTAGTATTTTCTGCATAGAAATTTACAGTTAAGAGCAAAATTAATGCTGGAGTTTTACAGAAAAAAGAACCTACAATCAACTCAGTTCCTTACCTTCCCCTGTAGCTAGAATATCTAGAGATGACTTGGCTTAGACACTAAAAGTGCACTTGAGGGAAAGTTTCTTAAAAACTTACAGTCAATAAAAAGTATGAGCACCTCTCAGCTATTATACATTATTCAAGGCTTCATTATAGATATTTTTATATCACAAGTCCTGTGTGAAGATTAAGCATATTCTTTTCTCTACATTAAATTTCAAGGACAGACTTTTTCCACACAAAGAATCCAGTAAGTGCAAAGATGAAGACTGAAATCAGACTTCAAGGAGAAATGCATCCAGTTACTAGCATACAAATAGTGCACTTCACAGTGATATTGTTAATGGAGTTTGCACCATTGAACAGTCTACAGTATGCAAAATAGCAATCAAAATAAGTTGTTCTTAAAATCTATTCAGTATATTATGACAATCTCTCAGATATCAGGTTACTGATTGCAGGTTTCTTGCTTTAAAGACTACAGGTAGGTCATCCCTGTTCAGTTCCTTTCTCACCCAAGAGACATGAATGGGATTAAAGCCTTAAATTCACACTGTTAAATGTTTTCACCAAACCTTACTTTGCATTCAAAGGTGCTTTTTGGGACTTCCTAGTGCTACATAGATACTTTTAAAAATACATTACTGAAATAGAATTAGATTTCTTCTCTTGAAAATACATATATTCTCTCTCTTTATATTTAAAGGCAGAACCAGTATTCCATAAATATTTTTAATGAGAGATTATTTTGGATTAAAAAATATTAAACTGCTTGTCAAGCTCTAAAGGCAATCCACTGTTCCTGCAGAAAAGTTAAACTATGAGTCACAGCAGTATAATTTGTGCTTGCCAAGTTACATAGGACAACTCAACCTTCCTGCAGCTATCAGCCTCTGAGCAATGTTGCAAAATTCATAGGTCAGTAGCAGTTACCCAAAGGTTTCTGAGGACAAAGCCATTTGGCACATGTCCTTTGCTCCTTGTGAAGTACTGTCCACACAATCATTTGGCTCAGAGTGAATTAATCCAAGGAAACTTCTGTACAAACTGTTAGTTGAAAGCAGAGCTTCTCAGCCTTTGCCTGGAAGAACGTAGGGTCTGCAGGTAATTGTGGGGAACACCAGGGAGTGGAGAAAAACACAGTGGCAATTCACAAGGTAAAAATCATCCAGGCAATTTTAGGAGGGCTGAAAACCATTTGCTGTATTTAACCCATGACACATCTTCATGTAGAAGGCAGAACCTCTCTAGGCTGCAGGGCCAGCCCATGGCAGTGGCACCTGTGAGGCAGAGGATGCAAAGGTTGTGTGTTTCTTACACTCATGCCAGCCACCCACTTGGTCTCGAAAGCAAAGCAGAGGCTTATGCCAGAGCTCCCCTCTGTGAGAACATGTGTAGGCATGTACAGGTGCCTTGAGACATGCCAGTCAGCTGTGCTGGGGCTGCACCTTGCCCCACTGTAGAAGTCAGCTGGGGACCCAGGGGGAGGGGAGCTAACCATCCTTCTAACAGCGCTTGCCTTCAAATGTGAGATTTATAAAAATACCAGTATGCTTAAACAGTGGCTCATTTTTAAGACATTATTTAAACACAGTGCAAAGTTATGTATTCTACCATTATGTCTGTCTCATTTGATTCTGGTGGATAACCATGGGGGAGAAAAGGAAATGAGCTTATACAAGGATTTTTTGTGGCTGGGAGAAGAAAAAGTCCAAGGTGATGCAATGCTGCAGTCATATTTCCTGGGGCAGGAATAGATGGAAATGGTAAGATGTGAGGAGTTGTGGCAAGGGAATCCAGCCTGCTTCTGGAACTGCTCAAGGCAAACCAGAAACCCAGCAAAAATGTATGCATCATAGAAATGAAGAAAACTGTAGGTATCAGCTAAACTGGGTCAAATTATAAGACATGTCGGGGTTTAGCTGATTAGCTCATCACATCTGTCAAGTTGGACCAGACTTGCCTCTAGCTGCTGTGGCAGACCAGAGCACAAGCTCCATGTAGATCCTCTCCATTCTCAGTTACAAAGCTCAGAGTCAAGTACACAAAAGCAGGGACAATTAATTATTACAGAATTTGGCAGTAGAATAACCTCTTAGTTTGGTCCAGGAGTTCTTTGCAGAGGCATTAAAAATACGTCATTCACTCACTTCTAAAGTTTCATAAAATAAAAATCCCAACAAGCAAAGCCAGTTAAAATTCTCTCTCCAGGTATGCACTTAAACATACTTGGCAACATTCTTAATTCTTAGTTTCAAACACTAATTAATGTGCTTGCATAATCGAATAAATATGCGTGAGTTTATTTCCTAATTAGATTTTCAGTCTTTCTTACATCTGACACAGTTTACCTTACAAGTATGGATTAGCAGAAAGGTAAGATATTTGATGCTATATTTGGTCATTTCTAGAAAAAGTCTGAAGAGCATCTGGATGACTCCAGTACATCCTCCACTGCTAACAGCAACTGATTGCAGGAGTCCAAATTTCTCCAAAGGTTTCCTTTTTCATGACAAAAAAAACCAAACCCATTACTATAACCTGATAGATGCTAATTGGGTAATTTGTGTGGTTCTTTGGGAGCCAGTTTTCTAACCTACATCATGTAGGTCTTGTAAAAACATCTTTTGCTTGAGCGATAGCCCCCAGTGATGACAGGGAACAACTAAATTCTTTATCATCTGGTATTAGCACATAACTGTAAATGGAAGTCCATATGCATGTTACTGCATATTAATCACATTATTTACTGTTTCTGACACCTGTGTTCACTTATAGGCAGCAAAGGAACGAGGGCAGGCTTTGCCCTGTGTGCTGGGCATGCTCAGGAGAGCTCTGCTTCCAGCACATCTAAGACATGGTATCTCGGGGGACATGGCTCTGTGTGCTTAGATTGAGTGGGACAGCAAACTGTCCAGGTTTCACCTATATAACTTCCATGTGCACCCAGAGGCAGAGGGTTATGTACCTGGTAACTTTACTTATCTGTTCTGGTTGTACCGTCTAAGTTTGTGGTGGACCAGAAAGGACAGCTGTGGCATGGTGCTGTCCTGCCTTTAAACTGTGCCCTGGTGTTAGAGCAGCACTGGCAGACTCTGGAAGCATGTCAGACTGCTCAGAGAGATTTAGGAAACGATCCTGGAAGGATTCTGCATGGGAAAACACCCTCCTCTCCTAGTTCAGTGGCTCAATTACTAAACCAACCCCACCAGAAAAAGATGTAGTTATTTCCAAGTTAGACCAAAAAATGCATCACTGGGGATATGAGTGGGGAAAGCCTTGATTCTTTGCTGTTCTTGTTACTGAATATCCTTAATCTCATTTTCCCTCAAAACCACAAGCCCACCTTGATGGGCAATATTCTGGCACCATCTGGAGCCAGTAGAGAAGAACTAGGTATATTTGGCAATAAACACTGCAATATTGAGAAACTGAGGGTTCCAATCAAATTTTGGGAATGACCAGTAATTTGTATGTGGCTACAAATATTTGTGCAGCTGTTTAGGTGACAGACACATCTACAAAGTTTTGTGGTTTGTTGTTGTTTGTTTGTTTGTTTTTCAAATATTGCTTTAAGGAATCCAGCTTTCCAAAACAAGAAGTAACAGTGTCCTAGTAGGCTGACAACATGGATTCACTTTATCCAGAAAAGTAAATAGCACAAATAACTTACCTTTGCAGAGTCCCCGCATGGTTTGCATTTTACTACTACAGTGTTTGGGGTTTTTTTTAAAAAAATAAAAATTAAAAGTAAAACACACATAGAAAATACAATTTTCTCAAACAGTGATCATGAGACAAAAGAGAAATGCCAAGAAAGCACACTGGAGTAAATAAGTCATTAGCTCAAAAGGACATGACATGGCACACTCCATACAAAGCTACCTCCTGGGAACCCAGGCAGGTTAACTTTTAGAGGAGATACATAATTTAGGAAAGAAAGAGTACAAAGATAGGACAGAAAGCAGCCAGCATGGCAGGAAACACCCCGGCTCTCACTGAAATGAGACAAGAGACAAGGACTGTGACAGGCAACTCCACATGGACAAGAAGCTGGAAGAAAACCACAGGGAGCAAAACCTTCTTGGCAAACATGAGGGAAGGGCTCTGGACCAAAGGGTAACTGATGTTATCAACTCTCAGCCTTGGTAGTTCTGAACTGCAGAGTCATGTGTGGCAAATAATACTTATTTAGCTGCTGTTCTAGGCAAAGAGTGAATTTTCATTCGATCTATTGTGTGCTTATTTAAGTGCTTGTTCCTAGCTTCCAGAAGAGGATTAAAACAGCACATTAAAAATTAAGCAAGTATCAAATGCAAATTGAATGCCTATTCTAAAATATTAATGACCAGATAACAGTACTATGAGTACAGACAGAAACGTCATATTTTATGTGTGGTATCTGTTCATGTGAACAGCTGTCTCTTAAAATACATTTTTAAATGGTTTTGAATTGAATTGTTTTGTTTTCAGCATATTTTTTAAAAAATCAAAATATTTTAAAAAATTGTATACAATGTGTCAGATTCAAGTTGCATTTCTACACCCTGTGTAAAATCACAGAATGGTTTGGGTTGCAAGGGACCTTAAAGATCATCTAGCTGCAAACCCTCTGCTATGGGCAGGGACACCTCCCACCAGACCAGGTTGCTCAAGGCCCCATGCAATCTGTCCTTGAACACTTCCAAGGATGAGGCATCCACAGCTTCCCTGGGCAACCTGTTCCAGTGTCTCACCACCCTCACACTAAACTCATGTGATGTACTAATGTAATGGTAGATTTAAATAATTTACGCCCTCCCTTAAAGGCACTAATTTTTGAAAGGGACATGTTCTTCCAAATTAAAAGCCAATGGTGAAGTAATGGATCCTAGACCAAGAAAAAAAAAAAATGCAAATTTAATTTCAAAATTAAAAGGCTTATCAAAGTTAGAAAAAAAAAGCATCTTCTATGTTCGGTTGAAGGAGAAAATTACTAGGGAAATGCTGCTACAGTTGTGAGGTTGACAGTCACGATGGCTTTAATGTGAGTGGTCATATTTAAAAATATAGTGATCTTAATGTTTAAGTAGATCTGTTTTAATCAGCTACAGAGGTATACAAAATATGTACCAAATAGGCAGAGGCATCCTGCATCCACACCCTCTGGTCCAGGGAACACGAGCCATCTGTGGCTCTTTCCAAGCTATGGAACGTAGACAGGAATGCTTGTGACCACAGAAATAAAAATATCTTTTATTCCTTTAGAGGACACTACTGAGAGCACGACTATGCACAATGAGAACCTCTTTGATAGCTATTTCTAATTAAAAGTGCTCAGCACATCCAGCTACATTCTTTCCCTGCAGACTGAACTTTGTTTAGCTTATTGGACAACCAGATGACCCTACACAGGAAGTCATGTACAATATGCAAGTGAGAAAACAATATGGGAGCAGGAATAATAGTGCTTGGCTGGGGAGGAAACAAACTGCTAATTGTCAGATTCAGGACCTGGTTAGTTTATGTATTGCAGAAACTATGCTCTGCTGCTTTTCTTTGGTACCTCACCAAGATGTCAAAGTGGCAGCAGTAGGCTAGTTGGAGTTCAAGGACATTAACTCAGAGGCATTACACTTCTGAACATATATTCTTATAATCTTACATCAGAGGAGGGAAATTATATGAAAAGGAGGACTGGGATAAGGCAGACAAAACAGTTTTTATTCCAAAACTTTAAAATCTGAGTTGTCTGTAAGAAGCTGGAGGCTTTTGGAGGAGGCTGGGGAGGGCAGCAAATCTAGCCTACCTCTTGCATGTCAATATGTAAAAGAACTGATGGATCATACTTAAACAGGAAGCCATACTGGGTTGTGCAGCCTATCATTTCCTCTAAGTGATTTGGGTTTTTCTGGGGTGTGCGTGTCTGTGCGGACCTCACTAACACAGCTATTTAAATCTAGATTGCAGAACACGATTCCTTAAGGTGTCAGGAGCCTTTAGGTCTCTGTAGCAGAAACAGATAAAGCTGGACCTTCCAGAACCTTTTGTCCACAAAACTAAGCCAAATTGGATTTCTTGACAAGCATCCTCTAATATGGCCTTAGGCAAGATATTGTTCAGTCTCTATCGAGCACACAAAGATCTGGCAATTTGTATATCCACCAATTTACTTGACATGATTAGTGACATTTCACTGGAGAAAGGAAGACATCTGCCAAGAGAGCTTCAAGAAAAAAAGACTAAAATTTAACAGTTACTGAATTAATTTATCAGATATTGATTTAATTACTAGGTACTTATTTAAATTATCAGATATTGATTCAAAATTCTATTATTAAGAATAAACAATTTGAGGATTTTGGTCTTGTTTTTAATCTCTGACCCTTAGTTTGAGTCAAGGGGAGCTGGAAGAGAGAAAATAAAGAGACAGAGAGGGCCTGGTGATTGTGTTGTTGTTAACCCCTCTTTACCTGAGGCTTTGTCTGCAGTATCTGATCGCTTGCCATGAAGATCTGCTTCTAGCCATTTGTACAAGACTACACAACATAACAAACAGAGATAAAAAAAAAAGCAAGTATGAACAAAATGAGAAGACATAAATGTACTGGGGAAGGGAAAAAAATGTGAAGTAGACATTCAACACCCCCTGTTGCAACCTCTCTTCCCCTCACTACTGCCAAAGGGTAAATGCACGTGATAAATAAAAGCCTTCATGGCTGAATTACTATGAAGGTGTTGAATGCAATGACAGACATTGTAGAAATACTTGTCAAAATTAGTAACAAGATAAGTTTCTCAGTACTTCAATCAACATGGTGCCATACAGCAGATCTGTTCATGTAGTGAGCTGTTGCAGAGCCTGTGAAACTCAAAGGGGAAAAAAACACCAGTTCTTTAACTGGTGTTGAACTAAATCCAAGAGGTTTTCTTCAGTATAATGCTGTTAGACATGTTGCTACACCTTCAATGCTGCATGACATTTTCAGGACTTTCTAAAGTTACCCAATAGCTCTGTTCATAATTTCTGTCTCATAATAGGGTGTTTTTAGACAAAGATTTTAATAAATAGGCTATGTTTATAACTTTGATGAACAACTTTAGCCTCATCCAGTAACAGCTACTCCAATAGGCACTTGTAATGGAAACGTTTCCCACTAGCATATCTGAGGTTTCTTCCAACTGGTCTGTTCACCTCCTGCAGAAAATTAAAAGTGTTTTCACTGACACCATGGCATTCCTTTGACAAAAAAAAGTCCCATTCGCGTGCTACTCAGAGGCATTACACAATTGTTCTCATGTGAAGTCTATTTTTATAAACCTGGATTGTATATGAAAGCTGCAAACACCATTGACCTCTCTGACCATTCAGTTTCTAGGTGTAAATTCAGAGTATTTCCTCTGCTACCTCCTACTTGAGCTGATAATCCAGGGGCCAGTTCAGAGCATGCAGATAATTCTACCAAGACTGTATGTTCTGGGAAGGCATCCTTTGACAAAGGGCACAGGAGCTCTTTCAATAAAGATCTTTATCCTAAAATATGAATTTAGATCTAACTTTCTCACTTCTTAAGGAGGCACCTGTAGATAATCCATATTCAAGTCTGCAGGACAACCTTTTTCCACTCCAGGTGTCTTAAGCTATTTCATTCTACTTTTGAGCCACTTGAACTTAAAAACTGCACAAATATTTAAATGTAAGGAAAAAAAACAGTTGCCAAATCTGGAGACTCCCCTTGCTACAGGCCCACACCCACAGTGCCTTTCCAAGCCTCTCTGCCAGACTGTCCTCACAGCTCTCCCCAGAAGTCCTTTACAGTACTATAATTCAAAGGGTATTTGGCACTGAGCTTCCATGGACTTAGCCACCACCTTTTCAATAGGAATAGCAACAATGAAAGATGTAACAACTCATGAAAGGCACCAGGACGAGTTCTGGTTTTCCTATCCATTTCTGTATTTAGACCATTTAACTTCATCAATCGTGTAGCTGAACAGTCACAGAAGTTACGTAAACTCCTGCACAAGTAGTCAAAATGACAGACCTTTGACAACAGCAATCTAAACACAAAGCTATGAACAGTGTTGTACAGCCTAATTCTTTATACAAACACAAGGTAGCAGAATGACTATTGCCACAAACCAGTTACACCTCGAAGAAGCCCAGTGTTCCAAAAGTTGTTTTAAAAAGATTTGTTCACCTAAGAGTTACTGCACAAATCTGAATAAAGAGAAAAGGGCTAAAAAATAACAAGCAGTTTGCCATAATCCCTTCCTTCTGACCTTGATTAAAATACTTTCTCCCTGCCTACGGAGTAACATTATCCAGCACCAACACGGTGCTTCTTAAAATAGCCCCATCCCAGCTGCCAACAGACCACAGACATCCCACTACTCTAGTAAATAAGAATGAATCACACCATCCCTTTTACATAAAATTGCATCATAATCCTTTAAAATCCAAAAAGTCATGGCTTAAATTATGTTTGTTTGGGTGATTTTTTGCGCAGTGGGGTGGAAGGAGTTTGATAAACAGGTACCTGGGGCACTGTGCTCTGACATAACTACCTTGTAGTCTGTCCCCAAAGGCTGGAACGGATTAGGAGCAGTGGAGCAGGTATAAAACTGGACCTATACTTATTATGCCTTGGGCCTTTATTTGCTGTAGAAATTGAGGTGTGTGGAATTTGCTCAGGCTGTTGGTGCTACCATGCTGCCTTTCCAAGCATGGGCTCCCAACCCACTGCTGGGTGGTACACAGAGAATGGGTCTCAGGGATCCTTGGTCCATCCTGTTTATATACAAGTGGCTTTTTTTTTTTTTTTTTTAAATTACATTATTGTATCCAAACCTGCTGTTCATTTTGAATACCTGCTATGGAATGAATTAGCACTCACGCCAAGAGAAAAAAGAATTTGAGCAATAATTAAAAGTTCATTTCAACTGAAGTTTTATACATCATCATATTAAAACTTCCTGCAAACTTTTAGGTTCATTATATAGAAAGTGAGTAATATATGCAACCATTTCAAACAGAGGAGTCTGAAATTCATCTCTTAGTTCCCTGAAGAACATTAGTGATGTTAAAGCAAAAAATATTCAAGATGCCAGGAACACTCCTTAAATGCAGTAGGATGCCACAGCCAGTCTGGTGAGGGGATGCCTGGCTTTGGAGCAAGAGACACCTGCTTGCAGGCTTGGGATGAACCACCAAGAAAGAAAAGGCATTTTAGATGCCATCACATTCTCTGTGAAGTCTGGATTGCTTCCTGCTCAGTGCAACACCCGATTCCCACTCCCTATTTCACATGTTCACCTTTCCCCATGGACTGAACACAGGATGAGGCACACAGTCGTCCCCCTTTTGCACAGGACTCATGGTCATGCTTTCTATTAATTTACAATGGCAGGATGAAGTTCAAATGTACCCTATTTCCGTGCTAAAATATTCCTATTCTCAGACAAGTTCTTGAAACATGCATTCACAGACGTAACTTTCAATTCAAAGGAATCTTAAAGCAGGTTTTGTCATCTACTCCACTGGGACAGAGGTAGTACAAGAGTCTATTGGTATGCTTTATTACATTCTGGAGATGAGAAATGGGGAAAAAAAAACAAACAACAAACAACACCACAAACAACCAACACTTATCCTAAAAATCCCTCTACTGTTACTATTCAGGATTGCATACCAGAATGCAGGAAAGAAAGGGGAAATTTTCAATGAATTTTGCTTTTGGACTTCTCTAGTACAAGAAAAAGCAGTTTTATTTTTATTCTCTAAAATGACTGTGCATTCAGTTCTCCTTTAAACTGGGCTGTATTTAGATTTAGATTGTATTTAGATTAAGGGAGTGGAACATCTCCCTTATGAGGAAAGGCTGAGGGAGCTGGGTCTCTTTAGCTTGGAAAAAAGGAGACTGAGGGGTGACCTCATCAATGTTTACAAATATGTAAGGGGTGAGTGTCAGGGGGATGGAGTTAGGCTTTTCTCA
>NW_009952873.1:569209-573023 GCF_000747805.2 Chaetura pelagica | reverse complement strand
TGTGGAGTCTCCTTCACTGGAGACATTCAAAACCCACCTGGATGAGTTCCTGTGTGATGTACTCTAGGTGACCCTGCTCTGGCAGGGGGGTTGGACTAGATGATCTTTCGAGGTCCCTTCCAGCCTCTAAGATTCTATGATTCTATGATTTTTTTAAACCACTCCACAATGCACACAAGACCCTCCACCAATATTAGTGCTCTTTAACTCATCAGAATGGCAAGTTTCACGTGTTTTGTTACTTGAATTTAGAAGCAGTTTCATCAAAGCTGCGTCTGCACAACAGCAGAGTGTGAATAAATTTACTGATAACACTTTCTGACAACGTAATTAAGCATGGCTTGCAAATCAGCACAAGAAAAGAAAGAAGCTTAATTTGGCCTGGACCATTTTCAGCACTAATCAACTTTGACATAAGCAGAGCACAAAGAAGCCCATCCTGCATCTTGAATAGTCAGCTATGCCTAATTTGGGGCTTTGCTTTTGGCAAGTCTGTTTTTACTCATCTCACACAAGCCTGATGCCTTGATTCCCTGGACTTAGCACCGTTACACTGGGTAACAGACTTTTCTGGTTTAAAGGAAGCCCTTGCTCTCTGATATCCCCAAGAGCTGGCTCAGAAAGAGGATCCCAAGGACATGTGATTAGCTTTTTATCAGCCTTTGAAAACCAGACTTCTACATCCACCTGTACCCTCCAAAAGGAAGCTATTTCCCAGCTTCTGAAGGAGACTTTTTTTAAATTCTTTTTTCAAACAGCATAATCCACAACCAACTCGTGGCACTCAAGCTGACTTCTTAAAACACCCAAGGCAAGGACAGCTTCTTCACACCCGCTGACAAGCTGGTCCATATCTGCAAGCTTCAGACAGCTGCTTTTATCCGCAAGGTGGATTTAGAGAGGGTGGACTCAGAATCAGCTGCTCACTATATGGAGTTACTTTTTTTTGCATACCCTTTACAAGCAAAGGTTTACAGCAAGGCAATGCTTGCCCGTCAAAGGCTACAGCTGCTAAGCTTTGTAAGAAGTTATATGTGGCTTTGATGGGAAGGGAGTGCAGCAAAGAACAAACTTTTCTTCTTGTGGTCAGGAAGGCTGTTTCATCAGCATGAGGTAGAAACACTCCCTTGTGTAGCACAAATGGATTTTGTTTAGAGGATTTTGAGAAACTGCTTAGGCTGCTGCCAACAAATAATTGTCCTTATTAGGACTAGTTATTAAAACTGGTCTTCTGCCAGTTTTCAACAACTGAATCCTTTTGTAAATGACAGAAACTTTCCACACACTGAAAAGTCACAAGCACCCGCAGGCAAGGCTTGAAGTTACCAGAGCTCCTGCCTGGAGAAGGATGGTGAGCAGGAAAGAAGGTGCAGGCAGATTAAGATCCACCACTCGTATCAGTCCCTATCAGTCCTTAAAGCTGATACTTAAGAGCTACCCTAGAAACCATTTCAATTTGGAGGATTCTCTCAGTTACTAGAACCCAGCTGTGCTACAATAATTTGAGATCAACATATTGCTGCAAATGCTTCCACTGTGGGCAAAACTTACAAAGTAACAAGATATTTATACAACATGCTGGACAACGCAGCTCTTATTAGCTCTTGAAAAAAATATCAATTAAAAAATGCTAGAACATTGTTGAGAGGAAAAACATCACATTTAAAGAAAGATCTGATCTTTTAAGTATTCTGTTAAAATATCCCTTGTGCTACAAACATCTTTGCAAGAACCTACATGTCTCAGTCAACACCACTTGCATTTAGAAACTGTTTGAAGATTAGGCTGCTGCCAGTGAGTTTACACAAGAGATCATTAAGAAGCTATCATTGTACAGTAATTGCACATTTAAACCACATGAAAAATATTTCCTATGATTAAGTAAACCTTAAGTAAATCAAGACTAGTTACATACAGCTTTATTTTTTTTTTAATTGCAGCAGAGCTTTATACACTTCAGAAAAAGCATAAACAACCAGATTTATGAGTCATCACTGTTGACCATTTCATGGCCAGTTTCCAAGTCTACTGAAAATGGAGACAATCAAAACTAGGAAACTATCACTATGCCACAGTGAAGTCTCGGGATTGAAATTCAAAGGCATGGACCAATACTAATTTCTGGATCCAAACTAGACTCTAGATGGGAAACTCAAAGTACTGCAGTGTTTCAGCCATGCCTCTAAATTTAGTTCAGATCTGTACAAAGGGGAGCCCAGAAATGAAATCCTTTGGCTTCCCTTAATGCCTTGGCAAGTATTAGGTGCCAAAGCACCTTTGTAAAGGTGGATCTCTATGGAGAAGGCCAGAAAAAGAAACCTCAGACCCTTTCTTTCCTTGTCCCGCAGACTTTGGAAATGGAGGCAATTCTGCAGGTGTGGTGCTAACCTTCATGCCCCAAAATCACTACCTCACGGCTTCTATCAAATTTAATCTCTGATGTATTTTGGGGTTGCCTGCTCTCCCAACAACCCAGATCTAAACCACAAGGAACACCTTCCCTTGTCACCAATAAGGCTTCTTAAGGAACACAGGTGAGTTCCCATGAAACAATCACAAGGGGTCAGTGCAAAACACTCCATATCTCAAAAGCCTTTTCTTTGCCAAAGCCCAGCAATGAAAACCAGTGTCTTTTCCCCTCGAATTTCCACTGCCACTCAAATTAAAATTCCTCTGTAGAGCAGTAGATACCCATGTAAAAATTATACATGTTTCTGGGATGTTTTTAGACCCTACATGTAAAAAGACTGTGAAGAGCCACAAAAGGTGCTCATTTCCTGGCCTACTACAGTGTTGAAAAGAGATGGTGGGATTCTGAAAGAGGAACTAGAGAGATGCACAAAAAGAAGAGTAGGAAATTGAAGTCTGCTTTCACCTGAACTACCTATTTTGTCTGCTACTTTAGTGCCCTGCTAGTAGAGATGGGATAACCCTGTAATTACCTGGCATTTAAGCAAATGCTTCCTCTTTACAACTAATCTGCTAATCTTCCAGTGACTGGATCCCAGGTTGATTGGCGCACTAAAAATACATAGAGAGAAGGCATGTAACTGGTGCTCTCATTTTTAGATAAGCATGAGTTGTACCTGACTACAGAGAGGCTAATTCCAAAACAAACCATTCAGAGCCATCCCAAACAGACACAAGAACCCTCCTGGCCATTGCAAACATCTCATATAAAACCAACAGGAGTTATGTTGCAATATTTCACGTTTTCTTTTCACATGAAAGGCAGTTTTGTGGAGTTCAATAGGATGCTTCACGTGATTACAGAAGTCACACCATGCTGTTTTATAGACCTCAGTAAGTGTTAGAGCATGCATTAGAAACAGAGTATTTCATACTGGGCCGATCAAGGTTGCATTAGGCATGGACCACACTGCAGCCAAACATGCTTCAGCACCTACAGTTTCTTCTGTGAGCACTAAGGTCTGGGAGGTCTAATAATTACAGGGCAGTGCATGCGAAAGGAAACAGAATTGGCAAAATATGTGTGTATAGCAACACGGCTCTGAAAACTGTGGTGACCTGGTGTGACAATGTGGGACAGATAAACCTGAGCATCCAATTACAGAAAACAAGGGCAATCATTTCGCACAGAGAAAGAACTTATTCCTTCAAATCAAGACAAGAGGGAGTAATTTATTGTGCATAAGGCTGGGTTTCAATAATCCCCCACTCACATTCCCTGTAAAACATAAACCTACCAATTAAAGAGCATAATTATATTTGTGAGAGAGCATACGTATAATGTATTCACAAACACACACACGCACAACCTCCCGCACTCCCAAGGAGACAGGACTGGCAGGAA
>NW_009952873.1:546686-569034 GCF_000747805.2 Chaetura pelagica | reverse complement strand
CAGGAATGCTCTGTTACAGATTCAAAAGCTGCCCCCTGCACCTGGGGCTCTTCCTTGCTCCACAAAATGGCCTGAGCAACAATAAAGATGGTCCTCAAACCTGGACACCAGCTGGCTCATAATTCCTTGCAGTACTGCAATAGCATCAGGCATTTCTGCATCACTCCCACGGGATTAGAATTCCCATCTCAAATCAGACAGGATACACACATGACAGATTAAAGAGACACAGGCATTTGCATGCCTCTTTGGAGTTTGACAGGATTCTGGTGATTTACTCTGCAATGTGCAAATCCACTGAGAGCATCCCTGATGGATACCTCTGCAATGCAAAGGTTAACAGGTCTGTATGTGTTGGATTAAATATTTACATTAAGGAAGCAAATTTATTTATTTATTTATTTTTAATCTTTACATAGGAAGCACACACCAGAGGAAAGACCCAAACTATAAATATTTGTGACAACAAAAGATGTAGCTCTCAGCAGTTACACAGCTGTGAGTTTACTCAGCAATAACCTAAGCAGAGGGTAGCTGGGCACAAGTATCACTTACTGGATATTTTCTTAAATAAATCCTGCCATTTTATTGTCAGGCTGAAAAAAAAACCCTAACAAACAACAAACCTTCATGTAAAGGACTGTAAGATGATTCACTAATATTAGATTACCACAGACTAAAATTAATAATTCAAAGACTTCACATGTACACAGAGAAATCAGTCCAAGAGGTCTGGTCTCTGAGCTGTCGCAAGAACAGGCAGTGCACATGGGGAACAGAATTCCCCTTTGAAATAAAAGAAGATTATATATGTACAACAGATTAAAGGGATCTGAACACTCACACACATCCTACAGCTGCAAACTCAAGGGTCATGAAAGAATTACAAAACATTCAAACTTGTAGCAAAGCTTGTTTATAAGCCAAAATAACAACATTTAAAAAATGCACTCCTCCTGCCTTTGAAAAAGGCTGCCTGCTGAAGTAGGAGCCCACCCTGGGCTTTGAATTCAGTAATGTTTATATTGTTTATACCAACCTGACAGTCTGAATGTGGTTTATGTTAATACAGAAATATGAAACCTTAACTTAAATCTGTATTTCATGGTATCAAAGTATCTATTTATAAAGAGCCTGAGGAAACAGGTGTTTTAAGTCAGCCATACAACAAGTACAGCACCAGTTCTGGTGGTGCTTCTGGCTAACCCCTTCCCTAATTAACCCTTTCCCAAAGAAACATCCTTTTGCCACCTGTCCCAGAGATCTGAACTCTGTGTGTGTTTACTGAGCTATCTCCTTCACCTTTCCAGCTCCCTTTCTTACACCAGTGCTTTCCAACAAAGCTGGCTCGGGCTGCAGGTTAGTGCTGAGCCCTGTTTTGTTTGGGTCAGCAACACGTTCCACTTAGTGGTGAGGGTGGAGGATGCCCTCATAACAAACCTGCAGCAGCACTATCCCATATCACATTCCCACCTCTACGTTGCTTCCTTCATGTCTCAAGAGAGGATGGATTTTGATGCAGCCCACAGGGGTAGATCTTCAGCAGCTGACTTAATGGCAGCAAACCCAAGCCCTGTACAACAGGGACAGCTCCTTCTCCAGTTTAGACCAAAGTGCAGTTGCCCAACCCAAATGATAACATGCAGACACGCATGACCCTGTAACAGTCATCCAGGTAGACTCTCTGACAGAGGTTTGATCTTTCTTAGGCAAACGACAACATTGCTTTATCTCCCTGAATTGACAGGGTGTGCCAAAGAAGCCACGTAATCAACTTTATCTAAAATAACTCATGTTTAAGCCTTTTAGTTTTCACTTTGAAAATGCATTTTCTCACAACCTTGTGTGAAGCTGTAAAAGCAAAAGCTCTTATTTCAATACATGCTCTGTCCTGACAAAAGGCCAGTTTTTCTCTTCCCCTAACCTTTTACTTAATATTTTGGAAATGTTGCTCTTTTGAGAAAGATCATATCCTATGTGATTGTAGTTCAGTAAGCAAGTTACAGTAGAAGTGGATTCCAATCACAAAATCACACAAAGCTTTAAAAAGGTAACCAACACAAAACTTCTGCAGAGGCTTCTAAGAACAACCTACACCTGTAATTAGCAGAAAAAAGGGGGAAAAAATTGCCCGAGCTACTCTGCAGCTTTAAATTCAGTGGCTACATTAGAAAAAAAGCTGCAATTAATTTATTTATTTTAACATCAAGCCTGTGTCACCCCAGCCCCACACAATTCTCAGGTCATAACTTGGTCATTGCTACTCATCTGCCCCACGGCCTTTGGTGAGCCATGGTCTGGCAGCCCATGGGGCAGGTGCTCCATGAAGATGCAGATACCAAGCAGTGGCAGTGATGTTTCAGGAATACAAGCAGCTCCCAGCTCCACCTCTCACCACTCCTTATTTCCAGCCCTGCCCTCAAACTTTTGGTTTCCCAGCTCAGTTGTTTCCAATAGGGAACTGCACCGAGTAAGCTGAGTCAGCTGAAGGATACCTGGGGGAGGGATGGAGGGATGAGGAACAGAAGGGAAAGCACTGCTTTCCACTCACCAGCTGGATTTGTCTTTCCACCCAGTTATCACATCTGCAGAAAAACCATAGGACAGTGGGTAACAGGTGAAGGAGAGCAGGGGGAAGGAAGACTGCACATGCTGGCACTCCTGTCCAGAACAAGGGGATACATTTGAAGTCCAACAAAACCCACAACACCTCAAAGACTGAAAAAATGAGGGGTGCATCTACAAAATGAACTTATAAGCACCAGCCCATCTATCTCACAGAGACCACAGGGAAAGCTAGGCAATGCAACAACAGTGCACTATGGCAAGAAGCATAGATGTGTATGTGTACTTGTATACAATTTATACAATTTTACAGCAGAAGAAAAGCTGCTGACCACAGCTTCTTTTCCTTGCATTATTCAGAAGATAAAACTTCCAAATCAGGTCACGAACTTGGAATTGCTGGGCCTCCAGCCACTTCAAGTTGAAGTTGTCCCTTTCTTTAATCTCCTGGTTATGAGAGTTGGTGACATAGAAAAGCTGAAACTCACACACAGTTCTTAAGATGGAGAAAGAAGATGCACCAGGTCGAATTTTCCTGGATTCCTTCTCCTCAAAGATGAATAATTAATTCCCTGACAACCAGTGCAGCTCTGCACTTCTCAAAGGATGCTGAGGCAGAAGAGGCACTGCAGGCTGCTTCAGCTCCTCCAGGACCAGCTCAGCAGCTGCTGCAAGGTAACTTGCACTGTGAAAAAGGGGGTTTCCAGATGGAACATCATTCAGACAGGCTCAACAGGATTTCAGCTTTGTTTCATCTAGTGCTTCTTCCTTTACAGCTTCACCTCTATCTAGAAAATCTTGCTACCTTTCTGGTCTATAAGCTGACCTTTTCCTGTCTTAGAAATGCTACCTCTTGCTTCATCTCCTGCCTTCTCACAATTTCATAAAGGTCACCAAATGCAAAAAACCCCTTTTAGCACAAATTCATGACATTTTGAGTTTCATATGGGATATGGAGGGGGGGTGAGAGAGGGAGGGGGAGGGCCAAAAACCTGAAAAATCCAGGAACTAGAAAGAGATTGGTTTAACGTTACATGTGCAAGGTCCATAAGAGCATCAGAAATCAAGGAACTGAAACTGGGCAGGAGAGCATGGATAAGCAGGCAAGACCTCGGATCACAGTAGTAGTCATCATAAGGAGAACTGAAATTCTTCCATGTTAGTCAGGGATGCAGGATCTGTTCAAGCAGATTTGCAGAGACAGACTCACTGCTCTCTCCTGAAACTGGGTTTGTCATCAGCAAGGTAGGAGTAAAATCGTTCCAGCATCCCTTTAGCTACCATCTGTGCTCCCACAGGAAGGGGGCTCAATCTTGTCAAATGCCTTGAATTAAAAAAAACAACCTCTTGTTGAAATGGCAAGAGGTAGCAATTTCAGGGTAACATCCTGAAGCCACTGGCTGTCAGCAGAGCAGACTGCATGTGATTAAGCATGAAAAATAGGCCCTCAGAATCCCAGTGTAATACTGCATTTGGGAAAGTTGCCTTTTAAGATCCAGAGACTAAGAGACAGACCCTGAAAAAGTGGTAATTTGTTTAGAGAAACATATGAGTCTTTAAAGATGGAAGAAGTTTTTGGGTTACAGCAAATCTAGTTTCTGACACTGGCCCTCCCTTTTTCAAGCAGCTATTTTTTATCACTTTTGTCAGAGAAAGAATAAGACATATCATTAGTGTGAACATAGCAGGCAAGATGTTACTAGAAGATGACTAGGAAAATGGAAAAGGAGAAACCTGAGAGCAGACATGGTCTGCATGGCACAGTCTGGTTTGCCCTGCAGCGTGGGAGGTGGGAGCTGTGAAGGACCAGATCCTCTCCAGCCCTCCCTGCCTTCCTGAAGCACAGGCAGAGCTCCCACATCAGCCAGGTTTCTGTCACCAAGGCCTGGCAAAAAATCCCCAAAAGACCACTCCCTGCCCCAAAAAACCCAAACAAACAAACCCCACAATAAACAAAAAGTCACAGATACCAGAGCTGGAGAGATTAATATTTTTTATACACACACGTGGGGACCAACCACTTCAGTGACTATTCCACAATGTGCATCAAAGGCTTCTTTGAAAGCTCATCCATTTCTGTTAGCACCTAGCTGGATACTAAGTTTAAAAAAAAAAATTAAATATGGGGTTTTTTGTTTGGTGGGTTTGCTTTTACCTTTTACACCTGCTTAAGAGTATGCCCCAAATCAATTCACCTCACTTTAGGGAAGCAGTGCTTCAGAAAGCACTGCTGGTAGCCAATACTCTTCTGCCTAATTAATAATCTCACACCCACCAAATGCTCCACACCATCAGACACTGCCCAAGGAGACTTTAGCAAAGGTGTTCAGGCTTCACAGAAGCTTTAGTAACACAGCTTTGTATCTCTTCACACCCCCATGTCCCAAAGCAGCTGGAGTCTCATCACTGGTGCATGCTCATGTATGAGTAACCACAGTGCAGGGCTGGGGACTTTAGTCCTTTCACCAAGATCTGATGAATTTTTCTAGCAATAAGAGCACTCAGAAAGCTGGTCTGTTCTCGGGTCTCTGTTCACTCATTTCAGACAGTTTTATTGCTAATGATTTTTCCCTAAGAAGAAGGATTTCTTATGTTGTGTAGCGTATAATTATTTTGTGCATCTTAGACCAGAAGGTCTGCTTGCTCCCCCTAAATGAGTTTCCTGAACAATGACAACATGCCTAATGCTGCATGTGGCAGGGACACAGTTCAAAAGTTCATTTGGGCTTAGCTTTGCACTAGAGAACATTTGTGTGTGTGTACATTTAGGTAGATGCAGATTTACCTAGAGGTTTAGGAGGCCTAAAAGGCATTTACAGTATGGCTGTACCCACTGTGGATAGACAATACAGGAGCAAGCCAATTTTCTGTGGTTATACAATGAACTGTTATAGCAGAGAAGGGATGACTAATGTTGAGCAGATACACAAATAGAAGGACCCCTAACAGAGACTGAGAGAAAGGTGGGGAATTTTAGGCATAGAATTATCCAAAATGTGTACCTGTGAAAGCAGAGGGGATCGGAATAACCAGCTTGGAAAGGACTATTGGAAGTACAAGCCCCCACTGAAAGCAGGGTTGACTTCAAAGCTAAATCATGCTGCTTGGGGTAGAGACAGAAATATTTTCTGAGATTGAAAACTGCAAAGACAATTCAATAGCTGTAGGGAAGGAAAGCAAATATGATGTCAATATTTCAGCACCTTTGAAGCAAAAAAGCATAGGCTTGGATCTATCTGATTTATATTTTCAGTGCAAACCAGGAGGCTCTTGAATCTGCAATGTAAATACCAGGCAGGAAAACAGACTGTGATGCATTAGAGCTATGAATCATCCCTTGCCAAGCCTCAGGTCTTCTCTTGGAAATATTTCCACCTCCCAGCCTTCATGTTGTTTGGTACTAACACATCTATTAGGGTTTAACATAAGACTAGCAGCAGCATCACTGTAATATTTTGGCTAGAGACCACACACTGAACTCATTCATTGCCCCCTGCCTTGCCTTTCCAGAAGAAGAAAGCCCAACATGCTCAAAGGCACCACTTCTATCTTCTGGATATTACAGCTCTGTGGACACTGCACCTTCTCCTGCTTTCATGTTTATGATCACACGCAGTAAATAATGTCCACTTCTCACTGTGAAGCCACTTTTTTTGGCAGTCAGCTAGGGACTTTCACAACAAGAATGCCCAAGAAAAACACTCTGCACAGTTTCAGTTCCCTTCCTTGCCCAGCTGCAACCCGGGCAGGACCTAAACCAGTCCCTCCTGAAGGGCCTTGTTGCTTTGCCTTGCCACAGGGCAGGCTGCCGCAGCCCTCCTGACATTGCTTTAATGCTGATTAGTCCCGACACAATTCTGGTGCAGGCTTCCTGCCAGGCAAGGGAATGAACAAAATTGGTTTGCACACAGGCCAGACGACAGCTGCAGTCACTCCAGCTCAAATCTGTTGAATAAGGACCCTTTTCTTGTTTACCAAGATGAGGCTAAATTAGCCCAGTGTGAGACAGAAGGACAGAGCAAATCCTAAAAGCCAGAGATGCCAACCTGGCTCTGAAAGTGTGAGCTGCAACTTGGTCAGGTCCTGTTGCTTGAGCTCAAATAAGCCAAGGGGGAAGTATAAGCTTAGTGTGAAGTGCAACACACACCCCTGCCCAAGTGAGAGCTAGAGTTTTAAAAAGAAAATATTGAGGGTTAAGATTACATGCAGAATGCCCTCAGCTCTTTTTCAGAGCCAAAGAGATGGTCAATGCATCCTTTACTTGGAGCATATTTTCCCCCTTTTCTCTTTTTTTCCTTCAGCTCTAGAAAGAGAAAAATCTCCAGCCTTCATATGCCCCCCAAGCCCCCTTAAGAGCAGGCTCTGTTCTCACTACTGCTTTTTCCTCTAGTCCCAGATTTCTCCTACGCCAGATGACTGGAATCAATCTGTATTTATCCAGCTAATTTAAAGTGCTTGTATTGGACAGCAGTATAAAGCTTATCAAACACACAGAAAGATATCTCCTGAATACTGCCAAAGGAAAATTCAACAGTCTTTCTAAATTCATTCTAGTATATATTTAAGGACAGATGGTCTTTGGGTGCAAAACCATTATGACTGAAAATATATCGTTTAGTTCACTGAGCATAATTAAGATGCATCAAGATTGAGAGAAGCAATATAAGTAAAGACTCATTTCGATGATTGCTGCTCTTTGTTTAGACATAGGGGAAGAGAGGAAGAAGGAAGAGTCAAGAAAAATTCAATCTGAAGAGAAACAACCACTTTTTTTTGACAAGGTGCTTTTATCTTCTCTGGTTTGGCTAAAACTGCATTATGTGTAGCTGCAGAAGCTGCCTGAATAGCAAGAGGTTAAGGGTAGGCCTTTTGTTGGTGTAATCTGAAGGGACATCTCACTTAAGCATACACTTTCTTGTTCCCCTCCTTGGGGAGCTCTTTGGGCTACTATGGCCTGGCTCTCCACATATAAAAGATACCCACCAACCCCAGAGGTCCTCTAAAGAGAATCTACAAAGCTACAAAAGTTTCTAAAGTATGATGTCCTCATCAGCAGGCTGTCAGTAAATACCTGCATACCAGTATTAGCTACGACACTTGTTTTTAAAATGCAGAGGATATCCTGTATGGAAGGTTTCCTGCTCAGGAGTGATCTACTGATTTGACCTGAAGCATCACTTTTGTTTGCAGAATGACACACAGATCTCAAGATGAATTACAGAATCCATCATCTTGCCAGAGGCAGCTCATGCACAGAGGCAAGACTTGCACTTGAACTGCTTTCACAAATTTGTCAGCAAGGCTGGTATTACTCAGGCTCTTACAAAATTGATTTAATGGAGAAGTAACACCACTGAGCTCTCCAGTTTCTGAAAAACTGCAAGCCCATATCCAAAAGTAGGTAGAGCACCATAGGATTCTCTTACTATATATGTTATATATATATGAAAAGTCTGGCTTTTGGCACTTGCAGGGTTGGCTGCTCACCGACTGGGGGCTATGGGTTCATTAAGTAACTCTTGCAGCCTGAAAATTCCTTGGGCACCTTCAGCTCTGCAGGATGCTTCTTCCCATCACATTGCCTCCCTCAGTTGACAGAGACATGGCTCCTGCCCATGTCAGCTACAGTTCAGGCAGCACTTTGTCTGGTTTCTAGTCCCTGCATGGCCTGATCCAGTAAGCAACCTTCAAGTGTTTTAGAAGCACAATACTCTCACAAAATGCAACTATAGCTTCTTTCTAAGGGAATAGCTTTAGCATTGTGTAAGAGGTAGAATTTGCCTTCAGGCATGAAAGATTTGTTCAATTTGAGGTATTTTTTGCTTGCTGGAGCAGGGAAAGACTGCGTCTAAATTTCCTTCTCCCACCTCCCAGAAGAGGTGATATAAACTGCAAATGGCTTACTCCACAGAAAGGAAGCCCACCATTACTATGTAGAAGAAGATATGCAAGAAGAATCCCAAACATAACCCAGGACTTGGATTTTCAGTAAATGCACAAACACTCCTGGGATCTGCTTCATGTGCATGGGGATCCTCCTAACCAACCCTTGAGTAACAGTGTGAGAGCAAGGACTGGTACCCAGACAGCTCTGCAGAAAGCTCTGGGTGGTATCTCCCAAGTGATGTGTTTAGCCAACGAAGGAGGTCCTGGCACCTAAAGGCAACTTAAGAAAGTTACTCCTTATTTTAAGCTTACTTCATGTGTCACCTACAAGACTCCCAGCAGACCAATATGCCACAATTATAAAGTCCATTAAAAATAAACAAACAAACAAAACCCCCCCCAAAGCCCAAGTTATTTTCCTGTTAGCAGGATTTGGGTCCCATATATTCTTGAACAGCAAGAAGAGCAATGAAAGAAAAAAATAATAATCTCTTCAGTTTGCTCATTTCAAGACCATCATAACGTCTCAGGTAGGGAAAATGAAATTCTATCTTTGAAAGAGTTAAAAGAAATGCATCAATTAACCTCTCTTAGCTTATTAGAGGCTACAAAACTTTGGTTTCGTATAAACCAATGAAATATAAACAGTCAAACGTGAAGTTTAGCCAATCTATTTTCTTGCACCCCATTAATCTAGAAAAAGATGTCCCTCCTCTCCACTCAGGTATGGCACTCAAGTTCTAGAACACGTAGTACCTTGACTGAAAGGGTAGCACCTTTCTCCACTTTCTTAATAACAAATAAAGTAAATGTCTGAAGGATTTCAGCAGCTATTTTTGGCAATAAACAGTATCTTCCAATTATCTGGGCACCTGCAGTGGAAGGAGGCATGTCACCCTTCACAGGGCAGAGTAGGGCTCTCAGTATCCCAAGATTCCCAGAGCTACTAGCTGTTACTTCATCATCCCCACAAACAACCAACATCAAATTCCTGAGAAAAGAAGCAATTTCACTAAATTCTTTGCTGGCCCATCTTCTACATATAAGTCTAGTTGTTGATAAAACAGAAACATTACTAATTTTAAATTCAGAATCTATTCATGCAGTTAACAGTTTTTCTGAAGTTCCCCATTTTATCTCCAAGACTTACTGTGTTTACATAAAGATAAGTGTATCAAAGACTGAAGGAGATTTGAAGCATCTCAAGATGAACACCAATAAACTATAGTTTCTGGAAAAATAATTGCACTTCCCTGAAAGTAACAGACAGGGAAGAAAGGCCAGGCTCTCAGCAGCCAGCAATGCTCACTAAATGGTTCCATAAATTTACCATGGCAGAGTTATTTACTGCACCTGTGCTGGAAATTCACCTCTACTAAAATGTCACTGCTGATGAAGCTTAGCAAAAGTTTCAGTTCCAGCACAGTACAAGCAGTGTGTTCCTCATTCTATCATCCCTCAGAAACAAGGGAGTCAAACAAGTTTCTGTTAATCGCTTTGCCACATTATTTCCTATGACTAATTTGCAGAAGTAACCTTCAAACAGACTGTCACCCCGACTCACTGCTAGTGTCAAGTGAAACTTCGTAGCATGCAAGGGTCATTGATGGTGGTCACACCCCATATACATTTACAAGGTTCATGTGGATAACACTCATTTGTCATCAGCCCTCTAGCACAGAAGGCTTAGCCAAGCATCAGACCAGCACAAAGCTGGCTGGTTCTTGGGGAGATCAGGGGAATTAGAGGAATGCAAGGATCTCCAAAGCAGGGAGGAACTGCCAGCTGTTTGGCTGGCAGAAGGTAGTCCAAGAAACAATAGCTCTGATTTTCCTTTCATTCCTGTTCACCTGTTTTTCCTCAACTTTGCAAAGGTGCTGTCTGCATTTCAATCCTGTGAATTATTTTAATAATAATAACAACAATAACAACAACAATAATAACAATAACAATCATCAATCATTCATGTTTACCTCAATCTGCTTCACCATAGATTTCAGGCTAAATGATGGACACAAAATGTCCCCTTTCCTCAAGGTGGCTTATCCCAGAAATTAGGGTACCAAAGTACTATCACTATGCCAAACACTCTGTCCTCTGGTGATAGGGGCGGGAAAAGCGTGGCACTGAGGAGGTGGCCACTCATGTGCTGGGTCTGGGTCCCTGGCAGCAGCAACACAGGGGGTGAGAGCACCCCAACCCCCAGGGAGCCTCACCTCTGCTGCCAGGTAACATCCACAGGTCAGAGCCAAGCTGCTGACTCAAAGGGCAGAGTCCACCACCAAAAGCAATTAAAGTGTTGCAAAGTATGACTGAAAAATCGGTATATACTGCCACAAATTGTTGCTTTGCCACTTGTTGCTATTTTTAACTCCATTGGCCTCAGCTATTCTTGACACTTCACCACTGAGATAAAAGGAAGGACTGGCCCAGTAAGTACTATGCTATTAACACAGCTTGAAACTATTCACAGGAGAAAGCAGACCCCTAATTCACAATTTGTAGTCCTGCCACTTTCCCATCAGTCTCTCCCAAACCACCTCTGTTACAACTCCATACTTCTTTACCTATCTTTTTATTTGATTTGACAACTCTTAAAAATTGCACATGGCTTGACTCACAAACAGTATTACAAAAGAGAAAGCAAGGTTGCATTATGTGATTATGGTCTGATTTTCTTTGCTCCTCTTTTATTATGATCTTCCATCAACCCTTTACAATAATTCAAAAAGCAAGGCAAACCCACATATCAAGCAAGCAGCTAGAATAGACATTCTTCTGTTTTAATGTCCTCTCAAGTGTTATTTATCAAGATGCCTAATTACCCTGGACTTTCTGCAGTACATAAGCTGGCTTCAGCTTGCTCTCGTGCCACAGGGCTTGAAGATGCTTTTACAGTGGCAATGCTCTTCAACAGGAACCTAAACAAGCCCCAAGAGGTCAGATCCCAAGCAGGTAACATGCCTTCCCATAGCTACTGTTCACCCTGCTCTCCAGTGGAAACTGTTTGCATTCACCAGTGTTAGGAGGCTAACAGAAATGACATCTCAACCTGCTGCCCAAGGCAGAGGAAAGGGCAGGCTGATCCAGGCAGACCTGAAATGGGCAGGTGCCACAGGAGCAACCAGCTGCCTTCTGGGCACAACCTAGGACAGATGGAGAGGGGCTGTCCCAGCATCTCACTAACGTGGGGAAGGTCAAGAGGGACACCAGGCAGCCCCACTACTGACTGCCAAGCACCTTCTCCCAAGTCCTGCCATGTCCTCCTTAACCTCCAGGCAAGGACATCACAGAATCACAGAATGTTAGGGGTTGGAAGGGACCTCTAGAGATCAAGTCCAACACCCTGCCAGAGCAGGACCATGACAGAATCTAGGGCAGGTCACTCAAACACATCCAGACAGGTCTTGAAAGTCTTCAGAGAAGGAGACTCCACAACCTCTCTGGTCAGCCTGGTTCCAATGCTCCGTAACCCTTAAAGAAGTTCTTCCCCATGCTGAGGTGGAACTTCCTGTGCTCTAGCTTGCATCCCTTGCCCCTTGTCCTATCAAAGGGCACATCTGAAAAGAGATTGGCTCTTCCTTCTTGGCAGCCACCCTTCAGATATTTACATACATTAATAAGATCCCCTCTCAGTCTTCTCTTCTCTACACTAAACAGCCCCAGGTCTCTTAGCCTTTCCTCATAAGACAGGTGTTCCAGTCCCTTAATAAACCTTGTAGCCCTCTGTTGGGCTCTCTCAAGTAAGTCCCTGTCCCTCTTGAACTTGGGAGCCCAGAACTGGACACAGTACTCCAGGTGGAGTCTCACTATGGCAGAGTAGAGGGGGAGGAGAACAGGAGAACCTCTCTTGATCTGCTGGAGACACTCCTAATGCACCCCAGGATACCATTAGCCTTCTTGGCCACAAGGGCACATTGCTGCCCCATGATAACTTGTCCACCAGGACCCCAAAGTCCTTCTCCACAGAGCTGCTTTCTAGCAGTTCAGCTCCTAACCTGTACTGGTGCATGTTGTTGTTCCTTCCCAGGTGCAGGACTCTACTCTTATTCTTGTTGATCTCATTAGGTTCCTCTTTGCCCAGCTTTCCAGTCTATGCAAATCTTGCTGAATGGCCCTGACTCTTCTCCTTTCCCCTCCCCCCAGCACCCCTCCAGGGAGCCCGAGGGTTCAGCACCAGGAGCCTGCAGCAGTGCCCTGATCTGTGGTTGTGCCAGCAAAAGTAGACAGCAAAACTGGACAAATGGGGAGACTCCTCTGCCCCAACCCAGAGGTGGGTGTAGGGTAGAAGTGTGTAGGGTGTGGGGTGAGAGCAGAAGACCACTATCCCTTCCACAAGCACGGCTGTCTAGGCTTTCCCCAGGAGACACGAGGGAAACACCACAAAATGCCCCAGCTGCGAGGAAAGGCTCGTGCTCTAACAGTACAAATCAATCACGCACAAGGCAAATCCACAGGAGACTCGGGCTCCATTTGTTCCAGCGCACAAAGCGCTGCTGGTTGTTTGCTTTAAATATGTATTATTTCCCCACAATGGCAGTTAACGTACCACTTACTACTCCCACCAGCTGATAGGAGGGTGTACATTACGCAGTTTGCATGCAAGTCATCTACAGCTAATCTAGGAACTCTCTCTCAGAATCATACATAAACAGGGCTTTGCAATTTAAGTTAACTCTGATAGAAGGGAGAAAAAAAAAATCCACTTAGGAGGAGAACAAAAACCTGTTTCTGTGGCGTTAGTCTCCTTCATCTTCTAGCTGCTGATTTCCAACAGCAGCAGCCACTAATCCTCAGAAATACAACTTCCACTTAACGATGAAACATTGCAGAGGAAATGAAAGAATAAACTGGAAATTGTAAAGTTGCAATAATTATAGCAACTGCTACTAGAAGATTTTCTATGCCCTTCTGGCTCCTATTTAAGCAGGTTTCTGTTTCAGTGTAACCATAGGAACGACGGTGAATAATCTCATCTTAAAGCCTTCACTTCAGCTGGTAGGTTAAGTTATGAGACTGCAGTGGGTTTGAATATTAAAAACATTCAAATGGCTCTAAAAAAAAAAAGCACAGTTTCATTGGGAACAGTGTGATTGTATTGTAGGAGACAGACATCTGTGTTGTAAACAGACACAGTGCCCTGCCAATAAGTTGGCAAGAGGAAGGCTGACACAAACCACCCTAGAACAAACAAACCCTACTGGCGGAGGCTACTGAAAATTGGGCTCAATAAACAGGTTAAGAAAACAAATCCTGAATTGCTTAACACCCTGTGACCCTAAAACTGCAACCATGTGTTTCCTGTAGCTGTTGTTTTGTTTAGTAGACCGCAGCAAAATGACTGGATGAACAGCCCTCAATAACACAACTTCACTGCAACATTCACCCAAACCAGTAAATTTAATATCCCAAATTTTACTTAATCCTTCAAAATAGAAAATTACTCAGTTCTAGCTCATCATCCTTCCTTCAAGAAATATGAACAAACACAAGTCAGCTATCTTAAAAGAATCCAGGCACAGGAACAAAGCCAATCAAATACATAGTCCAAGTAGACTAGGGAGCATTCAGGAGCTAGAGAAATAAAAAAATATGGGTAAGAACCATGTACCTAGACAGCCTGTACCTATGGTCTTACATCTTTCTCCCAGAAAACATTAAGACAACAGGTACCCTAAAGCATGTGTTACTTTTCACACGTTTGCAGTAAGACTCAACTAAAGGCATTACTGGAGCCAGGCTCAATTGTTCAGTAACAGCTTTTTCAAACACTGTAATACAATATACAACTGGTCAAAAAAAGGGAGACATGTTCACGTTGGGTTAGTCATGAGGGACAGGCCTGTACATCATAGGAGAGCATAACATCCCTTTGTTAGAAACTACCAAATGCAGTAACTTTTAAGCTAATATGACGTACACAATCTAAACAAAAAGCAAATAATCTTTCAGTGATTTTCTGTACAATTTGCTGTCTTAATTCAGAACAAGTGTTGAAATCTGTCAAGAAGTTACAAAAATTATCTCTGTGAAGCCACATCAGAGATCAAGCAAAATATAAGATGAAGTTTCAGAAGCCACCCAGATACACATTTTAGAGCTGTAAAGTGGCTACAGATTTCTACTTTATTTCTCATCCATATCCCTACTCCAGAGACTCTGGCTGGGCAGGGGGCAGGAAGAGATGAACACTCTGCTCTCCAAGCTGCCTTAGCATCACTTACCAAGTACTTAGCAAGGATCAGACACATCCAAATTCTTTCTCTGGTAACTTTAATCACTACCATTTTGATAGTTCACTTACAATTTTCCATCTATTGCTGCTGCTCAAACACACTTTCTGGTCTGTCTTACACATACTCACTTTTAACTAACACTGAGACTTGTCCCCACAGGTCACTGTCAGCTTTACCTGTAGCTACCAGATTTTCAGGAGTGCTCTGGACCCTACAGTTCACTGCGGAAGTACAACTGATGTGGTGGGTAATGTGGAAAACATCCAGTCCTTTCATGCTCTGTACCAAGTCAGTCACCTTTAGTGGCCTCAGAGGTGCCTCAGAAGTATGATCTTTGTCCCACTAGAGATACCAAAGGAAATGTAGGCTTGTGTCACTTCAAGAGTTTCAAATCTAACCCCAAGCCAGCAGCCTTTACTGCTGGACTGTTGACAGGCAGAGCCTACAAGTGCTCTACCAGCAAGGTTTATATTGGCTAGAAAAAGGCACCACAAGCGTGCTTGTAGTTAATTTTAGCTTTGTTGTAACAGAGAAACCAAAGTTTTCTATTTTCTATGTTCTTGTTGTTCTAAGCACCTGTGCAGCTGAGTCTATTTACTTTGCTAGTAGTGTCACAAAAGGATCTGATACCTCTGTTTCAGATTTTCACATCTCTGCTGACTAGCAAGGCTGATTATTATTGCAAAGCCCAGCCCTTGTTTTATTTACAGATGGTAAATGATTCTACATTCAGATTCACATATAAAATTTTCATGTTAAACATCTGCAAGCTAATTATGATATAAAGCTCTCCATAAGCTCCAGTGCATTGCATTGTATGCTAGTGATACCTCAGAGGTGGTTTCAATCTCTTCTGTTAAAAAAAAAAACAACACCTGGAGGACGGGGAGGATGTGGGGGAAAGCAAGCAAGCAGCACTAGTTTTAAACCTTAATGGGCACCAATTCAAACAGTGGCAATAAAGGACAGGCATTCTCTCCAGCATTTGAGACCCCTAACTTCCACAAGAAAACTGTTAGGACACAGAAGAAAGGAAGGGAAGAATTAAATACATTAAAACCTAACTGAAATGTAGAATGATGAAAAATATTACCTTACCAAAAGGTGGACTACGAAGGGATGATGGCAAGGTTTTCCAAATATGCAGCCATCAACTTCCTCTTAAGAGGACACCGCTCATTTCTGTCCTCCCTCCCACTCTCTCATACACACATGCTACTGCAAGGCAATCCAATAATATTTGACATGACTGCATTTATAATTTACACCAAGGCAACTACTGCAGTGAGGGAAGCCTGCATCTGAGAAGCCTAAGTCATTCCTGCAATGAGCTATGGCTATTTTTATTTTTTTTTAAATTATTCTTTATTTTCAGTGATGAGGCTTTAGGATCAAATGAAGAAGACTACCAGTTTTACAGAACTACTGAGCCATAACTGCTGCTGTGTGCATTGTTGAGGAACTTGCTCAACTAATCAAGAGCAAAAAGTCCTCTTGGGGATGTATGTAACCATACTTGAGTTCTCAGTATCAGAGGCGTGGACCACCTAGCTGCAAACACAGTGCTTCAAAGCATTGCATAATCAATCACTACATAAAGTCCTTCAGAGCCTACATTAAGGATTATGCATTACTTCAAGTGGTGCCATGCCACTGACAACATCATGCCTGACTAAGCCAAGAAGTGTGTACAATGACCACAGACAAGATCTGTAAGGAGAGGGTAACTCCATGGTTCCCTGGTGACACCACTCATCTGACAAGGATGAGCTCTGTGTTGTCAGGTGAAGCACCTGACAGATCCTCAGCTGGATCAAATATGAATCTTGGGCATGGGGAAATGGATTTCCACACTCACATGTTGAACCTCGTAAATGCGTTACAGAATCAAAGCTCTTCTTATGCTCTGTAGCTTTAATTGGGTGAGAGAGGTTTCTAAGTCCTATTAAGCAGAAGGTGATGAGGAATTGCTTTTTACTTCCTGGGAAAAGCTTTCATGGGTATCAACCTAGTGACTTCAGTCCATGTAGATTCTTGTAACTGGCACTGCCAATGTCAGACTTTACTTTCTGATGCTTCCTCCCTACCAGTCTGAAGGAGGAGAAGGGCAGGGGAAATCCTGTTTCCAGGTATTTTTCAGGATAATCTTCTCCTGCTTGAACTCACACAATGAACATCAAGTTCTATCATTAACATTTTAAACCCTGCTTGTTGTAATTAAAGTTTAATAAGCATTTAAAGCAAGATTTCATGTTCTACATTTATATTTCACAATGCGCTGTGTTACCGTGTGCCATTCTGCAGCCCAGAAGGCCAACTCCATCCTGGGCTGCATCAAAAGAAGTGTGGCCAGCAGATCAAGAGAGGTGATTCTGCCCCTCTGCTCTGCCCTGGGGACACCTCATCTGGAGTGCTGTGTCTAGCTCTGAAGTCCCTAACATAAGAAAGATGTGGACCTGCTGGAACGTGTCCAGAGAAGGGCCACAAAAATGATTTGAGGGCTGGAACACCTCTCTTACGAGGACAGGCCATTGCCACTGTCAATGTTATTAATGAAGATATTAAACAACACTGGTCCCAGTACAGACCCCTGAGGGACACCACTCGTCACTGTTTTCCATCTGGACTTAGAGCCATGGACCACTACCCTCTGGATGCGACCAGCCAGCCAGTTCCTTATCCACTGAATACTCCACCCATCAAAACCATATCTCTCCAATTTAGAGAGTAGGATGCTCTGGGGAACCATGTCAAAGGCCTTGCAGAAGTCCAGATAAGATGACATCCACCTCATCAGGTCCCACAGACTTGTATATCTTCAGGTTCCTCAGATGGTTACAAACTTTGTCTTCACTTACAGTGGGGGGGACTTTGTCTCTCTGGTCTCCATTTCATGGGCCATCAACATGAGAGCTGTAAGGAGAGGGGTTGCCAGTGAAGACTGAGGCAAAAAGGTTGTTGAGAATCTCAGCCTCCTCCTCACCTGTTACCATTTCACCATTGCGGCTCACCAGAGGGGTACATTCTTTACTTTTCTTTTCTGGTTTGCGTAGAAGCCTTTCTTGTTTTCCTTTACATCTCTTGCCAAGTTCAGTTCTAGCTGTGTCTTGGCCTTCTTGACCTCGTCCCTACTTAACTTACACAAGAGATTTGTTGTAAGCAACCCCAATAAGCAGTGGAACCTTAAGCTTTCCGGGAATAGCAAAAGTACTCAACATCCCCTTTAAGAGGAGAGCTTTATCAAGAGGACTTTCTCCTTCCTCAACACCACAGATGCCATGCATCAGTTCTCATCAGAAGACAAGGTTTTAGTATCACTACTTTTAAGGGATGCCTCAGGGATACTGTCTAAAAAGAAGGGAAGGGCAGGGAAGAGTGTGCAGCCCGAGTGCAGGGCTCGGGAGGGGAGCATTTCCTCCAGCCTGTGCCACTGCTTCCCAGGTGCTCAGAGGTGCAGGTCTGCTGAAACCTCAGCCAAACACCACACAAAAACACAAATTAAAATGGGACCTAGAAGCTTTCTTCTGCTCTTCATAGAAGGATTTTGGGGGCTCTCCTGGGATTTTTCTATAGGCAAGGCTAAACGTGAGACCTATATAAACACCTACCTGTACACATGATTGGCAGATGCACAGTGGGCAAATGCACTGATTAACTGAGGCTTGCCATAGCAACTTGCCTCCTAGGAAGGGCTGAGACTGGTGAGAAATAGTATCTACCTAACAAATGAACTCGATAAAATACATCAAAGAGCAAAGTATTGATGGAATTGTTTCCAACTGCAGAGGTCATTTCAACTGGTTTTGTGCTAAGTACCAGGGCAGTTACGATTAATGCAGTGATTAAACTTCAATCTGCTTAATATTTTATTTCTTTGTATCTTTGCCTCTGTTTGGAGGACCATGGCTTGTTGAACATGAGTAACCATGCACTGAGAGGCTGCTGTACCATTTGAGACACGTTTCCAAAATGGCAGGATGCACTGGCTCACTTTTAGGGGTAATGCACACACTGCTGCTGCAGTTTCTTAGACAACTGGAGCACCTTCCTGAGCTGGAATAGCTTCCTAATATTGTGTAAAAGAGTAGTAAGCACATTCTTCGAAAATGCCAAATCTGCCTGCACTGATATAGTCTTCAGAAAGTCAATCTGACAGCCTCAAGGAAGCAATCCAAATAGCTACATCCTCTTCTCTCTCACTTCCAAAAATATCACCAACAAGCTGACTTTCCTCCTCTACCAACTGACTAAATTGTTTTCCAAAATAAGGTTAAAAGTTACAATAGAAACGTAATGCAGTGATGGGGATAAATCCTATTCATCAAACAAACTGAACAAAGTCATATACAGGCATCAACTGAACTATTTCTTAAGCTAGGGATGCTCATGAAGAGAAGATCCCTGGGTACATAGGAGACAGCAAACCCCAAAAACTTCCTTTAATATCAGTAGAGGATGAAAAGCTGACTGGCCTTTGCCTATGTCCGCCCAACACAGCACACTTGGCTCAGCAGAAGGATGCATATGCACACACTCAAGCTCCCTACTATTTCAGTATTTAAATCAACCTTTCCAAAGGGTAACATGAAGATGTGCCCCCTTAGGGAGAGTTATTTTATAACACCACTGGTGAATCATCCTCCAGAGCAACAGGATATACCAGCTATTAGACAAGACAGACAGTAAATCTGACCTGGACAGGATCTGCCATATATGGGTTATCCACTATTAGTGGGTAATAGGAAACTCTCTAAATCCTCTTCGGCATCCAGGAAGACATTAATATTCAGCACAGAACAGTATTTAGAACCAGACAATCTTTTTTTTGCCTGGAAAAGACTGTTTAAGATCATTAAGCCCAACGATTAACTTAGCACACAGTCAAGTCCACCACTAAACCATCTCCCTCCCTAAGTACCACATCTACACATCTTTTAAACTTCCCCAGGCATCCTGTTTGAGTGCCTGAAAACTCTTCTAGTAAAGAAATTCTTCCTAATACCCAATCTAAACCTCACCTGGCACAACCTGAGGCCATTTCCTGTTGTCCTATCCCTTCTAACATGGGAGAAGGGACACCCACCTTACTACCACCTCCTTTCAGGTAGTTGTAAAGAGCAATTAAGTCTCCCCTCAGCCTTCTTTTCCCCAGACTAAACAACCCCAGTTCCCTCAGATGCTACTCTTAATACTTGTGCTCTAGGCCCTTCACCAGCGTTTTTCACCAGACCCTTTGCAGTTCAAGGTTCTTCATCAACATGTGAGATTGCCCAAATGAGACAATGTAGTTTTATTTCAGCTTTCCAACTAAATTTAGCCTAGTAATACAACATATAGCAACAACTACAATTAGTTGTCTTACATTAAATTGTTATGTTTCAAAAAGGAAACTACTTTTGAGATGTAGCAAGGTAAGGCTGAAAGCAGTAAGAGTTGTAAGACCTTTTTCCTATTAGACAGCATAAATATTGTGGCAAAAGATGAAGCTTACAGAGCAGAGGATGCTTATGAAGGGTATCTACTGATGTCTGAGCAAGTCTTCTGAAGCTTCTTCCACCACATTCCTTGGGGGGGTGGGGAAGCAGCTTATAGGCCCTCAGATAACCTTCTCCATTTTGTTACCACTCTAATACAAGAGTCAAAGATTGAAGCACAAGAAAACTTGTTTTGAAAATTGTTATTGTAGGACAGAATTTCAGATATTGGAAAATGGCCTTAAGCCTTTGACAACTCTCAAAGTCCGTTCCATGCTCCCACCCGCGAGATTCTTACTGTGATAGTTCAGCAAAGTCATTTTGTGCAGTCAGTGTCACTAGACAGGCCAGTCCCCATCAAGTCACACCACTCCCTAAAATTTGCCATCAACAGTTGAATCTCTCCACTTCTTTCAGTCCCTGCTTTGCCAATGCTGCAGTAACAAACACCACCATACTGCAACAGCTAACTTGGCCCTCACTCACTGCTACAACAGCAGAACATTTTTTGAAGCCCGTTTCAGAAGCAGAAGCATCACCTTGCAGAACTGTCATAGCTGCACTGCAGGGACAAGGACCATGTAGCACTGAAAAGCACCACCTTGGCTGATGACATGCTGCCTGCTAGCTCCAAAAGGAAAGAAAAGAAGCAGCTGTCAGTCTTTAGTTGATTCTAAGGCCATTGAACATTTTGGTGAACATGGACATAACTAAGCTTGTGCTTTCACAGGACAAACCAAGCCTTCTGAATAAGCCTGTGGCAAATGACTCTGCAGCAGAGCAGAGAAAATGTAAAGGCTGCGTCCATTTAAGAAAAACTGCAATTTGGCCTGTCAGAGGCTTAACATTAGTTCATCTTATAGTACAAATACATATATATACATATGATATAATCCCTGTACGTCACCTATCTCAACAAATCCTCTTAGAAACATTCATTGAAAGCTCTCCCATTTGGGTCTTTTTACTTCTTACCTCATAGATTTTGAAAGATGGTTTTTATATTTAGAGTCTTTAGAATCTTAAGGAACTTAAGAACATTATAGTGACTTATCATGAACATACACATGCACACACATAAAACCCATAAGACTGATTTCTTGTTTCATGTTTCCACAACTTTCTGTTAGTGAAATGAGGGACAGAGTGAGGGAACAAGGTGTCAGAATTTCTACTGTTAACATAAGTGAAAAGTTTGGAGAGATTTAGAGGATCACTCCTGCTGGAATAATAGGACTTGTGAAATAATGAGGCTCTTGAACACACATTAGAATCAGTTGTCATGTACAATAAAAACAAACCACTGCACATTCTCCATCTGAAAAGGCCCTGGCAGCAAATGAAGTAAGGTTCTTTGCTCAGATCACTGACTGGACACCCCATGCAAAAGACCGATATAGTTATTTAATTCTCAGATCTGGTGCAGAAAAAACACACACAAGAAGCCATTAAGTTTCCACGATTTTTTTTTAAGCTGTATCCGTTGGCCAAGAAGGTCCCTGTGTCTCATTTAGGACTATCAGAAAACTCCTTTGAATTCTCATCTAACATGAGGAAAAGGGTCACAGAGAGTTGTGAGCCTGCAGAGAAGCTCCGTTTTCTAACAATCTGGGCTATTTGAGGTCCCTTCAGCTGTGATGGAAGACAGGAACATGATTGAACTTGATGTGCATGTGCACATACAGCTTCCCCACTGATCTGGAGGAAAAGCAGCTCCCACCACCCTCAGCCTCCCAGGCATCATGGATGTTTGCTTTAAGGATTTTTGACACTGTTGTACAACGATCTGACTCTCAGCATCACCAACTCATCACTCTCCTCTTTGATAATGTTTTTACCCTTATAGCCTAGAAATGCTATCAGATAGGTTTCTTATTGGTTTTGCCTATTTCTTGGTTTTCAAGTTTGCTTGTCTAAACAGCAGTTTGTATTCCAGTTTTAGTGTGCTCTTTAACCTCAAGTTTTGCATGTGGGCTGCTTTAATGTTGTGCACCAAACAAAAGACAAAAAACCCTAAAAACCCAAACCCAAAAGATAACCTCAAGTTAGAAAGAAGCTTGTGTTCATTGCCTCCCATTCTTCACACATACACACACCTCCCCACTATTCACTGCATTTAAGTCATTCCCTCTGGGTCCAACAGAGGCACACACAATCTCCCTTAATCCAGGGCAGGAATCTCACACA
>NW_009952873.1:527768-546665 GCF_000747805.2 Chaetura pelagica | reverse complement strand
TGTGAAATTCCTCCTTTTTGTCAGCACATCTTACTAATCACTATTTTGGACAGCTTTAACAGAAAGCTCTCATTCTAGGACTGAGAGCACAAACCCAACAGAGAGCCTGCCTGCTTTGACAGGAAGTTATATAGTCTTCTGTCTTGCTCCATTGGTTGAAATTGGGCTTGCTTCTCCAAGACATCTCAAATACAATTAAATACACCTAAATAACCTAAGGTGTCCACTTTTTAGCTTTAACACTTTGAAGAGTTGGCATTCATCCTGACCAAATGCAACACAGATTTTACAAGATTATTAAAACAACCTTCCTGCTCAGGCTTGAGCCTGTGTCCTCTTGAATTTCCTTCTCCACCTCCATTTGTCTTCCTCCAATTGAAATCACTGTTACAATAGAAGAGGCTTATCAAATAAAAACAGCAGCTTCTTCATCCATGTCTCCAAATTAACTCAAATGGAAGGCATTCATTTACACACCGCTCCTCCCCTGCCCGATTAAAGCAACATCTAATTCGGTAGGATGTTAGTCCCCTGCCACCCCCCAGGCAGGCTGGAACCACTCTGTGATGAAATGATTCAAACCATCCCACTGTACATGTAAATAACTGCAGCTTTCACAGCCAATGCTTTCAGTGCCCTCTACAAATAATATTTTTTTCCAGTAGACTGCAGGAAAGACAGGACATAAACGTCTTCAGGACCTACAGCCAATGCCACGCCAGGATTGAAATTCAGGATTTAGACTCCCCTGCTATATCCTTATTCTTCCAGACACAAATAATGCTGCTATGTAATGAGATGTGAAAACCCTTGGCTTCCTCTCACATCTCCCAAGTAATCTCAGTTTTCCTTCTTCATAAAGGCTTGTTCAGGCCAGATACATTCTCCAGAGCACAGCTCGTGCAGGCACCGGCCTGACCAGCACTGAGTACACAGACCTCTGCAAAGATGGACATCCCTGTTGTAGCAACCCGTGCTGCCTTCTGCAAGCAATTATTTTTTCTGCATTGGACATGTGCCCAGATGTCCCAAACTGACTCAGAAGGAGAAAATGACCCACCATCACCACCAGGTCAAGAAGGCATTTCAGTGCTGACTCTCCAGTTCATGCAACATTTGTTCAGCAGTTTTCTTCACCTCTCTGCAGCTTTGAATGCTGTTGAGTAGCAAAGGCAGCAGTTGAACTTGCTATGCCAGAGCTTGTTCCAGCTTGGCAAATTGTATTACGTGCAGCAGAACAGTTCTTACCTGATAGAGCCAAAGCTTCTTTGGCTAAACCGACCAAATTAACTGCTGTTTCTATGAATGATGTTTCCACAATTTTTGTTCTCCGTCCCCCATTTTTTAAAGGTGTAGAAGACACAAAGACCACACAAAAAGAGAAGACACACAGGATCACACAGCTACCACTGTAGCAGGTTCAGTTGCTCCCAAGGAGCAATATATAGACTTTGCCAATAAGCCTGAAGACTACAAATGGACCTTAAAGAGCATGTTGGCTTCTTAATTTCACCACTAATTTTAAATATAATGATAACACAGCCACCTGGAAACACTTGATGCATCATCATTCACTATTGCATCCCATAATGAGTTTTTTTCTTAAATGGAACTCTTTCAGTTTTAATCTGCTCCTCTTAAACTAATGAAGATGCTTAGGTGAAGCTTGCAGTGTCACGCATTATCACTCTGTGGTTTAGTGGAAGAGAAGCAAGAGATTCTCAGCTTTGGTAATTTAAAGTTAACTGCATGAAAACTGTGGGATACATCAAGCACACTTCCAAGGGTTCCACAGGGTGCTAGGACTTGACATGGCAGGTCTTGAAAAGCCCTATATTGGCAAGATATTTAAACTCCACAAAATGGCCAGGAAAAGCATCTAGGAGTCCATATTAGTAGAAGCATCCTACAAACAGAATGCCTACCACATGGGAGCTCTGATCTTCTTGCAAGAGGTGGGTACCCTGTCTTTTAAGTTAAGCACATTGACCAGGAATGCTCTTTTCTGGGACTCAGGTACTTATCTGGAGTGTTTCCAGGCTCATTATGCCTTTTGGACCTTGAAGACCTCAGCTGCTCAAAAGTGAGACAGGGACTTGTCATGCAAGCAGCTCTCTCAGCACAGGTGCTCCAAACACCAGCTGCAGAACCACCTCCCACACAAATTCCCCTGCTGTGTTTGAGGATGGGATCTCCAAGTCCCAGCCCAGGAGAATAAACCTGGAGACTGGGAAGAGGTAGAAGAATTGACTTAGGCAAAGCCACACCACTAAAGTGATTTCCAAAGGCAGTCAGGCACTATTCTTTATCACCCTCTACAACTACCTGATTGTTGTGAAGAGGTAGGTGCTGGTCTCTTCTCACAAGTAACTGGTGATAGAACAAGAGGGAATGGTCTCAAGCTGCACCAGGGAAGGTTTAAACTAGACATTAGGATGAGTTTCTTCACTGAAAGGGTTGTCAGACATTGGAACAGGCTGCCCAGGGAGGTGATTGAGTCACCATCCCTGGATGTGTTTAAAAGTTGTCTGGATGTGGCACCTGGGGATACAGCTTAGTGCTGAACTTGGTAGAGTGAGGTTAAGGGTTGGACTTGATGATCTTAAAGGTGTTTTCCAACCTAAGTGATTCTATGATTCTGCAGGAGCAATTAACAGACTTAAGAGGAAAGCCTGGCAGAGAGGCAGAGAGCTTGGTACACAACCAGGCCACTACATCAAAGGCAGTAATTATATTCATTTAATTCCCTGCCCCCCCAAAAAAAATAATAAATAAATTACATTTTCCTCTATTAACAGCTGCCTGCATGGCAGCTGAAGAAAAGCACTCCTTGCCCAAGCAGTGCTGGCTCAGGCATAGAGCTGCAAGGAAAGCTGGGGCAGGGAAACAGAGCTCATTGTGCTGCTCGCTAGCTGATGTCCATGTTTTTATCTGCCCAGCTGCAGGCTGGAGGGCAGGGGAGGGCAGGCAGCCCACTCTCCCATGCCAGCCACCAGCACCATGCTGAGTCTGGAAGTAAGTTTAGAGAAAAGATTAATGCCAGGAACGCCCAGAAATAGGGCACTCTGAAAGCAGAGCGCCCATGCAGCTTACCAGCGTTCTGCTGGTGGCTGGCAGCTGGCAGGTACAAAGAAAAAGTGTCAGTGGAAAATGCTAGTTCACAGGAGGGTGCCAAGATGCCCGGGATGGATACGGAGGCAGGACTTTTCTGGCACAGTACACAGGCTATTGTGTTTGGTGGCAAGCGGAAGGTGCCAGTTTCTTTTGGCTGCCACCACAATCTTAATGTGACATTCACGGGCAGCAGATCAACTTACTTGCCACAACAAGGGGAGCACTACACTTCAGCCCCATATTCAGTGATGCACGTGTACCTAAACAGCTACAGCAGTCATACTAGTTCCTCCTCTTAATAAAAAAGAAAAATGCACCAAAAAGAAGTATTAGCAAGGACTGGATCCACACAACACACACACACCCATCTCCCACTCCCCCATCCCTTATTGCATCAGGAGAGCAAGTTGCTAAATAAATGGGCAGCACAGGATTGTGAGCCAGGACCTCTTCATCAGTGCTGGCAGTTCTTTTTGTCTCCAGCTGGAAAGAAAGAAACTGCAGAGGCTTTACTCATTATTTTTTTGCTAAGTCCTGCAGTAGGATGTTTTCCTGCCCTCCAGACCTGGACTGTGCAGCCCTGTGCTGCCTCCAGGAGTTATACATAGAACCAATCAATTAACGCTCAGGTTAACACGTGTCACATAAATAGATCGTATTTGTCAGCATGTCTAAGCCCTACAGGTCGGCTGGCCATTTTATTAAAGAGACTTTGCAGTGGAATCACTGCAGGAAAGTAGGACTTTCCAGTCTGGATTATAGGGGCAGAGTGTGATCAGCTGTTGGGGTGTTTTTTTCTGTTGTTTTTAAGACAGCTCAACACAAAACTTCTGCCCAAGTGAAAAAAAAAGCCACAACACATGACAGCTGAATAATATTTCTTCTCCAATTTATGCCTTATATGCTTAGGTTTCAGAATAAACACAAACAACTTGAATGCACCCAGACGTTGCATTTCAGAGAGCTCTGGTGGGGACTGGATAAAAGAATAGAGCACCTGGGGGATGAGTACATGTATTCTAAAATACTAGCAGTTTAGAAGACATCAACACATCACTAATGAGATTTGGATGTCCAGCTTGCCTGGGGAGGGAAAAAGGGGAGTCCTGCTATTGATAAACCACGCTTGGTTTTGAAATTAAAAGCTCAAATACAAAAGCTCAGCAGTTCTCAAGGAAAAAAAAAACCAACAAAACCACAACAAAAACTAAACCCATAACTTTTTCAGCATGCAAGCTGCATCCCCTCTCCACATAAACTTGCTTTTAGAAACAGATGGCAGCCTGCAAGACCTACAAATCCTTTGTCTGGAGTGGCAAACTAGGCCCTATTGCCCATCAAAGTCAACCGTCACATTGTGAAGCACTGACCCTAACAAATCCATTATGTTTCTTTCTACCACAATGCTAAACCAGAAAACATGAGTCAGACTAAATAGGAAAGGGTGAGGGATTTTAAATCCCTTTTCACTCCCCATCCCTACAAAAATAATGACTGGGGGCAGCCTCTGCATTGACCCTTAGCTTAGGAGCCCTGCCCAACCCTGCCATTAGGGCTCCCCGTTTGGGCCGGGTTGCCTGAAGGAGGATGGGTTTGGGTTTGAAGCATTTCTGCAGCACTGTGCAGAGGCTTTGAAGTCAGCGTGTGATGTCAGTCAAACTACTCGCATAGTCAAGAGCGAATATCCCAAGCAGGAAAGAAAGGCCCTCACGCTAGCTGAATAATTAGGTCTGATGTCCTTTGTAGTTTCTCAGCCCTCCCTTCCCAGCTCTGCCAAAGCCCTGCACAGACGCACAACAGAGAGGGAGAAAGCTCTTCCCAGGTAGCTGCAGGGAAGAGAATATCATGTTTTTTCTCCTATGTCAGCTGAACTCAGGCAATAGAAAGAGAAACATGAAGAGATAGGAGCTTGTATCTAAGAGCTGTTGCCTCCAGTCAAGGGAGCTAAAAACAAAGAAGCCTGCTGAGGAGGTGACAGATGGGCCAATGGTGTGGAAAGAATCGAAAAGAGGGGAAAATGCTATGGGTATTTGGTCCATCTTGGCACACAAAAGGAAACACCCATCACTGGTACTGTCAGCAGACATCTCCCAGCAAGGAATACTTTTATCGAAGAAAAAATCTCTCTGAATAACAGTGGGTCCAGTTTATGAATGATCCAACTGCTTTTATCTTGCATATTTAAAAAGGAGGTACAACAAAAAAGTCAGTGTCCTCAGAGCAACAGATTGGTTGTATTCTTCACACTCTCAGATAAATGGCCCCTCATCCCCCTTTACTGTTTTTTTTTTGGCATAAAACAGTCTCTCAAGGACACGGCAACAATGCTGAGATTCAAAGCATTGAGATCAAACGCGCAAAACTGACGCTTATTACAGCTAAATTATGTCACCTATCTGAAGGCTGAAGCTTATTATCTAAGACAATATAATAGTCATTAATCACAGCCATTGTGTATTGCTCAGAAGGCGTCTAGAAAGCTAAAGAATACAACAGAGATTTATTATACTACAGTGCTAGATTTAATTACATGGTTTTCTCCTCAGTATCGCGCCACTTGTAGTTCACCACCTGTTTGCACCAGAGGATGCAAAATATAGATGTGCCAGCCCTTGAGGCTAAGCATGCAAGAGAAGGCTTGTGCTGAGATTTTGCTATGACTGCTGTGGCAGGAGACCAGTGGGCAAAGAGAACAGACCCATTCCAGGGCTGCTAGCTGACAAATCACATATAGAGCTATTGTTTTTATTCAGATGTTTTAAACTTCCAGTATTTTTTAATATATACATAGGTGCAGAAAGAGTACACCATTGAACCCCTGCAGGAAGAGAAACAACTGTCTTCTTTCTAAAGCTGCAGTGTGAAGATTCATGCCCTCACCAACACAACAATGTATTTAAGCACTGTGTCAGTCTGCTGGCAGCCTTCTGACTTTGCATTTTCTTCTATAAATATTTAACGTAGAAGAACTGTTCATGTTACCCACTTTGCCCGAAGTGTTTTGACAGCCATGCTCACCACATGACAATGATGCTCTATTTAACACTGCAGCTGCAGGCAGGAGGATTTGGTTTCAGTTTTATACAATATTGTGAAACGGATGACCTCCTACAAAATAAAGCAGGTAATACATTTTTAAGGAGTAGAATTTGATTGTCTTGCTAATGCATTTATCAGCAAGCCACTGCAAGAAAGGAAAGTGGAAATCTAAGAATGCAAGAGTTTGCTTAAATTTAGTTGCAATCCCTTTTTTATTAAACATATTCAGAAAGTGAAAAAAGATACAAGCAACCTTGCAAAAGCTAAGTAGCCTCCTGAAATTATTTCTCTTAAGGCTAGAATAATTTCCAGACTTCCTGGACTGCAAATTATCATCAGCCCTCAGAGACTTCCACACACTTTTACCAGTTAATTGAATCAGCTCAAAAGAAAAAGATGGCTCAGTGGACCACTTGGATGGCCCTGAGGGAGGCTTGGCCCCAACCTCTCTCAAACATATTAAGACTCATCATAGTCTACCAGCAACTAACCAAGAATCAGTCTTCCACATCTGAAGATCACAGCATTTTTCAGGTGCAGAAAGTTCAGGGAAACAAAAAGGCTTAAATAACCCAGCCAGTCAAACCCACATAAAACAGCTCTGCTACTGTTCGGGATGCAGAGAAGCAATTTAAAATGATCATTTTAACATGGAATCACTTAAGCATCACTTGGGAAAAATATTTAAAGCTAACATAAGAAAGAGAAACTGAGTTAGCAATTTTTATCCTTTCTTATTTCCCCCTAGGACCCCAAGCATAGCCTTGGTTACTCAGGGGCTCAGTAATACACTCATCTATTACAAGCTTGCTGGAAGCACCGGGCAATGCCACTTTGATATGAGCACATTTATCAAGTGTGAATCACCAATCTCCCACAGCACTGCAGCACAATGCCACCTCCTTCTAGGACTGTCTCAGTGGACAGACTCAGCTGAATACTGCCATTTACTTCCAAGACAACTCATATAACACAGAGTGATTACCCATCCCTTTGCAGTGCCTTTTGCTGGTGTTACACAAAATTTAATGCAGTTAATACAGGTTTATGACTCCTTATGTATCATTAGCACAGTGTTATCGGAAAGGTCAGAACAGCTTTTTCAAACAATAAAGTATGATGATGAGCTACTACATTTTTAAATGCGGGAAAGAGGAAGACTGGGGAGGAAGAAGAAAGTAGAGAGCCCACTTCCCCAGCACATTGTGCTGCTGGCTCCCCCATTCAGTGCATTTTGTGGGGAAAAAAAATAAATGTGTTTTTGCATAGATGCATCTCTTGGATGCAGTAGCACCAACACAGCTAATCTCCTCCATCCTTTCATTGACTTTGAGGAAGAATCAGCAAACAACCATCCTTGCATTGCTATTTATTGCCAAACATAGCTTTGCTCCTACCACCTCTTACCACATTGTAGGGGCTGTAGCAGAATTGCTCCCTTAATAAATACTCTTAATTTGAGACTGAGAAGGAAAGACTAAGAGAGGTGACATTAACACAGCTGTATCATTTCACAGGTCTGGGTAAAGAGTGCTAGGAGTTATGCGACAGGATAGCAGGACAGAAATCACCATCCTCTCATTTGCAGCTCCATTTGCTCACACAAGCCTGTTAGCTTTGATATTCCCTCTTTCCTCCTCAATACCATGCGTTATCCTTCATTCCCTGACCTGGCAGATGGGCAGGAGGCAATGCATGCTCTGCTCAGATCCCAGCTATGCAGCTGCTAATGAGTCTGCCAGGATACCCACGTGGAGGGGCCTCTCTTGCTTTATAAAGTGCTCTTGCTTTTCCTGCAGCCTTTGTATTATTGAAAGGTTAACTAGGATCCCTGGTCTAGCTGCAGGGACTTCACACACACAAAAAAATAAATCCTGTATCTTTTCCATTTCACCTCTGACAAAATTAAATCAATTGACCGATGGGCTCAGAATTTGGTACATAAGGATACAGATTGCTTAGGGGGGTTGGTTTGATTTAAAAAAGAAAGGAAATGGGTCTTGTGTGATCATGTTAATCACACAAGCTGAGTTTTGAGTGTCACAACACTACACTATTAACAACGCAGATGGTCTCATGCTTAGCACCAGCTTCCCTTTTGAGCTATTCAGTGCACCACGAGTGATGCTGGGATGCAGTCAGAAGTCATTGCCACGAAGGGCTGACAAATCATTAACCAATAACTGAAACCCAAGACAGATTTTGAATTGCAAATAGTTTTCAGATCTTCACCACTTTCAAATATGATAAATCGTGGAAGCTCCACTGTGATAGGCGCTCTGAGCAATTAATTTTCAGCTCTGGGAAAGCCCTAAATCTGTGCCTTTCCTCCCTGGTTCCTGGACAGTGGAGCACAGGCCTGCAGGCAAGGAGCATGAATACATCCAGGCCCCAAGACAAAGTGTTTTCTCATTCTTACTGCCACTGAAAGCACAAGAGCTGAACTAATCGGCACCCCGAGCCCCTGGGTCACAGCCAGGGCACTCATGCCGAGGACCTCAGCTCTTTCTCACCTGCTGACCGACACAAAGCAGAGCTGTGGGGTCTGAGCTCATTAAGGCAGAGTTTTCATGGGAAGTTCAGCCCACATTAAACTAGAGGGGTTTGTTGTTTTTTTTTCCTTGTTTTTTTTTAAGACTGTGTTAGACTGAGCAATTTTCACCAGGGCTCTTTCCTTCTCCTCCCAACTCACCACACTTGGAGCGGGCAGCTCCAAGAAGAAAGGAAACAAAGGTGTGGGCATAGAAACGATAGTAAGTAACCAGAACTGCTATTATGAAAGTTAACATCTCCCATCACCATTCACTTTTTGCTAAGTATGACAGCAGACCACAGCTACGGCTGCCTCACCCTGTGCAGATGTTCATATGCATGCAGGGAAAAATGATTAGTTAATGGCATTCCTTACACTCGGATTCTTCAGCTCTTAGTCATTCCTTGGTTTAAGATAGAAAAACTAGACTACACATCCCTGCTTGAATTAAGAGTCAAACAACATCTGCCATCACACTTACTAGAGCCAGAAAGAGTCAACATACTTGCAAATGCTAGTAATCTTAAATAGCATCATCTTAGGAGAAGGTTCAACATCTAAGTCATCTGTGCCGAATTGCTGCTGTCCTGATTTCCAGAGAGAAATATTCTCCCTTAATAGATTAGTAACAATAGTCATTACAGACAAAGGTTGACAATCCAAAAAGGGATGCACTAGAGACACATAGCACCATTCTTCCTGGCCTTGACATTCTTGAAGTGTTTACAAGGCAAAATGTACACCAGCATACACCCTTCAAAGCTCTGTGACAGAGCATACATGCACTGTCTGCCACCTGACAAAGCGCCTGGCAATTCTTAAGTACTGTGAGTCAAGACCAGCCATTTCATCTTCATATGATTACACAAAATTTTAAAGGTTTGGACAGTTTCAGTGTTCTGTTTGGGGCCGTTTGTTTTTTAAATAAAAAGTGAGAATTCTGCCCCAAATACTTGGTGCTGTGTATTTCCAAATCCTTATATTGAAAGAATAAACAAAATGAGAGAGCACAACACGTACATTACAAAAAGTCCCATCCTCAAAACTGCGCAACAGCCCTTCATCACCCCCAAACCAGCCAGCCTCACAGCTGAGAGAAAGTCTGCGTTAATAGAACTGTTATTTTAAGCACAAAATTGTTCTTAATTTGAAAGTCATGCCAGAGCATTGCGCAGCATAAAGCAAACAAGAATACCAAGCGGGAATACTGATGGAAAAATAGTATTGCGTGAATATCCAACTAATCAGCAAATCCTCCCCTCGCTCAGCAATGAAAAGCCAAATATTTACTCAATTGTATATTGTATTCTTTGTTCAAATAACTCATGGTTGGACTTTAAAAAATCAATCTCTCTCCTTTTACAGGAGACCAGCGGGCCCAGCAGAAGGTATTTACACCATCTGACTGGATACATTTCAGCAGCAACCTGGACAAAAAGCAGGAGAGGTGTATGCCTAACTCAGGCATTTGGACCCTCCAGTCTCCAGGCCAGTGAGAACCTGGGGTCCAACACCTGATAGGCATCTAAAGTCCACATAAGCAATACCTGTTTGGACCATGATAACATCCTACTCTCCCAGCAGGCTCCAGCTGCACCCCGAATGTCAGCCAGTCCAAAGCAGGCTGCTTGACCCACTTGACCAACATTTCATTGAAAAACTACCAGTTAGGCAAGCACTTGGTTTCATAATTTCATTACAAAGAGCTCAGCCCTCTTGTATTTCAATCACAAGAGACTTGAAGCACCTCTTCCACCTGGTCAGCTCCATGTAAACTGACATCCATAATGACACTTGCTTTTTCCTGGTAACCACGGCTGCTGCTAACACAGGTAGCATTGCTTTACATCACATGCCACCGCACACCAATCAGTTTGTCTGTGAAAACAGCTATGCATGGAAATGAGCATAGGTTTATAGAGATACTAAGGGGAAAATGCAAATTTATACAAATAGTTTCAGTCATCCATAAAAAGCAGCAGCCACTACACACACACGGCAGTTGAGCTTTTTTTTTTTTTTTTTTTTTTAAATCTTGTCATTGTTTGCACAGAATGTGTGTTTCAGATTAAGCCCCCTTACACTTCCATATGTTAGTCTTTTAACATGACAAGAGAATACCAAGAAGGGAGTGGACAGAGGATTCATCTAGCTTTCATGTTCTACAATCTACCACTCATAAAGCTTTGAAGCACAATTTGACTCTATTTGATATAAAGCTAGGGTGGTTTTTTTTAAAACACATGGCTACTTGGTCCCAGAATTACTATTGCAATTTGATTAATAAATCAACTGTAAAGCAAGACAAGTTCATGCTCCAAAGGAGGGGTGAGCAGGGCTGGGGGGGGAGAGGGGGATGGCAGGGGGAAGAAGCTCACTCTCCAAGAGTGACATATTTAAACATTACCTCTGAACATAAAACGAGAAGTGCTGACATTTTTGTATGAAATTTTTCTCTCACTGAAGAGCAACCATCAAAAGTTTTCTTTGCACATCCACCAAATCCAGACATATCTCCCCAGTATTATATTCTACTATGACTTAATTTTTGTAGTAACATTCGAAACAGGTCACTGAGAACTAGCAAAGTTATTCAAGACTACATTGAGTATATATTGGCAAAGGAATAGTCTAAACATCTGTTTGGATGTTTTGACATTATTTTTCATGGATTGCGTTGACATGTAGAGGAAGGAGGAAGCAGTAAAAACCTCACACCTTGAAAGAGTATGGCTTCGTGTTTCCAGACAGGCACCTTTCACAGAGCCTAGGACAGACACCCGAATGAGAAAGCTCTCAGTTATGATCTAATGATCAGACAGCCAGGTAAAACTATCTTGGGCTCCAAGCACAGAGCACAAATTGAGTTGTTTATATTTTCATACTGGTAACATAACAGCAACTTCTTCCAGCCCATGCCAGTATCCAGCACCCCAACAGCCTGTCACACATTAGTCATCTCCTCAGTATGTGTTTTTTATTGCGATAATCATTCTCTAATTACTTTTGAAATTACTTATATGGCTAATGTGAAAGGCTACTGTTTCCCAACCAAATGTGTTTCTTCCTCAATGTAACTTTTCCTACCATACATACTTTTTTTTTTTTTCCCCCTCTGTTTTCTGTTCAAGAGGTAGATAATGAAAAAAAAATTTAGGATATTTACACTCACATGAAGGTTCCTATACTTTGACTGCTACAGTTCCTTCCCACACCCACAAGATATGGCCGAACCAGCTACATGTCATCTTCTTTCCCCCTATGTAAGTGGTCCTACACGATCTCAAATAGCACCAGCCAAACACTACAACAGCATTAACTCAATCAAAGTGCACAAGCTTATTACTTTTTTTTCCCCTTCATTCACATTTCTCATTGTCTCCAACCTTCATTGCAGCAGATCAGCTACTGCAGCAGGGAGCAGCATGCCAGCTGCAGATCCAGCATCAGCCTACGCAGAGGCTTTGCAGGCTGTATGTTTGCCAGCATGTTTCAGGGACCTGCTGGCATCAAGGACAACTTTATTAGCCCGTGACAAGCAGGTGAACGAAGGCAGGCAAGAGAGACCTAACCCCCTCATCCTGCTGGCTTGCACGTGTCTCAATCTCCTCCTGAAGCAGCTCATTTTGGAGGTATCCCTACGGTGAGCTCTGCATTGTCACAGGAATGCTGTGGGCACAGTGTTGGGGCACTGGCACAGCTCCTGCAGCACAGCTAAACCGCTCTGGCGAGGACAGAAAGGCTTCACTGGCAAACAGCTGAGCAGAGAAATCAATACTACCAACATGCACTGCCCTGAGCAGTTCTGACTTATTTACAGTTTCTGCTCTGCCATTTTCAGAACGGCAGGTATCACTTGCCCTCAGATCCTGCCATCCTCCAGTGCCATGAGGACCACTGTGGAGGTGGATACCAAGATGGGAGCCTCTCCACTGGCAACAGTGACATTCATCTTCAGCATAGGCTCAAAAGCATAGTATCTCCTCATGCTCCCTACCAACATGCAGCTGCAACGAGGTCCAATCTGGCACTGCCAGGCTCTGCAGGATGCATGCACGTTTGCCTTTCAGTGCCCCTCACTAGAGCAGGGCAGCTGTGGTCCTGGGGACCTCAGCTCTCCCCAGCCACAGCACCACGAAGCCACCAGGACGGGCCAGCAGTGACTTCAAGCTGATGCGCAGGAACAAGATTAGGGTTGGATTTAGGTCATTCTTATAAAGGACAGCAGCTCAGCTATTCTGCCTGCCAGCACTTTGATTACTACTGTGGTTTACTATTTGTGAAGGAAGAAAAGAACCATCTACTGCAGTATTAACAGATCAGTTACTTGGATTTTCACCGTAAAAAAACCCGAACCCTCACACACATGGTCACACCTTCCTCTTTTCTGCTACAGCAACAGCCCCTGGAAGTGAAACAGTTTCCGTGAGTGCAAGAGGGTTTAGTCTTCCTAAATGGAAATTAAAACAGCAGCTTATCTGGAGGGAAAAAAAAAAAAAAAAAAAGTACAAGAAATTCTCATGATTTAACATATGTGAGGCAGTGCTATTGATAGGAATAATGATGTTTTTCCAACACAATCAATACCTTATTTTTAAAGGAATACAGGACTAAAAACTTAGATGAAGCCAAATGTATAACAGAATAGCCACATCAGGGTTGGGGGAGCATTTAAATCCAGTACCTCTCCAGCCTGTATGAAGACAGAGAAGAAAAGCACTATTACTAAAGCATAATAATATGCTGCAGCCATTAGCAATTCTACGAATGGTCTGTTATTTGAGTAAGCAATAGAGGTACTCCTTATTAAAGGTTATTATAACTGGAAATTATACATGTCAATAATATTGACAATTCTTTATAAAAAGCACCATTTCCTTTGGCTGCAGAAATCCTTCTAGAGGAGCCAAGTCTTTAATGTATAATTCAGAATTCTATTTTAAAACAAAAATCTGTGTGGTGTTACAGTGGAATTCTGGTTTTCCCCAGTAGAAAAACCAAAACAAAACCCACACACCACAAAAGCAACCATGTTTAAGAATAAACTATTACAGCAACTATCCATTCCACCACCTTTAAAGATGATGAGAACAGAAACATTATATTTCAACATGGAGCTAAGATGTGTTGAAGCAGGGGTTATCTCCATATTTAACTAGATACGTGACACTTGCTTATTCCAGCAAAAAAAAAAATTGTTTTCACATGAAAAGCATATTATTCCAGTTTAGATTTTTATCAGAAAGGTTTCCTAGATGTATACCCAGTGTCTCCTTGTTTATTATTTATTATTGTTTATTATTGACAATTTACAAAACCCAGGTTGCTTCAATAAGCCAGCTACTCCATCCAATCCCTCATTCAAAAGACTTGCTTATTCCAGCCTTAGAGTCAGAAGATGTAGTGCTGCATTTGAGCACCACTTCTTAAGGGGGACAGGAGAAATGCTTGAGTCCTATCCCTCTCACAAGCACTATAGAAATCAGAAGTCCTGAGCAGTCTGTTACCACTGCTTCTGAGCAGCAAGCTATTTTGTTACATTGTACCATAAGCCATCTTCTCCTCTACCTGTACGATTCTCATCCACATTCAGGTTGTTTAACCTGGACATTCCTGCAAAATTTTTTATGTGAAATTCTGGACTATACTTAGAAATGAAAAGCACAACTACTGTAGCCCATTTTTCATTTGTGGGAACTGAGTAAATCATGAACAGGAACTGCAAGTGTTTAGATATTCCTGGGTCACGGGAAATCTCTCAGTCTATTTCCAATAAACTAGGAAAAAACCCAATTACTTCTTCTCAGAAAACACCATGTACACGAGATATTGTGTTGCTGTGGTAATGCTGCCAAGTGTTCTGGCACTGCAGGGTGGCTTGGCACCAAGGAAGCACGACGGAGAACCACACGGGCTGCAGGGAGACTCCGCAACGAGTGAGCGCGCAGGTGCCAAGCACACACAAGGACTAAAAAGACTTGCAGCATTCCAAAAGTAAGAGCCTACTAGATAAGAAACACAGTTAGCCAGACTGAAACACGCTCCATATGGTTTTCAACATTATGAAGCAAGGTGACATTTCACTTATTGGGAAAAAACAACTACAAATATCTGGATATTTATAGGGAAACAGCATGAGGTAGAAGCAGTGTTTATTTTTCTCAAGACACTCAGTGTTTCCAGTGAGCACTCTCAGCTTTGCTCGTCATGAAGAAAAAGAATAAAAATTTTAAAAGTCAGTCTTAAAAGCCGTTTCTACAGCGTTAAAGTATACATTGAACTAAGACAATAATACAGTGAATCTTCACACACTGGCCAAAACATATGTTGCTAGACAAGATACAATAACTAGAACGTCTCCTCGCTATAAGCATAGTCTTGAGGTAATATTTTATGGGTTGTGTGTGGAAAAAAAAAAAAGCTACAAAACTTATCATTTCACCCAGCAAGAGGCTTAACCACAACTCCACCAACAGTCATGAAGGCATCATCCAACATGGTCCTTCAGGTCCCAGATCCAACATTGGCATACCACATCCTCTCTCCTTGTAAACCATGCTGGCAAGAGCATCCCCAATGGAGCACAGATGAACCCTTCCACTTGGGAACAAAACACCCATCCATAATTCTCTCTCCACTTCACTCCAAAGCACTAATTACTTTCCCAGTAAAATATAGATAATTTTCATTTTTTAACAGACTCATAGGTTTGTTTTGTTGTTTGTTTTATGTTGTTTTGTTGGGGTCTTTTTCCTGAATTGTAGTTTGTGACACTCTGTGACAAGATACTACAACACACACAAAGTTCAGACAGTATGACAAAAGATGCAATAGAAACAATTTAATGAACAATCAGGCCTTTTTGTCTAAGGCAATGTTAAATATTTACTATAATGAGTTCATTTCAGCATATGCAATTCTAGGGCTCAAAACGGCTTTACCTGAAAGTAGTAGGCATGAAGATGAAAGTGAGCTGAAACGTATTTTCCATCAGCCCTGAATATGAGAGAAAAGCTCCCTTCAACCTATTTTAGTAGAGTTCAATAGGGCACAGAAACCAATGCTGAAAATGTCATGCTTTTCAAAATATTTCACATCAAATGCTCTGCTTTTGTTTTCTGACCTCTGCAACTATTTAGTGCTAAGAAATCCCTAGATAGCTTCCTTTCCTCCCTCAAGTCCCTGGGAAGATTTTTTTCTTCCATCCTTGACTGAGAGCTTAGTGGTAGTGCCACATATGTTTTGACAGCTTTATAATCCATGCACTACTTTACTGTGTGCCTGGGTACACTACCAAGCTCAGCAACAGAGAAACAGCTTTTTACTTTTCAAAATTAATTCACTTAAAATCCATTTGAATCCATTAGAAAAGCCAGCTGTGGAGCAATTTCCTACTAAAAAAGTAGCATGTATGCAAAAGAAAAAAAAAATCTAAGCAAAATGAACAAGTTGTGTGGTAGAAAATTCTCTTCTACTAAATTTATTTTCAGCACTGATCATCCACAGGAACAAGAACTATTAAGCAGGTGACTCTTACCTAAAAGCATGTCAAGACTTTATACAACTTTGGAAACTTGATTTTATTGCATTTTGTGAATAAACTTCACAACAATAAGAATTAAAAAGTTAGTTCCTCACTGTGCCTCCAAGAACATCATCAAAACATTTCACTTCACACCTGATGAATTAGAAGGGGGTGTTATTTTGTGTTTTGTGGCATGGTGGTTTTTCTGTTGTTTGTTTTTTGTTGTTGTGGTGGGGTTTTTTTTAAACTGCAGAGAAAGTGCACAGAAAGAGATTTTGGGCTTAAGCTGCCGAGCAAGGAAAGCATTCATGCAGGGGTGAGTCCTGGGCCGTCCCCAGCAAAGGGAGGGTGCAGGTTGGGGAGCTCCAGATGACAGCAGAGCTGACTCACTGGCAGTTCCATAGCACACCACATGTCCCAGCAAGGTGTCTGTGCCTCAGCTGGTCACCACCAAGTCCATCTGGAAGCTTTAAAACCCTCAAGGATTTTATAACTTCTGCTTCTCTGTACAGAGGAGTGGCTCTGGGGTGACAGAAGAGCTTCTTGTTTCCCTGTGCCCCTCTCATCTGTTCAGCCCTAGCACAGTTCTATTCAGCCAGACCTGGCCTGAGCAAGGCACTTTGTGGTGTATGCAAGCTGCTAAAGGACTTGCAGGTTTGGACATAAGAAGGTTCTTAATTACTTTTTTGCTAAATTGTGGATGATCTGAATGGCAGCTTAAGTCACAGCAACTTTTCATTGGCACTTGACTTCCCCCAACAAGCTCTTTAAGCCCAAGGCTAGATAGATGGAAAGTGATCACAGATACGTCGTTCGATACTGAAAGAACAGGGTATAATTTATTTCTAGAAAATGTTGCAAGAGCTTTTTTTAGAAAGAAATAGCCTTAATTCGTGCATTTCCTGTGATAAAACTTTATGTTCCCTAGAGCATCTTTCTCCCCACTTATTTCGGTTCCAAATTCAATCCTGGTAGCTGGGTTTTTAAAACCTGTAACACAGATTCCTAGATGAGATGATCACTACTGCCTGTCTACAGTGGCATTAATACAACCTCCCAGCTTCAACAGAAATGTTTTCACAGTTACACCTAAAAGCAGAATTATTTTTCCACAGCTGCATTACATTTGTGGCTCACAGCACTCCTTGATCTTCCTTAACATTTCCAACTGCTGAGCTCCCAGCCATAGCAGAAAGCTCTTGTCATGAGTCCCTAAAAATATAACATTGCTCAGTGGTGATATTAAGTCCCATCATGTTTTTGTTACTCTGCTTCTTCCTCTTATCACATCCCAACCCTCCTAGGCATTGAGAATGCTTCCCAAACAGGCACTACCAAAAATGTTTGTATGCTCAAACCATACTGCTGGACCTTAACTGGTTTAAGCCAGGCAAGGACATTTCTACTTGTTACTTTCTTCTGGAGAGGAGGGAGAAAATTTAAAAAGAAGCCTCACTTGCTTTAAAAACAACTACTTGTGGCAACTCATCTTCTCTTTGAAATTATTCACAGTTGCATTTTATAAATAGACATATCACAGATGTGCCAAAATGTCTTTCTTTTACTGAAAAATTGATAGGGGGACTTCCTTTATCTTTGAAATCTGATTACTGTTGCTGGAACAGTTCAGCTAAACCTACTGAGTGACCATAAAGTTGTGCCCTGTAGCTGAGCCACTGCACTGCAAGAACCCACTGTGCTCAGGCTGTCCTTGAGCAGCTCTCCCCAAGAACACTCCTCTCACTGGGGAACAGAGCAGAAATCAGCAAAAGACAAGTTTGAAAGCCTGGGGACTCATCAGGAAAGGCACAGCCTGCCAGCCAACACTGCTTTAAAAATAGTTTCTTTTCAGATAGAAGAGTTAGAGATGACTCAAAGTTTTAAGTAGCTGAATCCCCAATAGGTCACATCATGCAAATCAAACCCTGTACACCATCAGCTGGGAGACTGCTCACGAGCCTGGAGTTTTCTTCTAAAAGCAGCAAGATTGAAAACATACAAACTGCGGTCACTAGTACAAGTGAAAAAAACCCCACAGATTAAAGCACATTTGGCTAATGCTTCAATTTGGAGACCCTAGGGCTGCCTCCAATGTGCGCTCACAGCAAAGGGAAAAGATTCATGGACACCAGGTTAAGATAAAGCTCCTTGGAACATTCAGGCAGCCACCTCTTTTACAGGTGAAAATACGAACTTCAACCAGGGTCTGTGGATCAGTGACAAAGACCATCAAACCTTTCTCTTACACAACCAGAAGACAAGGTACTTCCAGATGCAATAGTAGCAGAGACCTTGCCAGGACCCCATCACCGGGCAGAGGTGCCCACCCTGACTGCTACAGCTGCCTTTAGCTTCCGTCACTCACAGCTCATTCACCTGCAGTGGGAATGCACGGGAACGGGCAAACCCATGCACTTCAGTGCTTTCAAACTCCCAACTCCATTATTAAGTTTACTGTTGTTTTAATTTTCTTTGTGTAGAAACTGACTCGAACAGCTCCTTTTACTTCAGCACAAGTGACCCCTAGGAAGGAATACTGCCTTTTCCCAACATGATCAGCTAAAATCCAGCCACGAACCCTCCAAACATAGTGTTTTTAAAAAATGAGTTCAATCCCGAAGTAAAAAAATGTTGTTATTTGGTTCTGTAGCATTCTGGGGGGCTGAGGGGGAAGAAAGGATGCAGG
>NW_009952873.1:509897-523051 GCF_000747805.2 Chaetura pelagica | reverse complement strand
TCCCTGCGGGAATCCCACCGGGGGGAAGTGGCTTTTTCTTCTCCCGAGTGTGGGAACAGCCGCCACCCCAGCCCAGGGAGGGGCCGCTGGCAGGAGGGGAGGGGGCCCAGGAGCGGCTTTTGTGTGGCCTCCATCCCTGCGCGGGGACTGATGTTACTCGCACCGCGGTAACTTCCCGGACGGGGAGCTGTTTTTTTTTTAGCTACACGCGCTCCGTTTCAAAGCAAAATCGAAAATGGTGCTTCGTTCCCCGGTTTATTTAAGGTTTGATAACCGTTCTGCCGCGCCCAGGAAGAGATCAGTGCTGCTTTATCCCCGTTTCTAAACGCCCTCCCATTGTTCCTACCCGATGCCAAAAGCACCGGCGGACCCGCTCGGGAGCGACGCCTACTTTTAAAAGGACAGGGAGGATTTCGATTATTTGTTTATTTGTAATCTTCTGAGATTTTTCCTCTCCAAACTGTTGGCATCCCTGCTGGTGACAGATAATTCTTCCATCTGTACCTCTTGAGGAAATTGTTTGCGGGATTCAACATGCACTTGCATCCTAGGCTTAATCCATGCATCATGTAACAGTTACAGTCTCACCCTTTGCTTACTGTGGACTCCTCTGACCTCTTTCAGTTATATCTCAGCAGTGCAAGCCACATTTTTTCTTCGTATGTTTTGTTTTTGTTTTTTTTCATTATTCAACAAGCATCTTTGATAAGGAGTTTCCTGCAGGGAACATGATATTTCACATAGCATGGGTCATTTTCTGGAGGTATGTGGAATGGCTGTTTCTTCCTACTTGGAGGCAACTTAGATCAGCATCTCTCTCTTTTTCCCTTTGACTCAACCTCTCAGCTTCCTGTGGTGCTCTATTGAAAGTAGAGAAGAGCTAAAACAATTTCATCACTTCCCAATATCACTAGTATCCAAGAAAAAAGAAGATGAGTCCTCTGTTATGATCACTGTTTTGGGTGGTTACAGCACTTGGTGTAACAAGCTGAACCTTGGCACATCTGCATAAGAGTTTGCCAGGAGACCAGTTATTTTCTCGACTTTGCACTGAGAGTTAGGTTATTCAGTTTGGTTTGTTTATTAACTTGTATGTATTTGCTTATTCAAGCCTAGGTCAGATAAGAGTTTAGTCGGCCTCTGACTCTCATTCAAAACTAATTTTTCTTACCATGGAGAAGTATCATCTTGTTCTCTCGTTGTAGCCTTCTGTTTTGGAGGCCCCATGACATCAGTGTCTCTAGGCAGTCCAAGACAGAGGCTTCACCAGCCTCTCTAGAGGATGTATGAGATAGGACTGCTTCTAAGCTTACCTAAAATCTAACACAACAGTTGTCAGGTGACAGACAACAGTCCTGACCTTTTCCCCTTGGGAAAAGTTTAGGTGTTTTCTGTACAGAGCAGTATTTTTTGCTTGAATAAAGTTCAGTGCACAGACACTTCAATCTCAATAAAATCAGCAATACATATAGCATGAAACAAGGGGACAAAGCACGACCCATGAACTTGCAGATATAAAAATCTAATAAACTCACTCCTCTTCCTGGAACAGTCATGAGATTGAGCTCCCACACCTGCATGTACAGCTCCTACAGACATCCTTGTTGGAGTTTCATGGGGGCAGTGATTTTTTCTTCTAAGATGGCTGAATTAGGCACCAACATCACCCCAATGAGGCCACTCAGCTCCTTTGCAGTGTCAGCAGACTTGGCTGTACCAAGTGTGTCTGAGCTGTGATAAGTCATGTTATGTCTATTGGTTTGGATTATTCTTATCCCTCCATCTAAGTTGTTCCAGTCTTTCCCTCCAAGCTGGCATAGCTTTGGACACTGCATGCTGCCTTTGGGTAGCTCTTCTCTCTCATTTTTTTCCCCTCCATCCTGGCTTGCATCCTAAGGAACCAGTAGATTTAGGAGATTTTAACAGTGGAAATAGGATTGAAAGTTAGCTCACTGGACAACAACGTCAATTATAAGAAAAAAAATCTCAGAGCTCAGCTGCGGGATTTTAGTTTCTTGCTGCTCAGTGGCAATACTTTCCTTCATTCCAGGAGGTGGACTGGGTACCCATGTACAGCTAATTTTTAATTTATCTTCTTTTCAGCTATGCTTGACTCAGCACAAAATCCATAGGAATGCAATCAAATCTCTTATAGGTAATTTCCTTCTTCTGTCCAGGAATAAACAACTGCTCCCAGGAAAAGGTGGCAGAGGCCTTTGCCTTTGGCCAGAGCAAGCCTGCAAAGCAGAGTTAACTGAGTTGCATTGGCTTGCAGCACCCAGAAGAGTTTTGTGCACAACCCGTTCTCTGTTGTCATGAAGTCTTCCCACATTGGGTGCATGAACAAAAGGGCAAAGTGCTGTGGCACCTCTCTATGTCACCTCAGGTACACTGTCTTGTGATGTACAGCACAGGAAAACATCAAGCTGTTCCCTCAATGTCCATAATTGCCTCATCTCCTTACTGAGATTTCTTGCACTACTTTTTTTTTTTTCCAGAATCTGGGCATTTTGGTTGGTTTCGCTGTCCAAACTCACTCTGCCTGGGTCACCAGTGCCTCTCTAGAGGGCTTGCCCTGCTTTAAAGACAAACCAAACCCTTCTCCTCTACTTGCAACATTTATTGCTTAAATTTTGCAGCGGTAACAGTTCCACAAAGGGACTGTGGAACTTCTTGCAAGAGCAAGAGGATAACGAAAATGGGGCTCCAAAGCATCATGAATTTCTACACATACTCAATTGTCAGCCAAATGCCATAAAAAAGCATTTGTAAAGCCTGGGAAGAAGCAGTGACTGACAGGATTGGTAACTGGATGGGATTATGGTTATTTTTTCCTTTCACCAACAAAGGGTGTTAAAGATCCCCAAAGGACATGGATGGACTGGATGTCCCCCATTCAAAGCATATTAACAATAATCCTGGGGATCTAAGGCTTGTCCCTGGCACAACCAGCTCTAAACAATGTCAGAGCACTAGGAGCTTCTTACGTGCTTCTCCAAGGGATAGGGATAAGGTAGTATTGAGAATTTCAGAGTGAGATGAGCACAAAAAACCTACTAGTATAGACCACATATGCCTGGGACCTTTTGCTTTGATCTGCTCTCCGGTGGCAGCAGCTTTTTCCTATCACCAGCTGGATTGCAAGCAGTGCAAGACAACAAGGAAAGGTTTCTGGCTTGGGCTGATGGGTTCTTCTTCTTTAAGTACCTGTGTTTCCAGCTGCAGTGAATATTTCTCTCAATATCAAGTCGGTTTTGCTTTCCCTCTCCTTAAAGTCTCAGCATATCTTCATTTTTCAGGACCTTTTAGCTTAAACTCGGTCAAATGCCAACGAGCGTGTCAGCCTCCTGCCCTTAGGATCTGCCATAAAAGATCAGACTGCAGGCCCATCAGGTTATTTGTCCTATTTTTGCAAGAAGCCAGTGCTTCAGAGAGGTGGAAAAAGCCTGCTATTTAAAGGTTACATCCCTTCTTCTTGCTGTGACACTGTTGCTTCACTTTTTATTTTCTTTAGTGTTCTTCAGTGAATTGGAAATCATGCTACTGGTGATGTGATGGATTGCTTGACTCCTTCACACAGCTCTGTAGATCTTTCACCAGCTGCCAAGCCACATTGATTTTCCATTGAAAGCCTCTCCTGTTTTGCTCTAATATCTGTGTGGTCATGAGATCCTGTAGTGCAGAAGAGAGGGAAAACAACTGAGATGCAATATAAACGTTTGTAATGCTCAGAACAGTTTTCTACTTATGGCTGACTCTCAGTTCAGAAGTTCACAGTGCTGCAAGCTACTTCGTGAGAAGCTAAGTGTGAATAGTCAGCTGAATGAAATAGGATAATGTGAGACCAAAACTGAAGTCATTCTGGCACAATGCAGAGAAGAGCTTATAGCAGAAGTGGGAAGAAAACCAACAACAGCAAGGTTCACAATGAAAGCAATTTTTATTCTTTGAGCTTATGCAAGAAGACTACTTAAAGCACCAGAAAGATATTGGCTGCCTTAGGGTTTTGAACCAAATAAACCAAATCTAGCCAAAAATAAACCAAAGCTAGCCATAAGACATAAAGTAAAGCATGTTTCCTCCAACACAGTTCATCATTGCTCAGAAAACAGGTTTCCAGGCACATACTCGAATATTAAATCAAATTATAATACCATTAAAGCAAGTAGCTCATCTTCTACACTGGCTGCATATCTATAAAGATTAAGCTTGAATAAAAGCACACGGCAAGGCTTTCCTCTGTCACATTTTGTGATTATTATTCATACAGCAGAATCAGAAATAACAAAGTAAAAGATGACTGCTTTCCTGCATCTCTGCCACAAGATCTCTGAAGCCTCCATGATTTAAAACTTAGAGGTTTAAAATCTCTAATCCCCTATTGTAGCTCACTGCATTTTATTCATTTTATGTACATCTATTATATGCATGCCCTTGCATTGCAAACACATATAGACACATTCCACTTTTATCTGCTTTCAGAGAGGATCCTTGAGGGAGAGGTTTCACAAAGCAACAGAAATTACTTCATACCTAATTGTACCTTCTTCCCCCTCCCTCCCAGGCCCTATGTTCCTTCTGCTTCCTTCACAACGACAAAAACAAACAAACAAATATATGGCTTTGTCTGCTTCCTTGGTGACTGCACCCAGTTCACCATAAGAAAATTCCTCCTACAACATAGGCAAGGATGGAAATCTGTTGCCTGTCTTTGTTTGCACAGTTGTACCTCTGCAAGCCAAGAGTCACAGTGTGCAGCTCAGCCCTCTGCAGAGTGAGGCACCTCCTCATCTCCCATGCTCCAAACGTCCCCTCCCAGCCTGAATGAGCCTTCTCAGGTGTTCAGTTCACAGAGGGGCAGTAGCAATGGCACCCCAGGCAGATAGGGCACACAGACTTTGATCACTGCCTCAGAAACTACTCCCAGGCAAGTCCAGCAGTTGCCATGCCTAGTTTTGGAGGTTTGTGTCCTTTGCCACCCTGCCCTTTCCTCACCAAGTGTTCAGTGGCACAGAATGCTGAAAATCTGTGGTTACTCCTGCTGTTTCACTCCACTTCTGTCATTGATTTTATGCTAAGCTTGCAAGATGCACCTCCTCCTGCTGAGGAAGTCTTACCCTCCCCCTAACCCCCATGAAGTCCAAAGTAGGATTATACACAACCATTTCACTTTATATGATTCAGTGTCAAGACCTAGAGGTCAAAGACCATATTATGCTCAGATTAAGGTGTGCCTTCTGCTCTCTGCTTGTAGAAAATGCACAGACTGTTCCAACTGCTACTGAGATAAAACCTAATCAGCAAAGTGTGCTGCTTGGATAAATCTCTAGCATGTCATACGCTAATGGAGGTGTTGTGCCTGGAGCATCAAGCTAAAGCACCCACACAGGGATTTTCATCTTTGTCGAACAGCATCACACACTTTCTGCATGACCTTGGCCAAATTGCTTGTAGCCTGGCTTGCAGAAGCACCAGACTCCTGTAAATCGGGTCAGTGAACTCCCTGTGCTTCAACTGCCCACAGGAAAAGAAAGCAAATGCTGCTTCTCTTCTGCCTGAGCATCTGTCAAGCACAAAGCTCTATTGTCCCCAAAGCCAGCCTACTGGTGCTGCAGCAGCCTCCACGCCGAGTCCTTCCAGCCCACGCGTCCCATTGCTATCATCTGCTGACAGATGCCTTTCACACCTGGCCTGAGGTGAAGCAGGCATTTGGTGGGGATAGCAAAGCTCTGATCTTCATTTTTTAATAGTTTTTGGGGTTTTTTTGGTGAGGATGTTTTTTTTCCCTGCCTCTAAACTGTGATTCCTCTGCTTTCAGTGCTTGAGGACCTGAATACTTTGCAATCTGTTGGCTCAGGAAAGACCTGAGGAGGTGAAAGAGTCTTGTGACATAATTTATCTGCCCATGTAAAGCATGAAGGGGCTGTGGCCTTTTAAAAACAAACAAACCAACAACAGACTAAAGCGTCCTAAGTACAGATTGTAGCAAGGAGAAAGACAGGAGGGGATGCTGGTGAGCTGCTTGGACCACACGCCCACAGCAACGTTGTCTATGGTGGCAGGGGTTCAGGCAGAGCTGTGCCCTGCTCTGTGCTCCCAGGCAGCTGAACTCTGGCACAGGGAAAGCTTCCAGAGAAGATGTGGTCAAGCTGTCAAATCTACCCGAGTGATGGCACTGTGTTCCAAGCCTAGTTACAAACATTGCTTTCCTTTATCTCTGTCTCCAAAAATCAGGCAGACATGTCCTGTGGTACCAGTAGGACTGTGGATCGACCCTTCATTTTCACGTGCTCTGGACAAAATCTGTCCATGAGCAGCGGGTAAGCTCTTTTCCAAAACACCTTTGGCCTCTGTACTAATGTAATTAGAGACTGATTTCAACTCTCTCATTTTCAATTTCCCCAACTTCCCTTTGAAGTGTTATTCAGTAAGAAGTGCCAGACACCCTGCATCTGCATTACAATGCATCCTAGCACACTTGAAAGCCCAAGGGCGTGCTAAAGAAATCCAAATCCACCAAATCCATAGTCCGTATACAACAAGAGATCAAGGACGGATGAAAAGTATTTCCTGCAATGAATATGCATTGTGAATTGTTTCCTCATTTAGTAAGGATTGTTGCTTTGCTGTGTGCTGTGTTATAAGAAATGTTCACATTATTGCAGCAAAGTTATATTATGAATCCAAAAGCAGTTCTTGTAAATCAAAGCACTAAAAGGTTTGTTTCAATTTCCCTACTAGTGTTTTTAGCAGAAGTGTAAACATTTATGTCCAAAGGTTCAACCATATCTCTCAAGCCTGATAAAATAGCACATGACAGCTAGATTGTAGCTTTTCTGCATTGGCTTACTGCACTCCTCCTTTAGCTTAGTAATACTGGAAACAAGCTTTGAACTCTCATCAAACAGAAGGACAGAGATCAAAGTGATTTATTCTCCTTGGGGATCATGTTTCTTGGTGACTTCCTTGCAAACCAATGGCCACGGGTTATTTAAACCTGGATCCATGCTGGGCAATTCCTGCAGTTCCCATTAGGCAGAAGTGAGAGCATTTGACACTGTCTCATGTTAAAGGGCTTGCTCAACACCTCCTTCCAGGCCAACAAGCTTCGACTATTACTGAAAAATCCCAGTAAAAGGTATTTCCCAGACTAAATCAGAGCCATTGCCTTCTTGGTGCTCAGCACTACCAGGTAAGGTAAGAGAAGTGAAGGCAACAGAGCAGCAGCAGTGTTTGGTGCCAGGCATTGTCAACGTGTCCGGCTGCTTTGACTCTGATGTCAACCCATAGGTGGGGGCCAGGATCAGGCCCAGGAAAGGGAATTATGTTGGGAACGTGGTCCCAGGAACGTGGGGCACGGGATGGCTTGGTGAAGGCCACAAATGGGCAAGGAAGGGCTTTAGGGAGCTGAAAACAAGCCCTGCTGTAACACCATGAGGACAGGGACTTACAGCCCCAGGAATACTGAAATGGGGTCCTGGGCTGTGAATAGGGTTGGGGGAGCCCCAAGGGGTGGACAGGACCAGCAAGACCCACGAGTGCCCTCAAAGGCCTTGTGCCCCGGACATACATCAGAGATGTATTTATTTCATTTGTGGAAGTGCTCAGTTTCTTGTTTGGAAGAAGACGGAGCCTGTTTGCTCTGTTATCCTTGTGCCAGTTATTCAGACTGAGGATTAACCTGTCTGCAGGTGCTTCTACAGCTGGATGCAGCTGCTTGTATGAAGCCTGATGCCTCAGCTGATAAAACCCAAGATGCAAGATCTCACAGCACAGGGCTGGGGGTCTCACAGGCTGCCTTCACTATTGAGAGCCCTGGGGCTGCATCAAGGAAGCATCGAAGCTGCTCTGCGTGTAACCTGTGCAGCCCTGCAGCAACAGACCTGGCTGGGAGTGATCCTGCTCCCACCCAAGCTGCACTGCACTGTGTCCTCTGCTCTGGGGAAGGAAGTTGCAGTGGGCTGCAAGGCACTGAGCCAGCTTGGAGAAGACATCATACATAGGCTAACATCACTTTAAGTTGCTCTGTTAGCAAACCCCATGGATCTAGTTCTGTGTGTATTTGAAACCTATTGATAGAAAAGTGACAGAGTTACCTGTATCCTAAAGAAGAGGTGATCTTCTTCTTTGAAAGGTATGCTGCATAAGGATGGATGGGGAAGCCAGTGGAAGTAGCATTTTGTAGGATAATACTGAAAATAGATAAGAGGCACGAAGACTGAATCCTTTTTCAGCCCCTTGTGACCTTCCCTTGCCTCTGTGTTCATAAATGAGTCCTTAGTCAAATTGAACTTAAGCTCCAGCATTTTTACCATGCGAGGGATCTGGCTGGTGTTGCAGGGAAGCCAAATTTTCATTCCTCTGGGTATCCTTGCATGGTTATAACTTCTTTTCCATGCCCTCTGGGTACCACTGCAAAATACCCAAAGGAGCAGAGGTCCTGATATGGCATGACCCTAACTCGCAACTAAGTTGCTTGAAGGCCCTGAAACCCTTCCCAGGTGCAATAGCAAGGAGGCATATAGTATGAGGTCCTTGGCAAGCAACTTCCTCTAGGAGCTCTGGTGAGTAAACCACCTGTCTATCTTGTGTCTGTCTCAGAACTCCATAATTTCCTCTGTCCCCAGGTCTCTGGGAGGGTCAAAATGTTTGGCAGACTACCATGTGGAAGACAAAAGGAAGAGTTCAGCTGGTGCCAGGCTCTGAGTACAAGTGGGAAACTATGAAATTTGAATTACAAAACCAACTGTCTGCTGTGAACTGATGTAGCTCCTTGAAAACTTGATTTGCTTACCTTATCCCTGGCATCAATGGCTATTAGCATGGTCCTTAACATCAGGTAACCAAAAGCATTACAGCTGCAAGCTTTATTTCTTGAGCAAGCTGGAGCAATTGTTTTTGCCTGGAGAAAAGGGTGGGAATTAGTCATAGGTTAAAACACAGCCTACCTGGCAACAAGGTAAGTTGAGCCTGGGAAGCATTGCCTGTGTTAGGGCCCCAAGCTGTTTTCATATTCTCATGCTCTAGAATGAATGTTGGCTTTACTCTGTTGCTTGATGTTGTTTCTACCTTTCAGAAATCAAACTGAAGAGCCCTCATAGTGCCTAAGCAGCCTCCTGCCGATGTGTCCCACATTGGGCTCCCTCCAGAGCTGGTCCAGACCTTGGAGATACCCAAATGCTTATTGCAGACTGCTGTGACCTTGACCTCTGGCCACCCAAGATAGGACACTGGGAGATAGAAAGATATTAAAGATTATCATAGTAGCATCAGAACAGTGTAAAAAGTACAAGTTCAGCTTGTATAAGATGGCAGGGAGCTATGAACAAATCTCACTGCAACCTGTCCCTCTCCCACCTCTTTCAGTGTACTAATACAAGTATTTGTACAACCAGAGTGGCTGTGCCAACGTGGTAGCTGCTTCCTCTTTGTTGCTCTCTGTGCCACAACCTTCTTGCTATGTAACTACAACCGCCAGAGCACCTGTTTTTATAGGACACATCTCTGGACATGCTCATTAGCTACAAATATGTTCATCAGGCTGGACTGCTTTCTGTCTAATTTTCTTCTACATTGAGGCTTCACTCAGGCTCACGGACTGTCACAGAATATTGATGGGACTTGAAATTTAGAGGTGCAAGTGTCATCATTTTAAGACATATATGGGAGTCATAGTCCCAGTATTTCAAGGAGACTTCAGCCATTCAAAAACAGGACTTGAAAATATGTATCCTCTAGTTTTAACATCAAAACAAGTATCCAAACAGTACCCACAAAGAAGCACAAACCATTAGACTCTCTGTGCTTTTCCAGGCTTTGTCTGAGCTACAAAAATGCTCCCATATCTGATTGTGTTTTAATACAGGCAGCTGGCTGAGGCCAGACACACTGTAACTACACATACAGTCAAAGACAAAATCAAGAATTATCTCAGAAATTATAGTTTTAAACTTCTTGGTCTTACCATCAGGGCTTTTACAGGGGCTCCTCATGTTAGGAAGACTGAGTCTGCCTTAGCACAAGGGCCAGATCAAGCTTCTCCTCATTTTATCACTCTCCCCACCACCCTACAAAAAATTAAACAAACAAATAAACAAACAAACCTACACTTTGCAGATTCCCCTTCTTACATCAGCTGCCAGAAGGTACTTAAGTCTTCATCTTTGCCAGCTGCTGCTCATTCCTGCTCCCAGCCTAAGGCAGCTGGCAAGGCAAATCCTGGAAAGGTAATCCTATGACAAAAACCATCAAGTGCTTTTCCTGCTCCCAGCAGAAGGCAGCTGGCAAGGCAAATCCTGGAAAGGTAATCCTATGACAAAAACCATCAAATGCTTTCAGGACATATTACAGGTAATATGTGATTTGTTTTGTTAGGATATCTGTTCTTCAACTGCAAAAGGTGAACAGTGGTTCTGAAATGAGTAGGTGTGGATTGTAGCTGAAGGCACAACAGCATAATTGAATCGCCTCTCCCGTACCAAACCAGAGCTCTCATTTTCAATTTTACCTTAGCTATGAGTTAATGTGCCAGCTACATTTTGATAATGACTTGCTTCTGCAGCCTCTGGGTAACACAAATTGATCCTGATGTGCAAAACCCTGACTGCTGATATCGACTTGGTGGGATGCTTTTTACAAATCAACAGAGCTCTGAATCCACCCATCTTCCTCTCTGTGAAAGTGTACCAAGGCCCTATCACTGCAGCAAACTGTGGTAACTGGCCTTGCAAAAGAGAGGTCTGGCAATTGGGGCTGTAACAGCTGGAAGAGAAGGAATGAGCTCGGGAGATCACTTGGCTGCCAAATCTTGGGCCTGCCTTCCTCTGAGTTTATCATTGTATCTATGAAGATTCATGAGTTGTGGGCTGGTTGACATGAAGATAGCTCCTCTCTGCCTTCCCCTTCTCTCTGTCCGTGTGCAGTTCCATTTCTTTTGTGTTAATTGGCTCAAACAAGATTTCCCCCGAGACTTGGGCAGTTGTATCATCAGCCAGTAATCCGGTAATTCCCTTGGACATGGAGGAGTCCCTTGTGTGTTACTCTACAACTGCATTTTGCAAGTGTTGCGCTCCTCCGTGATAAGCCAAATCGATGTTGTGTTGTGATCAAAGACGTCCTTGTCCTCAGAGCAAATTCCAGCCCAGCTATGATAGTTGGTTGCTCAGCATATCATACAGCTGAGCAGCAGAAATTCTCAAGATGTCACCGTCTAAAGCAAAAAGCCTTTGGAAATTAAACCTTTTTTTTTTTTTTTTCTCACAGAGGACAAGCTTTGATACTTCTTCTGAAGTAATTGGCACAAAGCATGTCCTGAAAGTCTAAGTGGCTTCCTTAGACTTTCACAAGGCAGCTATCATTGATATCTGAGCTTTCTTATGTCATGCTAAGAGTGTACACCATAATAACTGAATATTTGTAGTTAAATAAGAAAAAGTGGATTTCTGGTTTTAGCATCCCAGCCAATGGGAAGAAAGGACTTAACTCCTCCTCTTTCACCTCAGCAATCTCTAAGCTACGAGCAGCCAGTCCTGCTTTACAAGAGTAAAAGGCATTAAAACATCCCTATAGCTTAAGATGTCTGTGGGCTTCAGGCTGTGGCAGGTGGACCTCAGCTTCTGCCTGGGTCCTGCCCTCCTCCCGGTGCATCGTCTGCACCTTGGCCGCTCTGCAGTCCAGCAGAGACGGAATCACCCATGTTTAAAGAAAAGGCCCTGCTTTAGAAGTTGTTTTCTCAACCTGGAGAGCACATTTTAATTGCACTAAGCCAAGAAATCACTAGATGGCCTCATAACCTCAGCGATTTGGGCAGATGCAGGGCTGTGTAATTGACAGATTTATTTTTAAAAGACCTGGCACCGTAAGTGCTGCAGGACTTAATGCTCATCACCTCAGGCAATGCACAAAAGCCTTTTCAAACTGCAGGATGTGAAATTTGGGACTGGAAAGCTACAGAAAACCTTATTTGTCACTCTTGTTGTCATAAAATGCTTGCATACAGTGCTTAGGGACATGGCTTAGTGATGGATTTGGCAGTGTGCTAGGTTAGCAGTTGGACTTGATAATCTTAAAGGTCTTTTCCAACCAAAATGATTCTGTGATTCTATTCCCTAAATCCTGGCAGATGGGACAGGAGATGGGGCAGAGACCTGGTGGCAGCAGTTGGAGAGCTGCAGTCTCTTCAGCCGCCCTTGGCTGGAGCCAGATAATCAACACAGCAAAACCAATCCCTGCAGGAATGATGGCCACGGGATCACGGACCAGCCAGCTGGGAACTCAGGAACCACCTCCAGCCCCAGCCCGGCCTGACTGCCCCCTCAACAGGGGCTTGGTCCTGACCCTGAGCCCACCTGAGAGGTGGAGGTAGAGGACAGAGGCTGGGGGGAAAGGGAGGAGATGCCAGAGGGTTTTGTTTCACTGCCAGGGGAAAATACACTTTGTGGCCCCTGAGGAACCACCACTGCTTGTGTGCTGTCGGGTGGCTGACCTGCAGCAGAGCTGTGCCTCCGGGAGTGACAACAAAACAGTGCTTTGAGGGAAGAAGCCTCTTCACAACCGTAGTGAAGAGAGTTTGGGGAGGAGAGAAGCAAAGGGACCTTAAGAGCAGCAGAAATAATAGGATGGGTGGAGCATGAGGAAAAGAAACGTGCAGGGGGCAAGACGGAGGTTCAGCTCACCCGAGGAACAGACCCAGCACTGGAGCACTGACGGGCTGGTCTTCTGGTGGCTGATGCCTTCAGTAGTTGTCACTGCTTGAGGCTGGGAAACCTGGGTGAGTCTGTTTGACAGAGGCCTTGATCTGATGTGCAAAGGGAGTAAAAAAGACTGTCTCGTTTTCACTGCTGTCATGTTTGGAGATCATAACACAGAACCAAGGAATGGTTTGGGTTGGAAGGAACCTTAAAGATTGTCCAGCTCCAACCCCACTGCATGGGCAGGAACACTAGACCAGGTTGCTCACAGCCCCATTCAGCCTCGCCTGGAACATTTGCAGGGATGTTGTTATTATTCCTTGTCCCACGTGAATTTTTACTCACGTTTTAAGACACAGAGCTACTTTACATCGACACGAGTCTTTAAAGAAGCGTTTCAAACGCAGCGGGAGCAGAGCTATGGCACGGCGCCCGGCCAGCCACCTGGAACAGACCCAGCCGAGC
>NW_009952873.1:482397-509709 GCF_000747805.2 Chaetura pelagica | reverse complement strand
CAGAGGGGTGCCCAGTGCCGGGGTGCGTGTGGGTTGGGTGTCAGTGAGGTCCTTGCCCCCCCTCGCTGAGCAGGGTGGAGTTGGCCGTGGTCGGGTCTGGTTGCCTCCGACGGGAAAAGAGGGCTCGGTGTGGTTGTGTTCGGGAAGGCACCTGCTGCTGTCAGGGGGGGAAAAAAAGGCAGCTTAAAATGCGCAGAAATTATTTTTTTGTTTCGTTTGTTGTTAGGTCTTTTGGTTTGTTTGTTTTGGGGGTTTTTTGTTTGTTTGTTTGTTTTTTGTTGTTTTTTTAAAAAAATTGTTTTTGTTCGTGTGTGTTTTGCTTGGTTTTGTTTTATTTCTCCTTTCCCCGAGTTCTACTCACTCACTGATTTTATTCCCAATAAGATGGGAAGGCCAGGAGTGCCAAACAAGGATACCTATCCTGATGCCTTCCTGCACTGAAGCTCAGTTTGGCGTCTTGAGTGCAGAGCTCTTGGCAGGTATTTCTCCACGGACAATTAATTTGAAAGGAACAACCATCATGACAAGCAATGCAAAACACACGGTACTGAGTTGCAGCCCTGCTGGTTTGCAGCAATTCATGGGGAAAAACCAGCACACAGCATTAACTGGCAAGATTTATATTCCTGATTGATTTTGGTTAACTTCATGCTTCCCTCAGGCAGATGGGGATTATATAGCCATGCCTTTGGGAAGGAAGGCATTCCTTAATTACATGCATTAATTAGATGGACTCTGCTGTATGGCCTTCTCAAGTGTGGAAAAATGCAAAACTTGCAGTCATGTGCATTTATTTGTAATAAAACTAAACACCCTTTAGCCAGTGATTTAAACAAAGACTTAACTGGACCATCAGCCTAAATAGAAGAGTCTTACAAGAGGGAAGTTCACAGGTTAATAGTTTAGTAAGCAATCAAACTAAAGCAGGGGCCAGCACACAACAAAAATGCCGCTAAACACATATGAGTTTTTACTGAAGATACAGACAAATAAAGAAAAACTGCAATACAAAGGTTTGAGGCTTTATTGGCATATTTTTCCTATTGTCTCTTTTTTTTTTTTTTTTTTTTTAAGGACAACCTGCACAGCTTTAGATGATAAAGCTGGCCATAATTCTCCTGTTGTGAAAAACTGGCAGAGGTGGGCTGAAGTTGGTTTTCTTCATGCCTCATTCTGCTTTTTCATGAGAACCACTGAGGAAGAGAGAAAATTATGGCAAAACAGAGAGCGAGCACATTGACCTCCTCTTCTTTAAGCCCTGGGGGTGCATAGCCTTGAAGTCACTGAAGAAACATCACTTAAGTAGCATTGTTCTTCTTTCAGGAATTGTCATCCGTGACTATGAAAAACAATATCCTGTGAGTTTGCTTCAAGCTTTCTGCCTCATTAGCTGTGGTCCTCTGATAAGCTGTACTCCAGGTTCTCCTGGGGAGGGTTTGTTCTTGAGGGGACATGGCCTTCCGTAGCTGGAAGTGGCTCCTCCTCGTGGGCAGGCAGAACACCTTTGCCAAAGCTTGGAGGAGCAGGAGGGGCGGTCCCTCCTTGCGCTGGAAGCGCTGCTGTCATTGGAGTGCCGGCAAGTCTCTGGACCCCGAGGTGAAAGCGTTTTTAGAGGAGAACACAGAAGTCACCAGCAGTGGGCACCTCACACCAGAGATACGACTGCGCCTCCTCACCCCTCGCTGCAGGTTCTGGAGGGAAAAACCTGACCTGTGGCCTTATGGGGACCCGTTCTGGGCAATTTACTGGCCAGGAGGCCAAGCCCTCTCCAGGTATGCAGCATGCATCATCAAAGTTGCTAAGTCCAGTGTGCTGTGAGCTAGGACGTCTGGCCTGGCTCTGTAGCGATTCCTAGTGATGTGTACCTGCCTTGTATGACAACACATTATCCATACTTCTCTCTGCTTCTACAGGAGAAGCACAATCTCTGCTGGTTGTCAGTGAAGTTTCAGCACTAAGTTATAGAATAACTTGTGGCTCTTAAGTTGAAATCTGTTGTCTTCAGTGGTGATGCACTTTGTTGCCAACAGAGCTGAATTTGGGTCTGTAGAAGAGCTGTGCAGTTGCCATCAAAACCTAGACATGTGTTTAATTCTATCACTCAGTGGCTGTCCAAACAGGAGAGCTAGTTTGTTTAACACACTGGGTTGTTTGTGTTGTTTGTTTTTTTCAGGAGACAGGCAGGAGTGGAGATGTGTGCCTGGTCTGTTGAGAAAAGTAGATTCATGCTGATGCACTTGCAGTGCTTTCTGAACCACTCTCCTTATTTAGGAGCTTTACAGTCAAGCCTTATTGTGGCTGTCTTTTAGTCACGTTGGAAGCCACATTTTTATTTTGGTCACTTAACTGTCAAAATCTCTTTAATGTTGCAGATTCCCAGGAACTAGTGAGAGCTTTTTTATTCTGTTAAATCTCTCATTTTGAACAGCAGACAAATATTTGTAATTTTTACAGCAAAGAACAAACTGTCAGACATTCCCCACATAGACAAAAGGGAAGAATCCGAATTGGGGCCTTGCTGTTTGTCTGCAAGAAGGCATAAATAGGAAGGCATTTTTGGCTGGGTAAAAGATGAGTCTTACACTTAAACTGAGAGTTGATTAGCCTGCCATTAAGATGAACTAGGGCTCTTTGGAACATTGTGTAATTAAATTAGGTAAGGTCATCTCTAAATTTTCTTACCGTATGATTCATATGCCCAGATATTTGGGTAACAGTAACAATTATCTGGCATTTCATTGCTTTATTGACTTATTGTTTATGCACTTGTTTTGATGTATTTGGAATGTCAGAAATTAGCTGCATAATCTGGAAAAGTAAAAGGGAGCATGAAAGGATGCTGCTTCCATAACTACGCTCATTTCACAGCTAGCATTTCTACATCAGGAGTTTCCTATTTCAAGCTGTTCCCCTTGGTGTAACCTAAGATACCTCCTTAACCCAGCAGGGCAGACAGCAGTCTCCAACAGCAGCATCATGCGCTGTGTTCATGACAGGGGATACAGTCGTTTCCAGCTGTCCTCAGTCACCACAATCATTAGCAGTAACTTGAGAACCAATCAGCTCAAAATGAGGCACTTGCTGCATGAGCCCACATCGTGCTTTACACAAGTCACCACAGGGAAGTCATTACAAATCCAAGCGTAGCCCCTAGAAAGTGGAAATGAGGTGCTTTCCAAACATCTCAACCCTGTCCTCATCCTGTCGGTGAACTATGGGCTGTCCGCAGAGAAATGGAGGTCACAGGGAAGTGTTGCCAGACAGCCGAGCTGAGCCTCTGCAGAAGCCTCCGGTGGGCTCAGAAAAGAGAGCCTTTGGAGAGCTTCAAAGTAGCAAATAATGCTACAACTTCATGGTAACAGCATAACGACGCTAAGCACCAGACCTTACTGGAGGTGATTTTCTTTGCACTGAGCCAGTTTCACTCATTGGATTCATAACTCACAAGCACCAAGATGTCTGGTAGGATCCTTGTGGAATTCCTTCTAGGACTATTTCATATGTAGGACAGGATGCATGGGATGTCAGATCCTCCTTATGTCACCTGGGTTTCAACTTGGGTATTTTGTATCTTCTGTCCTGGTCTTGACCTTCCTGCTGTGGTCTCTTAATGGCTTGAACTACTTAGTTCGGAGTAGGTTGTCTTTTGTTATCCCAGTCTGGGCTCATAGGAATATGTACACAGATGTGCTGGGATCTAGGTGCCATTAACATCTGACGCTCCTGTTAGGTCTCCTTCTGCCATCCCTGCTGGTACTTCTTGGCCCAGGCATATCCATCTATTCCATCCATGTACATGAATCTTAACATTTCCATTACAGTCTGCATTGGAACCCACTGCAAAAGCTGTGCTGACCAGTACCCTGCATGAAGTCAGCCATCACCCTCCATGCCAGAAAACACAAACGTAGAGTCATTTCCGATTTTTACTTTAAAAGAAGTTTTGCAAATTGGTAGCAAATCTATGGCAATTTGTAGTAATTTATGTCACCTAGGCCTCTTCCTTCTGTCACTCAGGGCTTTCCCCTTTGCAGAGTATTGAATTGCTAGGCAATGGTTTGATTTCTGGACCTTCATTAATGACAGTATGATTCAGAGTGTTTAACATTAGTAACTGCTGCTTGCCCTATGCCAGGTGTCCATTTCTAGCCTAGAGGTTTTTTGCTCTTGTCAAGTGTCAGGAACTAGATTAAGATAATCTTTCTGCTCACTGCTGCTCTAGTGTCATGTTTTTGTTGCTACTCAGTAACAACGTTAAGCAGACTGAAGTATCTGCATCTGTTCCTGCATGGTTCAGGAAAAGAAAGAGGAGAAATTCCTCTTCTTCCAAGCACTTGCATAAGCAGTATTTTAGGGCAATGGGGCTTTGTCTTTTGATGGGTGCAATACTCAATGCAAATACATCATCATGATCCTTCAGATTGCTTTTAATTTCTACAAGACCTTGTTTTCCTGTTGCTGATGCCAAGCATTTTAGTCACCTTGCAGTTTGTGTCCATTTATTAGATAAGCTCACCTGTCAGAGAAGGATCTAATTGAAATAAAATATTGATTACTTCACTGAATTTTTTGTTTGGGGTGTTGGGTGAGAAGTAAGGGAGAAAAAAGATATTTTTATATCAGCAGGAACAAATAAGGAGCTATGTACTAGCTGTACATGGGGAATACTGTTTTTAAGACATCATGCTTCATTATATGTATGCTGAGAATTCATGCAGTATAATGCAAAACTGAGAAATTTGCACTTAAACAGTTTTTCTTTTCAGGTATATTTTAGATAATCCACATGTTGTTAAGGGACGATCAGTTTTGGATCTTGGAAGTGGATGTGGAGCAACAGCAATAGCTGCTGTGATGAGTGGTGCATCACAAGTCCTTGCTAATGACATTGACCCTAGTAAGGCCTTTTTTTTTTTTTTCCCCCCTCCATCTTTGTGTAAAGATACTTACTTTTTAAAGCACATTTTACAGACTTTGCTTTATTTGGAAGAAATTCAGGCTCCAAGCAGAGTTCTAAGAATGCTAAAAAGATGAATGGATTTTACCAGTATTTGAAGCTGGGCTGTATCAGCCTCTCTTCCACTGACAATACCTCCATAGTTCCTTAGAATGGACAAACAGCGAAGTTCCTATCAAATCTTGCCTATATATCATCATGGCTGGTTTGGAAGAGAAGCCCAAGTGCATGCAGCAGGCCTCTCTGTAGGACCACAGCCCCATCCCTGGAGGCTTTTAAGGCCAGGATGGATGAGGTTTTGTGCAACCTGGACTACTGGGAGGGGTCCTTGCTCATGACAGGGGGGTTGGAACTAGATGATCTTTAAGGTCCCTTCCAATTGTAATGATTCTATGATTTTTCTGCACTTTCATATAATGGGGCCTAGATTTTTGCCTTTTTCCTCCCGATTTTTTCCCCCATAATTAACTTATTAATTCAGTTTATTAATAATTTAATTACTCATTGGTTAGGGAGGAAGTATATCCATAGATTCAGGCAGCTGGATATTCTGGTTTGATTCCATTTTCATTGGTACCATTCCACAAATAGATTTTCCCTGTGTCATGGTGCAATGAGAATAAAATTCCATCACTTTATGCCAGATTTTGACCCCTAATGAAAACTGTGGAAGTCCCTAGATAGGATAAACAAAAATACTTAAGAGATTAAATTGAAAGATAAGTCAAGGAAATTTGTAAGGGGGTTGAACAGCAGAATCTTAAAATGTAACTTTCATTTGACTTTTCTTCAGTTGCAGGAATGGCAATGATCTTGAATTGTGAATTGAACCACCTGAATCCCTTCCCCATCACCATTAAGAACATCATTAATTCAGACGTTGGCAAATGGGACCTAATTGTTCTAGGAGATATGTTTTATGATGAACAACTTGCTGATGGCCTGCATCACTGGCTGAGGAAATGCATCAGGATACAGCAAACTGAAGTGCTCATTGGTGACCCTGGCAGGCATCAGTTTTTAACCCACAGCATTCGCAGTCAATTGCACAAAGTTACAGAATATTCACTTACTGAGCATACTAGACAAGAAAACAATGGATTAACTTCAAGTACTGTCTGGAGTTACCAGCCCTCAAATAGCTCAGAAAACTGTTGAAGCTGGCTTCCTAATGAATTTTTCTCTCATTTGGTTGGCTGTTTTTTTTTTAAGCATATAAAATGAAAATGGGAATTAAACATGGAACAAAGTGTACCTTCAATATACTGATTTCAGTTATACTCACTGAGGCTTTCACTCCATTTGAGGTAAAAAAAGCTACATGCAAACTGTATTCAACTGTATATTGCACTGGATAGTAAATCCAAAGACAAGCTACATGTAAGAGTTGGCATGCTTGATGTTTTTCATGTACTCATGTGTTTTCATGTCTTGCTCTCTTACACTATTGTGGTATATTCTGGACATCCAGCATACTGTGGTGGGGAGAAGGCAGCAGCTGAAATCCTACTGCACTGCTTTCACAGACTTCTGCAGCTTATTTACAGAGAAAATTATTGGTATTGTTTGTAAAACTCTCTACTAGATTATTGGCTCATACTATGCTCAATTTAAAGTGCCTTGCTCTTTTTTCTGGCTATCTCTTCTGAATGTCAAAGTAACTAATTTGGATCTACTCCTTCCCCCCTATAATAAAAATATAGTCATCTTTAAAGCTGCCAGAGTGATTACTTAGGAGTTGCACACAAATCTAAAATATGCTTCTTGAACTCTAGTCAAAGTAAAAGTTTTAAGTAAGTGGAAAGTGACTAAATAGTAATAGCTATTGGGATAACTTTATCCTCCAGAGAGCAGGGTCAAATGATCTGCATTCCCTAACTTTGCAGGGGTAAAAAACACAATCTGTCACCATGGGAAACTTGTGAGGGATGAAGCAATCTTTCCTTCTGCAATGTTTCTAAATGGAAGGTAACTTAACTAAAAACAGGGAATAAAAATTGGATGTAATTATTTTTCTTCTCTCCTGAGGAGATGCTGAACAAGCTCCAGAGTAATTCTCAGCTACATCTGTCAAAGAAGATCCCTCTGCAGGGTGAAAAAAAAAAAAAAAAAGGATCCATAGGTAAGAGGCTGTGAATACAGCCCCTTGAAGAAACCAACATTTTCAGAGCAGTTTTGTAGCAACCGTCACCTTTGGCAATTAACTATTGAATAAGCAGTAATGGGGAACTAACAGCAGCAGAATGGAACACAATTTAGCTAGAACTATCTAAATACTAGGTGATGTTGTAGAAGCTCATAAATGTGAAAATGTGGTGCTCGCTCAGAAAACCAGGTTGGAGCAGGACTAGAAGCACATTCAGATGTAAATGGTCATAAAATATAATTTAACAAGTTTTCAGAACTATCCAAACAGAAGACTTAGAAACTTTAATCTTCATAACAGTATGTGAATATCCTGCAGTGCTCACCCAACAATTGACAACAATAACAATATTCAGACAATACAGAATAGGAAGTGATAAGCACGTACATGCTGGTTTTGTCCCACCTCACTCAGAGCTTGTAAACATGTTGAAAATGGCTGTGATGTAACCTGAATTAAAAAAAAATAAAAACCAGTCAAGTTACACTAGCAATGAGCCCCAAAGAGCAGGATCAGGCTCTGACATTGAAGGTTTTAACATGACTTATGTTCAACTTTCAAACCTAAAAATACAATGTTAATTCATTGCAGTGTTGTACAGATTTTTAAGCACAAAGTGAAAATATACCAATAAGTTGCATATTTAGAAGAGGGTAGAGGAGAAGATAGCAAGTTTACATACACATATAAGGACACAGTATAAGCTGCATTTGCCTCCAACATGGCAATTCTAAGGTTACACTAACAAAGGGAAAAGAGACAACCCTGCCTGTGAAGTTAGCAGTAGCACTGTCTATCCCACAGATAGATTTTCTTTTTTTAAAGTGTCCCTTGCTGTTACAGGTTTTGGTGGTCTTCCACCTTCAGCTGCTTTACATTATCTTCATATATAATTATCTTTCTGCATGTAGCACTTAAGAGTCTGGTGAGCATCACCACACTAACAAACTGAAGGAACTGGGCTTGTTCAGCATGGAAAGGAGAAGATTTCAAGGGATCTCTAAGCAGCATGTCCATGCCTATGAGGAGGCTGTCAGGATGACAGCCAGGCTCTTCCAGCAAGGAGAGGTGTAAGTTGAAAAAAAATAGGTCAAACAGGATAGAAAGAAAAAATTTCCACCATTAATACAAGTCAAGCAGTGGAACAAGTTGCCTCAAAATGTTTTGAAGGTCAGTCTTTCAACACTTGGCTGGATAAAGCTCTGACTAAGCTGGTCTGAGCTGACCCTGCTTTGGACAGGAAGTATAGGCTAGAAACATATACAGGTTGGGCAGAGAATGGTTTGAGAACAGCCCTAAGGAACAGGACTTAGGAGTGTTGGTTGATGAGAAGCTCAACATGAGCCAGCAATGTGTGCTTGCAGCCCAGAAAGCCACCTGTGTCCTGGGCTGCATCAAAAGAAGTGTGGCCAGCAAGTTGAGAAAGGTCATTCCTCCCCTCCGCTCTTCAGAGACTACACCTGGAGTACTGTGTCCAGTTCTGGAGCCCACAACACAAGAACGAGATGGAGCTCTTGGAGCAGCCCCAGAGGAGGGCCATGAAGGTGATCAGGGGGCTGGAGCACCTGTTCTATGAAGTCAGGCTGAGAGAGCTAGAGTTGTTCAGCCTGGAGAAGAGAAGGCTCTGGGGAAACCTAATAGCAGCCTTCCAGTACTTGAAGGGCTACAGGAAGGTGGGGAGGGACTTTTTACAAGGGTATGTAATGGTAGTGGTAGAACAAGGGGTAACGGTTTTAAGCTGAAAAAGAGTGTAGATTTAGAATGGATTTTAGGAAGAAATTCTGTACTGTGAAGGTATTGAGACACTGGAACAGGTTGCTGTGATGGATGCACTCAACCCCTTAACCAAACTAACAGTATTTTAGCACAGGCTTCAAAGGAGGCAAAGGACTGAGCTGCAGCCAGGCCACAAATCCCTGTAGTTTCAGTCTGTTCTCTGAATATCACAATGGAGCAGAGTGACACAGTGCATGAATGCAGAGTGACACATCTATGCATGAGCCTGGCATGCCAATCATGCAACTAACACATGAATAGCAGGTAGCTTTTCCAACATTCATTTATCAAAGAACAAAGTAAATTGTGAGTTCAAGGAGTCTCATGCATACCTTTCCCACCGAGTGTAATCTGATCACAGGCAAACCACTTTATTCCATAAATATGACAGTCTAAGTGAGCCTTCTTTGAACCTTCCTTTGCTAGGTAAAGTGGCTGCATGGCAGTGATCTCCCCTTGAGCTGGGACACCTCTCCAGGGTGCTGCTTGAAGCACAGAAACCTTTTACCAAGGCACGTCTTTGGTATGTGGCAATAGCATGCTGAATTGATACTAATGAAACACCACTAATCCATGGAGCTATTAAATATTATTATAAGCTTAGTATAGATAATTCCATTAGAGATAAACCACTGACAAAGTCTGAGACTAAGACTGGATCTAACCACACCTAAGCTCCACCAGGAGTTCAGAAAGCCGGGGGGGGGGGCATTCTGAACCTTGTGACTCCATGCCGGGGGGGTTCTTTCTTACCCTCCTGCATCTCCGGTCTCTGTATGAATCATTCTAACACAATGCAGTAATTACTCAAATGTACCTTGCCATCCAATCTCGTTATACTAGGTTCACATTTATCACTGAGCTTTGTTATCAGTAAAATATACTGTTGAAACATCTTGTCAATTCTCTCTTTTGAGGGAGGTGCACTCCAGTAACTTTACAACAAATTGGCATAGTCAGCAGGATCCTAAATCAGACTTTGCAACACTTCCACAGAGGCATTATGGATGCGCCCTCCTCAGAAGTGTTCAAGGCCAGGTTGGATAGGGCTTTCAGCAACCTGGTCTAGCAGGAGGTGTCCCTGCCCTTGCAGGGTGCTTGGAACTAGATGATCTTTATGGTTTCTTAGAATCCAAACCATTCTACGATATACAAGATTATTTTATTGGTTATAGCTACTACTCTGAAATTTGTTGAGTCACCACAGTAACTTCCAAAGCAATTTTATGTTTACATGTTCACAGACTGTACTTTTGGATATGTAAAAAAATCCATCAAATTATGGTAAATAAGACATCTCAGGCATTAGAAACATCAAAAGAAAGGTACCTACAGTTTTTCCTCCAGAGCTAGGAAAAGTACATGGTGAAAGGAGACTGTTTGTTACTACCTAAAATACACTTACATTGCTGTTAATACCACCTCCACTCATTAGTTCTATCTGTTGATTTTTGTCAGATTAAGTCCCAACTTTACACACACTTCTGCCTATATGTTAATACTATGCTTGGTCTTGGTACTTTTAGTTAAAACTACATATCAGACAACAACCTCAGAACAGAGACTTACTTAAACTGGATTTGTACACATAGCTAAGACACTAAGCAGCAGTTAAATCTGATACTTCAAGAATGCTGAGCAATGACAGTGTAATATTAATTATTGCTTAACTTTTCTCTTAAGGAAGTATGACCAGTGATGCAAAGACAGACAGGGGTCTAAGTAGAGACAATGAGGAAGCCAAGACTCACAGGCAAGGACTGGAATGACGATGGAGACCTCTGGTGGGAACAAGGAAGGAAGCAAGCAATCTGGTAGTACAAAAGTCACCAGCTACTTCTCCAAGGTGCTCCTTTTCTGAAAGAGCTCTCCCATCTGTAAACTTTACACTCATAAGAACACAATAAATGATCAATAAACAGTCCATGTTACGTGCTTCATTTTGTTTGATATGACTAGCTGCTCTAAAACGTCTCGGGAACGATCTGCAAAAGAACCAAGGAATTTCTGGTTATTCAATTAAAAATACAAATAGGTGGCACTTAAAAATTGGGCAAACAGCAAAAAAATTCAATTCTATATCTGTACTTATGCTCATCTTGCTATTTATGCTTATCTTGCTATTACAGTATCACACTTCAGATATATCTGTAGTAATTCAAACCTACTTGGTTCCTTCTCCAATCACATAACTGTAAAGTATTACCAACCAACCAAGTTTAAAAAAACCCAAGATAGATCATAGCATGTTTCTTTCACACTGACCAGCCCTATTCCACTCCACTGTTTCTTGAATGGATGCTGTTCCATACTTTTGGAACAGAGTAGGGATTTAAGATGCTAACATATCTTTCTGAGCCTTATCATCAAGGTGGTCATCATCATTTGGGTCTTCATCAGCATGCTGGGGGGGGAGGAAATCCACAAAAGAAAAAGAAATCTCTCTGAATGTTGCCATATTTCAAAGCAAAACTCTCAGCTTGCTTTGAAAAATCTCAGTGTATGATTATTATTTCATCTAGCAAGTTATCATTTGCTTGGGATTAAAGTCTAGTGTGCTTTTCCAGAGAGCAAGGTCATACTATCAGGAAGTAATTTCTCTTCTATCTCCCTGCATGATTTGACCTACCTGTTATCAATGGGCATCCATGGAAGAGAAAAATGTGTATCTTTGGACAACAAGTAATGACTGCTTCCACAGCAACGTCGGTCAGATTCACGCAGCGTTCCATGTGGATCTCCTGTTATGAAAACAGCAGCAACAAAAGCCTGTCAAGAGCAGCTGCAGTTTTGGAGGCAGAGCTTTCCTTTGCACAGCCATTTTCAGAGATCCCTATACAGAAGAAAATATGACCTATTACTCCTCTGTGCATTGACCCTATATGTGGTCCTGTAAATACATGGCAAATACCCTCAGGAAAAAAACCCCACAGCATTTCTATGAAGAGTCAAAACAAAAAACAAACCTTTTCCCAAAACACCTGTATCATTCAAGACAATTGGGGCACTGCTACAAAGAGAAAGAAAATACTTAGTTCATAACCAAAATCCAGACAAGTGTGTACACAAAGGCAAAAGTCAGTCACTAAAAACATCCCTCTGAAGTAATACTACTACTACTACTACTAATTTAAAAATACAGGTATGTGCTTTTGTTCATTTTTTTGTTAGCAAGTTACCTTTAAATTCTTTGAACATGTTCCACTCACTAGTGCTACAACGCCATCATCTGTTACCTAGAGAAAATAACACATTATTAACACAAAGGATTTTGGTTAGTTTTTTTTCAAACACAGCTATTTGGGGGGGAAAAAATAAAATATTAATTTATTCACTCCCTGCAGTCACTGAATACACTTGATATCACAGTATTTTCTTCCCAACTAAGCCTGTAGAGAAAGTTATCCAAGCATGGTTTTCTTTACTGTTGCATTTCACTGCAGTGTGACCCAGTCCGGCTCTCCACAGGGGATATTTCCCACTGTGTAACTGTTATTTCTGCAGTTTCCTTTTCTTATTTAACAGTGGGTACACTATTACTGTCAGAGCATGGCACTTTAATATATAGAGTTTAAAGCACTTCTACTCTACCTAGACCAATTTTTCTCCTGCTTCTAGGACTGCCAGATATGTTACTGAAGCAAGTCTCTTGAGTTGAGAAAAAAAAACCCATACAAACCACAACAGTCTTTCATCTGCTGTCTTACTGTTACATATCTTGAAGCAAGCCAGTTATATCAGAAAAAAATCCCTTAAACAGTCTTACAGCAGTCATCATACACTTGCACTAAAAGGTAATTGGCTACAGACAGGCATGAAGCAGTAACTACCTGCAAGAGAGCAGAGAGACAAAAGAGATTCCTTTCCTTGGAAAGGCAAGAAGAGCCAACTAATTCGTTTACATCCAGGTATCAAATTAATTAAACTTCCTTCCCTCTTCAAAAGCTAGATTGGATATCAATTGTGACACAGGTTTTTTTAGAGCTTATATTATCTAGCTGGCAGAAACAGTAGTCATCAAATACACACAGTAAGATTCCACCAAATTTGACAGCTAGATTCCACAGATCACAGGCTTCATTTCTGTTTAAAAATTTCATTGTTCCCATAGTGAAAATTGTCTTATTGCCTTCTTGTCCTCTATTGCAATGGAGGCAAATAATTGTACAGAACTGCAATAGAAAGGGTCAGATCAGTGCAAATGGAGAATGGATAGGAATGTCCCAGAACAGAGGCACATAAAGGCCTGTAAGAATGGCAGGTGTTGTCAGTATCCAACTTAACAGGTCATCAAGAAGACAGCACTTTAGCTCCTCAAGACACCCACACCAAGAGACAAAGGGCAGTAAATTAATACATTTTAATTACTACCATAAGTGGAACAGAATGGAGAAAACAATCACTGTCAGTTCCCAAAGGGCATAAAATGGCACATTCAAAGCCAGTGCACGGTCACCAACCCAAGTAAAGCAACAAAGAACTGAAGTGATAAAGATTGCCTCTGTACCTTATCCTCCATGTCACCGAATCAAACCTAGCCCAGGCTGCCTGGCTGGTGTCTGAATACTGGAGACACCATCCAAATGTTACTGCCCTGATGCTTATGAGTGCATGTTTATGACAGTATGAAACAAGTTTTGCATTGAAACAAAGTTCCCTCAGTTCCCTGTACAAGCCCACTTGTAACCACTGCTATCCTACTTTTGTTTCCCACTCTACCAAGTACCTACCTGCACTGCCTGTAACACCACATCTGTCCACTCTCATCAAGGGATACTCTTGTTTTGGGGATAAACCACCTGCAGTTACTACCAAGCCACAAATACATCAGCTTCTTGGTACAGACCAGCTGTTACCAAACTCTGTATGCAACTCTAGCAAAGGCTTACACAGCCCAGAACCAGCAGTTAAGCACACTACCAACCTTGCTCTGTTCTACATGAGAAGCGTCTGGACAGATAAAACAGATAACCTGCAACACTCCTGCTTCTACCAACATATTTTGCAGAAAACTAAACTGTCCCACATGCTACACAGCAAACTATTGCAGTTTGCACAGCCCCTTCAGGCAAGATGCTTCCCACAATTATTTGCCATACACCAAGTCAATGAACACTAAAGAGGTGCTGGGCTTTGGACTCTTGTGCCTGTGTTTCTACCTGTTAACACTGCTGGGATTTAGAGCACACTAGAAACAGAGCAGTAGGTACAGGTTTTATAGAACCTACCTCTTCAGAATGGTAACATAAGCATATTGCTAAGTAAACATAAACAGATTTCTTATGCAGTCCTGGGCAAGCGTGAAAGAGTTCTTCAGGCCAAGCTTGAACTCACACTGTCTGAGTGCATCTAGGGGACACAAAGCTACATCTCCTCCTTAGTTCTATCCTTCCCTTGCCTCACCTGCCCCATTTCTTGTTATTTTGCAGCACTTTCATACCTTCCTACTTACTGCACTTCATCTCTGCAGTTACCAGATAAGCCTATTTTTAAAATGGCTACATCACTTTGAGGCATTTAGCCCTTTTGCAGTCTACCTCACATCTGCTCCCTTGTTCTTTCAAGTGAACTGTGCCCTTCTTTTCCTGTTCATTTATTTACATAGTTCTCCCTGTTATACTTTTTCACACAGCTTTCTGAGTTCCACTTGGTATTTTTACCATGCATTCTGGTAATCAAACACAAGAATATGGTTAGGCCTTGCAATCTCTACAGGCATAAGGCATCCATAGTTCCTCTGCTTCATCTTAAACTTGTTTCATTTATATCCAGCATACATTTCCATTTACTTTTAGTCAAACAAAACTCAGAATTCTAGTGTATGATCATTATATGACCATCAGAAAGGCAAAAAAAACGTGAAAATGTTTAGTTACTTAAAAAGCTTTAATCTTATTTAACACATATAGAGGGAAACTTACCTATTATACATTAAGGAAGAAAGAGGCAAAAGAACAAAAGGGTAACAAAGCAAGTTTGAAGAAACAGAATTAAATAATAACAAGAACCATCACCACCAAAATATTAAAATTACTTTTGATGCCCTACTCCTGTAAAACCTGGAAGAATAGCATCTAAAATAAGAACCTGCTACATGTTTTCCAGATCTGACACTTCATTATAAATGCTATGTGCTTGACAAACATTCAATGTAATCACTCACCATCACAGTCAACTGAACGCTACACTTATTGCAAAAAATTCTTTCCCCATTTTCATCATTTTACTGGAATTATGATATATGTTACAATATTGCTGTTGCAGCTGACTTCCCCTTCTCATGCTAAATACTGTTGTTAAATCCTCTTACCTTTCTGACATTTTAAATAATTCTTTTCATGTTGACTCCACAACATCACTCTGACAAGCCATTCAGAAAGCACAGTCACTTTTGAACTAGAACTCACTATGAAGTGTTTACTTCTACTAAGGGCTTATATTGTTGTAACATCCTGTATCATTATTATTCATGACAGTTTGTCCTAACTAAAAGTAGAAAATAATCTGTCCAATATTCCACTTAAATTAAGATGCATTTTGGATTACTTTACATATCAAAGAAAATGATTGCACTAAATAAAGATACGGAAAAAAATCTCCAATCTTAGGTACATTCTAATGAAAGTTTATCTTTGGTCCATAATACATAATGTAACATGAAAACGTTTATTTTTATGGTTAACAAGAAGCAAAAGATATCCCTCTTTTTCCTTGAGGAGGAAGTGAACTGTGATCCTAAATCTTGTCTAGAGTGGAGCTGAAAAGATTCCATTTCAATTTTATCATGACAACCTTTAAAAATATATGAACAAAAGTAAATTATCCAATAGCCACTATCATTACCAGAGTAGATGAAAAATCCACACTGTGAAGAAATTGGCAGTTTTTTCCTAGTGCCTGCAGAGATGCATCCATGATGCCTAAGCAGCTGCCCAAGTTCACTATTTGTAGGAACTGGCAGTTGAGTGCAAGAGCAAGAACTCCACTGTCAGTTATATTGCAGCACCTTTTAAAAGACGCTTCACGCAGGTAAGGGCAGGATAAGGCCAGTGCTGTGACACCTGTTAAAGAAACAGAGCAATTCAAAGGATTAGCCATTTTCTAACTTAACCACCATGCTGAATACATCATACTGTCTCTTGGCCATTGCTCAACTTTCATCTCACACCATGCCAGCAAGACTCTGTAAAACAACATAGTTTTGTGGCTGGTTTCTTCAAATTCAAGGATGAGAAAAAGAAAATTACAGTGAACAATGCTGGAGTTGATAAACTCTAAATGCTGAATTCCCCTCCATACTGTGGAGGGATATCTGAGGGACGTTCTATACATGAGGTATCACCTCAGTAAGCATATGAAAAAAAATCCACATCTTCAAAGCAGACTAATGATAGTTCTAGGTCCCAGTGATAGTGCAGTGAATATCAGGCAAAAAGCAAGCTAAGAGGTCATGTCCAAGGTCAATTCAAGAACTCAGAACAACAGTTCAGAAGCAGGACAGGAACCAGCTACACCTATGACACACAGCTTAGGCCAGGACTGAAGATCTACAGTCTGCTGGTGTAGGTAGGTGAGGCAGGTAAGACCCATCATGGCCATTAGGGTCTGTTGGTGCTCTCAGAGCCCTGACAGTAATAATCAAAATACTTGCACAGAAGTGCCAGGAGGTAGTCAATAAAAGTACATTCATTTATTTGAAGGATGATGGAAATATGATTGTTTTAGCTCTGCAGAAAATTGCATCAATTCTGACCAGATAGAAATAAAAAGATGAATGCCATTAAGATACTTTACTATGCAAGAACTTCAAAGAAACATCAATAAAATAGTACTTGCTGGGTCAGAACCCCTTTGCAAAGAATTATAGAAGAGGCAGTAATAGTAGTTGAATTTGACACAGAAGAAAGTACTACTGGATTTTGTATTAAAGGACACTAAATGTTACATATATATAATCAAAACATAAAACAAGATTTGTGGGAACTAAAACTCAGCAGGCTTAACTCTTTTAAGCTAATAGCTCCTGATACAACTTGAAATTGGAGTTTAAAAACCAACACCTGAAATCCTAAAGCCCTAAAGCGACTGAAGCCTTTTAAGTCAGAGAAGATGCTATAAGCTTGTTTAATAATAAACACATTTATGTTTAATAATAAACACATTTAATTTAAAAAGGGGCAAAAAGTAATCTAGGAAATCACAAGCCTGAAACTACAACCCCAGTGGTACCGGTAAGGCTTTAGAGCAAGTTTAAGGAAGGAATAACTAAGATGAAGTGGACGATATGACCAAATGTAGCAGAGTTTTACCAGAAACCTAGCATGACAGTAACCCAATAGCTCTCCTTCATAAAATAATCAGTGCTCTAGGCCTATAATTTACACCACTGAAGTGACTTTGAATTTGTATTTGTCTGGCACTGGGGATTTTTTTAAGCAACTTACCCCAGATATTTTTCACAATTTACTCCAACCTAACAAGGAAAAAAACCCAAACAAAACCAGATCTAAAATCCAAGTTATTTGTGCATAGATGACATACCTTCTGAAGTTATTCCCAATCTCTCTTCTTTGCAGGAATTTAAGTTGATTTTTTTCAACTGCTTGCAGTTACAAAGCTGTAATAATGCATTATCTGAAATTCGACAGTCTCTGAGGTCTAGAGACTCTACAGCAGGGTGCAACACCTGTAACGAAAACCTACCATTTCAGTCCAATTCTGCTTTGTCATAGAACATGCATATCTTTATCTACCATATATATAATATCAGACAACACACAGAACTTCTCAAAAACATTCACTTGAGAATAGGATTACCAGTCCTAGCAATTAAAACCTCTAAAGAAAATATGGTATATTTGCTGCAACAGTTCATCTCCTGTAGCATGAACGTTCCATTACTGTGATATCTGGAGCAGGAGCATGTAAACACTATTATTTAAATAGCATAAATACTATTTTGATATTACAATTGCTAACACTAGTGCTTCTGCCAGCATAGACATGTTTAGCAAGGATGATACCCTCAAACTTTCACAGCAGAAATCTGAAGACTAAAAAAATACTGACTTGGAGCAAAACTGAAATTCAACTGATTCGCTGGTAAGGGTAATATTTGAAAGATATTTTGCCCCAAAGTATTTTTCTTACCTACATATATACTCTAGTAAACCAGCAATCTCACTATCATACCATGACGAGGTTCTAAATCCTCATTAAATATGCTTTCTCACTCCCACAAGACCATAGGTTGGATTTTTTGTGAAATCTTCCCTAAGAGGGCAGGTGTTGAGATGAGGTTTTCACATTATCTTATACTAATCCCTTCAAATTGTCATTTCCTTCCTTAACTCACAAGGATAAAAGCACACAGAAAATTTCCAGGCACCAGGCAAGATAGCATAGCTGACAGGGTTGTAGAAGGCTTATTGCTTTCTCAGGTTCACCATTCTAACAGGTACAATAAAGATATTACAAGAAATACTGGTTTTTTGTTTTGCAAGTATATGATGCTAGAATCTTTACTGACAAAGTCAAATAGACTTTTTGGAAAAAAAGGAAAAAAAACTGCTAGTAGGTTATAATTGCAACCTTTTTGCAAAATGAATGCCAGACCTTGGACAGCTTTGACAGCTTTTTTTACCCAAATGCTAAAAGCCTTGAATATTTCTATTCATGCCAAACTTCCACTATTTCCCACAATATAGTTCTGAGCAGTTTTCAGAAGATAAAATTCTGTTCTCGTTTCACTCATACCTCTGAATTCACACCTAAGGAACCAGAGCAGTCAAACTCAGAGATGGCATGCTTAAAGCCAAAGTAACCACCAATGTTTACACAGGACTTTTTTCCCTGACTTATGTCTTTCTTTCCCAATTCCAAATTGCCCAGGACACAATAAAAGTTAGCAAACTGCTGTTTTTGAAGCCACACAAGAATCTTATGAGAAAAAGAACCATTAGAAGCAATTAAGTCTAAATAGGAATTACTACCACTGCCTATTTAAAGCAGCAAGAGTATTAAGCTTCCCAAGCCCCTGATTTTTCACATGCTCAGGTACTTAAGTTTTGCTTTCCATTGTGATTCACAGACTTGGAGGTTTCCTTATCCATAGCAGTGGGCTTGGAACTAGATGACTTTTAATGTCGCTTCCAATCCAAACCATGCTATGATTCCGTGACATTCACTGAATACATATACTAAAATCTAATCTGTCTTGAAAAAGATGGTATTTCAGACAGACTAATGACTGTTTGCATGCAGAGTACAGGAGATGAAAGTATAGATTTAGATCCTGTGGACAAATGCTGAATGGCTTTATATATCTTTATGGTAAAAGTGAGTTGGAATAATGAGTTTAGGATGCATGCCACAGAAGGATGCTCCAAGCAAAAAGCCGTGTATGGAAAAAATGCATTATTACACAAATCTGTGCAAGAACAGGGAGGTAAGAGATGAAATACAAGTTTATACATAACTGCAAATTAACAGATTTTCAACTGCAAGAAAGTTAAGCTCAAGCAAAATGCTTAAACAATACCACTGAAAGGACATGCAGACAAGCAAATGAGATAACATAGCCTGGAAATCTGGAACAGAACTAGCCACAATACTGTGGAGACTATGACAAAAAGGGGCAGGAGGGAAGGAGTAGCAAAGAAAAATATCCTTATCCATATGGAAGACTAACTGATATGTTACAAGTGTGCATTACAGAATACTTCTGTTGTACATGATGTGAGTTAGTAACAGTAAGAAGAGCTAAACCATTTTTTACTTGGCTTATTGTTTACCGTGAGCCATTTTTGCTATGCCAAGCAACAAGAATATCTGCAAGATGAAAGGACAGGAAAACTGAAGAGCTAAGTGGTATGAAGAAACAGTATGAATACAGAATGCAAGGGGTAGCTAGCATTTATTTTTTCTTAATGCAAATGAGATAAATCTGGAAACTTAGCAAATAAAGCCAAGGTATAACATGTCCAAGAAAGGGATGACAGTTGAAGATAGAATTGTAGGTAATTGCAGGATCAGAGAAAGAAAAACATATGAGAAAAAGAACCAGATAAGCATATTGCAGTGCCAGAGGGAAAATAGTTTCCAAGAGAAGACCAACTGTTGAATGAAGACAAAGGCAGATGACATATTGCAGAAGAGATGGAGGAAAGATTGTAATTTAAACTCCCTAGTTTTTTCCAGGCTAAAGATATCCTAATAGGTTTCATGCATTTACACATACACATGATTTTAATAATATGCATCTCTTAGGATGCTTACAGTAGACTACTTACTTAAAAAGTAGCCAAAATCAAATATAATCAACTTGCATTTGCCAAAATACAGTAAATGAATGAGACTCCAATTTATCATTGAAGACTTATCTCTTACAATTAAAAAATGGTGCATATTCAAGATAATTTTTTTTTGTTTCTGAGTTTTCCATGGTACTTCTGATTTTGCCTCTAGTCTTGGCTTCATCATTCTGTCTCTGAGAAACTGATACTATTTGTATCTTTGAAGATACAGGTCAAAACAGGAATGAAAAGGAAATAATTAATTTTCTGTTTCACCAAGACCAAGCTTTAGCCTTCCTCCATTCTCATGCCTCCCTTTGAGACTAAACAATATAACAGTAGACAGATACCCAAACAGATGGACCCCTGAATTTACAGCTAAAGAAAAGCCATTAGCAAGTTTCATTTTGAAACACTGACAGACATCAGCAAGCAAAAAGAATAAAAAAACTTGATCTATCAATTTCTAGCCCTAGTAGCATCATATTTCAAAGAACCAAGATTTAAATAAATTATATGGAGATCGTGTGCATAATGTTGATAGAACGTAACAGAAATCTAACAAGTTCCTGAGATCTTTTAATTACTAAATTATTCACTAGTTTCTTGAAACATACAACATTCAGAAACAGAGACTGGTTTGCAATAGAAGCCTCATTTCTCATACTGAAAATGAGTAATCTATGTCAGATGATTACACAAGTCAGTTATCACTGAAGGGAGAACGTGTTTAATTTACATGTCACCACAAACAATCTTATTACTACTAGCATAGGACTATTAGCACTATAGAGTTTAAGCAACAAAAAAAAAAAAGTAAAAAAAATTACACAAGTCAGTTATCACTGAAGGGAGAACGTGTTTAATTTACATGTCACCACAAACAATCTTATTACTACTAGCATAGGACTATTAGCACTATAGAGTTTAAGCAACAAAAAAAAAAAGTACAGATAGGACAGAGTAAGCAGGCCTGAATTTATCTGTTGTTTCATGTAGACAGTTTTAGTTAGGTTCTCCTTGTGTATTAACTAACATAGACAGAACAGTTCTGAATGGGTTCTTACCTCACTGATATTTGAATCAGTTATTTGCCCTTGCAAACTCATTAATTTAATCAGTTTATCCTTTATGTTGGGTGGTAATGACTTTAAATCAGCAGCATATCTGGATAGGTTCTTTGTCAGACATCGAATGCATCTGCAATGAAGGAAAGTTACAGTATGGTCAAAAAAAGGCATCACATATTAGAACTAGAATAATCAAGTCATAAGACCTCATCTTCTGCATCCAGCTATGCTGCCTTCAAACCTTATCAGTTCCAGCTGTTCCATGCCACCACTTCAGTTACTGCCCTTGGGGTTAATCAGCTGATCCTTCTGTGCAGGTGTTCCCTAATCAACTGCAGGCAAAAATTAGCCTAACTCACAGCAATCACCAACCCAGCTCACAACATGAGTTTGCTGGTAGTATATTCACAGAACAAGCTTCTTCCCTGGTTTAGCCTACACTTGACAGACAGTAAAATCTTTAGTTGGGACAGCTAGCTCCAGAGAAGGGAAACTTCTCTTTCAGCTCAGTTAAAAACATTGAGGAGATATTTTCAGATGTAGTATTTTCTTCAACGTCTAGTTTGTAGTACACTTTTAAAACTAGCTGTGCTGTGTAACTCTGAGCTCAGCCCTTTTATCCTTTTCCTTAAAACTAGATTTGATCACAGAATATTGTCACTTGAGGCAGACATTTTTCTGTCTTAGTGGGGTCCAGGAACTTGCAGATCAACAAGCTCGTGGTCCTACAAAGTAGATCAGGCAAATAAAATAAGCAGTGGACACACAGGGGAGAAAGCGAACCCAGTTGGATTTTGAGAAGACATTCAAAAAGCCTCATCCACAATGGTTCTTCAAGATATTAAGCTGCCATGGGATGAGAATAAAGGTTCTCACACCCACTGCTTGAAATCCTATCACAATCAGAAGCATTGATTGGTTTGACTCAGTACAGCCATTCTTTATTTTAATAGCTGTGTTTTAGGTCTCCTTCCCCCAACATGCTTATTCATCAGAATAATTTATCAACCTAAAAGAAAACAGCTCAACTATCCGGGCTAGAGATTTTGAACTAACAACAATGCCAACATACACTGCATTTTCTATACATCATAAACACCCTGCTCCCTGGGTACCTTCTGTATTCACGGTCAAAACTGCTTCCCTGTTCAGAGAAATCTGTTCTCTTTGCCAGACGCTTAAATTTGACTTGCACAGTTTCCCTCATCAGATACTGCTACGTGACAAATTGCAACCAAATCTCAAAGACACAAAGGACTTAAGTATCAATCTGAAAAGGAAGAACTAGGCAGAAATAAGTATTAATAGGCCTACTATAATCACAGAATGCTGGGTGATGTTTTAAGATAGATTTGAAACCCTAGAATTTTATCTGAGTACAAGAAAATGGGATAATTTCAGTCAGAATATGCTAAGAGGCTCCAGATGGAGCAGATATTTTTGGAATAAAAGATTAAGAACTTTACTTCAGCAAAATAAAACAGAGATCAGTATTATCCAGATATATGTGAAATAGTACCCAGGTGGAACACTTGAAATAATGCTTTTCAAGGTCAAATATACAGAGTATTAATTTATGTAATATTGAGTACTATAGAGGGACAGTAATAATGCAATCCTACTTCTAAGATTCCTAAGGCACTTTAATGCATCATAGGATACATAAAACGTTAATGTCCCAATCTCTGCAACTTTAAGTTACAACCACAGACTTACTGAAACACCTGGGCGAACTCTGAGAAGACTTTATGAAGAGCTTCTAAGCATCTTCTTCACAGCAATCGCCTCTCAGAAACATACCAAAAGACAATTGCTGGTCCTTAAGAATTGAAACTCTGTGAAAGGAGATTTTATTATGTATATAAAAAAAAAGTCCCTAGATATATGAGGAACACAAACTTAGAGCAAAGCTAACCAACACCCAGGGATAACAGAAAAGTAATATTCTGTTGCCTAGGAAATGCCAGGACTTTAAAAAGCAAAACTAAAATGGAGGGAGTTGAAGTGAGGGAGGGAAGGGTAACTCCCCACTGTCCTCTTGTTTAGAAACCTGAGTTCACATAGCCAATGGAGTGCTTTGAAGGTTCTATTACCTATTGATCATAGCTACCTGAATTAGATTCCCTGGACAAACTTTTATTTTTAAATCCTATTTAAAATGTTGAAAGAAAACATTACTATCCTACAAAACATTTTGCTTCTGTGGAATCAACATTTTTCCATTAACTCACCCTACTAGTAAATTCAGAGCAGCTACTCTTACTGCTCAGAAACTCTCTCTACTGTAGTTAGCATCAATACTTTCATGTGGTCTGGATACACAGAGCAATAACCAAGACTAGCAAGTAAAGAGTGCAATGCATTCACCTGGCAGACATATTTTTTGCTCAGTTGAACTTCATAAAAGAAGCCGTGAACTCTGTTTTTCATGGACAGGCAAAACCTCAAACTGCTTCTTCTCTACTCCACATTATCAGACTTCTTACACCAGATGTTTTTAGTTCAGAGTTGTCTACAGGGTCAAATGGCACATTCTTTTGTTTCAAATGTGTCAAGAGGTGCAGAACAGAAAAGGCCTACGATCTTTAACCTTAAGCTTTATAACAAGCCAAACGTGTATCTTCAATACATAAGACAGTATTATATTTTTTATGATTATTCTACAAATACTAAGCTATGTCACATGAAGCAGAATAGCAGAACAGATGTTAGAAGTGGGACACAGAATAAGTATTGAACCAGAAAAACTGATACTAAAATTAAATTTTTCACAGTTGCACAGTGAGCTGTTCAGCATCTGATCTGAATGAAAATTCCCTTCGCTAAACCTGTGAGGTCACAGAAATAATACTGCCAAAAGAAATAGCTCAGGGCAGGGAGGAGCAGTCCAAATTAGAGTGTGTGCATACCCCCAACTCTCATTTTATTGCAAGAGAACCTTGTATGGCACCAGAATGCCACCAAATCACAGCAAATTAAACACATACTGATTAAAAAATCTATAGAAAATATTATGGCTCTATAATCTGAAGTGTGGCACAGATTTAAACAAGGAAAGAAACAAGACTTCCTGTATGGAAATACATTAAAAAGCTCACTAAAGTTACACAGGGTAGTAAGGGAACCTCTAGCAGGTCACTGTGTAAGACATTGTTAACGAGGAAACAGTGATTTCAGGTGGAGTTTAACCATGGCCTCTGGTTGCAGAGACCTGTATGTCAGCATGAGTGACCATAACAAAACCCAAGCACACACAACATGATGGCCTTTAAATTGTTCCTCTGGAGATGTGCAGAATGAGATGGTTTTAGTGTACCTGGGTGACTGCTGAATGAACTTGGCTGGCTGACTGACTGCAACGGGAAGCCTGTACGTGGCTCCAACTCAGTACATGTACAGGTAGATTACATCACCCATATTCTTTGCCTTGAGATTAAACAGCATACCTACATGTAACATTCTGTTACTTGACTGCAGAAATTAAGAATAGTTGTTTACTTCTTAAAAAAATCTAATCAAATCTCTAAAGACCATGAGTGTGAAGCTCACCACAAACAGGATCTGTGCAGCATGCTGATCAATGTGAAGGGGCTGGTCTCATATTGAGATAGGTGGGGCCCTCAGCATCAGAAGGGACATAAAACTGCTATTGTGTTTTCTACTACTACTATTCTTTATGCAATAAACCAGGTAACTAGCCTTGAGAGCCATGCCTTTCTCACCAAGATCCCAAATGAACCAGCACCTCCTTGGTGTAAAACAGCACCCTACCTTTGGACAGGGCAAGTCAAATACACTTTATGAGCCTTCTGTTGGGCTTTGTGTACACCTACTTTGTGACTATTCCCTCTTCCATGATGGATCCCTACTGAGTCATGTGAATGGGCAAGCAGTCCTTCTTCATACAAGGGTACACGTTTCAGTTATGTGTTAAATACATATTTGTCTCATCATACCTACATTTTGGCCACTGGGTAAATGGACTTTTCTGGCAAACCACGCTGAAGGAGCCAAACTGTCACCATGTACTGTAGAACATAAAACCAGCTGTATCTAAGAACTTCATACAAACTTTTTTTTTTTTTCCTTTTGAAGATATTAAATGGCTAATGCAGCCATGCCTGAGTAGTGACATGCAAATCTAGACCAACTCTTTAGTTTAAACTTGCAGAAAACACTCCAAAACCAATGCAGCTGCATGGAAAACAATGTGAGCTATGACAAGTCTCCTAGTTACATTTCACTGTCTCTTGTAATACAATTTTAAATTTAGCTTGAGAGAAAAGCTTGAGATTAATCACATTATTTTGAAAAAGCTGGTTAGATTCCCAGAGTACATTACTGATCCGCAATTTAAACAATAATTTACATTACAAATATTTTCAGCGATGATACTTCATAAAAAACAATACAACACTTAATTGGTTACACCAATATTGGCAACTATAATCTTATCTTCAGGGCTTTGAAAGAAGAATAAAAGTCTAAGATTAACTGTGTTTTTTGCTAGCTCAAATCTGTCAAATTAAATATTTTATTCCTAAGCTATCTCCTAACTCCCTCCTAAACATAAAGGAGATTGACATCATGAAAAACTCAACGCAAAACACCGGACAGTGCATTCACTGGGGCGAGGTGAAACCAGCGATCCTCCCCCATCCCGCCACACCTCGACCCGCCAGGGATCCTCCCGTTACCCACCTGTCAAACGCTGCCACCTGCCCTCTGACTCCTCCCGAACTGCCACCTCTGCCAACCCCTGGCACCTACCCTGCCACCCCTCCCCACCCAGGCTGCCAGGCCCTGCCCTGTCTCGCAGCCCTCCCGGGCAGCCCCCGGGGCAGCCCCCCTGGCGCTGCGCTCACTGGAGGCCGCGGCCCGGCTGTGAGAGCAGCGCTCTGACCCGCCCGGCCCAGAGCCCACTGGGCTGTCCGGCAGGCACAGGGTATCCAGGCGGTCACCGGCTCCGGCCGGCGGTGCCGAAATGGCGGCGGCTGCGCACGGCATGACGGGAGGTGTAGTCCTGCCGCCCGGCCCCGGTGCTGGGGCGCCCCCCGGGGCGGCCTGAGGCGGCGCGAGCCCGCCGGGCCCCGCCCGAGGCTCGGTGCTTAGGGCGCAGTGTGTGCCCAGGCCGGGCACTGCAGGGCAGCCGGGCAGGGGAGCAGCCTTCGGGCACGGGGCACGGGGACGGGAGCAGCTGCTTCCCCCGCTGCTGCCGTCGGTGGACTCAAACCGCAGCACCGGTTGTGCTAATCTACACCCATCTGCAGAAACGAGAGCCTGCTCTCCGCAAGGCCTTCCTACCTGCCGTCCTCTCTCTTCTGTTTTATTTTTTCTTCTGTGTTTATATTTCTGCCTGGATAGCGTGGCACACGTTGAGGCCGTACAGCTCCTAACAACACACCTGGCATGTAACTGCTGCATCAGTATCTTCAGAGACCCATCACCCACCCCTGCTATAAAGAACAAGCGATCAACTAAGATAAGGAAACATCTGTTCTAGTGAGATGAGCTGAAGGATCCATATTTAAGAGAAGCACAGGTTGCTGACTATGCCTGATAACTTTGCTGGCATCAGTGACTGAAATACCTGGATTAACAGGTAAACCACAATGATGGTGATGGATTATGCTGCTGCAGGACCAACAAAATGTACTTTTTCATGGTTGGATAATTACAAATATGCATTAGTAGGTAATTGGATGATTCATATCATGCCCTTACAGTGTAAGCCTTCTCTGGGTCCTCTCGATAATTACCTGCACTTTTCCTCCAGTTTTCCAAATCTCCCATAGTAAAGGGAACTTTGATCCTTACCAGACCCTGGGTTCCTATAGCCTGTCTTAAGGGAGCATGTATAACTGCTCCTGGCTGGAGTTTTGTCTGGGTTTGTCCTGCAATTGGACTAAGCCCTATTCTCCCTTCCTGATTAACTTCTTCACTGCCCACAGCACCTCCCAGATCTACTTCGTTATCCTCTCCTACAACCCCATTCTGACTTAAGGAGACAAAATCCTCTGTAATTTCTTCACTCTCTTCCAATTGTAAACATTGTTGTACCATGCTACC
>NW_009952873.1:448863-481706 GCF_000747805.2 Chaetura pelagica | reverse complement strand
GCTGAACAGCACCTCTCTGTTTATTATTCCCTCTCTGTTCACATTCCAAGGCATTAAAGAATCCTGCAAGGTGAGATTAATCCCACATGCTTTCTGCCACTCTGAATGATTTCTTAAAGAATATATCAGTGGCTACCACTTCATCCCACTTTTCTTCCCTCCTTAAAAATAACATTAGTTGTAATAGGGTGTTATAATTCAGGGTGAGGTTACTTGGACTAACTAGTTTTTCTGCTGTCCAAGCTAAACAACAGCCACCACTGACTGCAATACTTGATTAGTGTTTCCTTATTCACTTTCCCCCCCTCGAGTGCATCCCCAAGGCCTCTCCAATATTTCAAGAGGCAGTCGAGAGAGCTTTTCTTCAAGATCCCGCCCTGTCTGTTCCCCATTTCAACACACAGACAGGGACCATATTACCCAACAAATTGGTACAATTATTGCAATAATTCCTACTGCAATTCCCACAATAACCCAGTTAATCACACAAATCAAAGGTGTTGAAGTACAAAACAAAATACACAACCAAAATCCAGTAATTTAACACTACTGTGGCAGTTTACAGAACCTAGTCAGTCTTACATACGTGTATTCAAACCAAAACAATTGTATGGCACTCTGTGGAGATTTCACAAGCTGCAACTTACAAGTAGCTCTTATGACCAGTCCCCAAGCCAAAAAGAATGCCTTATTCTTACCTGTAGTCCATGTCTGTCCCCAGTAGATGCCTGAATCAGTGAGTCCCGACAGAGAACGTCCTCTGGGGCTAGCCAAGGTCCCTGCAGCCAGGCAGAGGCAGTCCCACCTGGGGTGCTAACTCTGAAACACAAATCTCAGTACTCCAAACCCACTTGCTTTCTAACTTTCCTCACCGAGATGGGAAGCTAGGTGTGGCTGGGTAAGGAGACCAGGTATAGAACTCAATAACAACAGATGCTGTTATTAAGCAGGCATTTGTTACTGCAGCACTGGGCAGCGCTGGGGATATCTCCACCAAAAGTGCTCCAACTTAATGCACAAAACTGACAGTATTTATACATTTTCATGACCATTGTATAGACAAAACCAACTGTTTCCAATTTTCTTGATTGATTGGTAATAACAATTTTACTATGCATGCAATTTTCTTATAAGAATGCTAACTAGTTTATTTTAGATAAGTGATACCCTTGTCTAGAAGCTTTTCTTATCCTGTCCCGTAACGGATCTTGGCATACAGGTGGCTTCAGTTTTTCCAAGTGTCACAAGGTTGCACAGTTCACATATCATAACTCATGTCCATTTGGTTTTGCTTAACAAGAAGGAGTGAAGTTATATAGTTTACATATCACATGCATTTGGTTCTACTTATCAAGAATGAAGTTATATGGTTTACGTATCACATACGTTTGGTTTTACTTATCAAGAAGGGGATTCCTATCAGCTTTAGCAGGGAGTGCTAGCAGACCTCCTTGGAGATCCCTTTCCTAGGGTCAGGAGACATTATAAAGCTGCAGCAGACTGTGCAGTACTCAAAAATTCTGTGTGTCTGCATGATGGACCTGAGCAGCAGACACCCCTGGCTGACAATAAACCAATTCTCTTGCTGTTTTTCACATGATTCAGTTTATGCCATTTGCTTCTCCCATCAGCTGGTCTGGCAGCAGGCAAAGGCTAGTGGGTAGCAATGAGGCTAGGGTTGTGCTGAGGTTAGGTTTACTGTTCCTCAGCTTGTGGGCTGGAAAGAATTAGTAGGCCAGTGACAGCCGTTAGTTGTTTAACCTCATGAGTTGCTTTTGAAGCAGCTCATGAACTATCAAACTTCACATACCCATGGCTGTTTATCTAACTGAAACTAGCATCATGATATCTCAGGGAGCAGTTACATGCTGCTTTTACACTGATTTTGGAGCAGGCAGTTGCATGAAGGATATCAGTCACATCAGCCTGAACACAATGAGAAACTGTACTGATAAAACACCTGGCTGTAACCGGTCATTCAAGAAGTGCTTGAACACAGACTCTCTACAAAGCTGCTTTAGTAAGGTCTCAGCTTGTAATGGTACATGCAATTATTCCTCACCAGGCATAGAAGAGCACTTCCCTTTGCTGAACTTCATGAGGTTCCTCTCTGCCCGTTTCTTCAACTTGTCAATTGTCCCTGTTTAAAGGAACATCATCAGAGACATCAACAACTGTTCCCAGTTTTGGATTGCAAAGGAACAGCCCTCAGGATCCACACTTTTGGGAAATGCTGTTGAAACTCCATTGTAACCCCTTTAAAAAAGTCTCATTTGCAACCCAAAAGGCCTGCCTGAGAGGATGGAAACAATGATGATGGCCTAAGGCCTGCATATGCAAAGACTGAGATAAGAGGGGCAGAGGTCAACTCCAGCTGCTCAGTCTTATGACTTCATCACACTTACTCATCCTTGCAAAATAGGGAAACTAGGCTTATAAAACAGGGAGTTGCAATGATGGGCTTTGGGAGCCTCACTGACACGAGCTTTCCCCCATTTCTAGCTCAATGCTGGATCCAGGACTGGTGATTTGACCTTGAGTGTTGTTTCACCTAAATCTGATCAAGTGGTATTGGGCGGTCAAGCATTTCCTCAGACCGTGACATTTTAATCACTCTCCATGGAAGGGCCAGGTCTGAGACTAAGGTTGGATCCAGCCACATCTAAGCTCATCTCTGAGAAGGAGTTTAGAAAGCAAGGGGTTCCAATCTGAATCTCCTTGGGCTATCCTACCCAAGTGGTGACATAGATCATCTGCAAACTTGTGAGCATGCACTTTTCTCCATTGCCAAGGTTATTAATGAAGATGTTAAGTGGTATGACCTTAGTATTGACCACATCTCATCTCACATGGTCTCCATCTTGTCTTTGTGCTGCTGATCATAAGTCATACTGCACAAACATGGCACATTGCTCAAAATCTAGCCCTTCTGCCATTACATATTTCTAAAGTACATGCACATAATCACATTATTTGTGCACAGCTACATGTAAGGGCATTTCATAGGCCATGGGGAAAAGACAAAACAGGGTCAGTGGGCCTTGAATACCTGGCAGGTCAGTTCCCTTCTCTACTGAAGCATTAGAACAGCTCATTCATTAATACAGACCTCCTCACCAAACAAAAAGTGACCAAGGAGCACACATTAGTGGACATATCATCATGTTTTGTAGTTTTACCCTACAAGCACATAATGTACCCAATAGCAAATATAGAGAACTTGGCATGTGCTCTAGCACAAGGTTTAAACTGGACATAAAATTCAAAGCAGCTATTGCCTTTGAAGGTAAGGGCTGTGCACTAAAGAACATTGCAAAATTGACCAGTGATAGACTGTCTCCTCTGTCAACACCATAAACATTGTTCTGATTTTGAAAGCATATGTTACTTCAACATATAAGGTGAATCAGCCAGCATGGAGGATGACATTCAACATCTTCAGGATCTAATGCATCAAATGAAACAATCCACCAGTGATGCTCAGCTAGCAGAGTGGTTTAATTCCCTGACAGAATGTGTGGGACACCTGATTCAAAGGATTATTGTAGGGTTATGTCTATTCTGTTTTTGATACATGATTATCACTTACCTCTAAATTACCCTGCAAGCCCAAGTGGATATGTCCAGTTTGCCAGCCCCAGCAGAAGCAGTCACTTGAGGAAAGGGGAGGAATGTGGGTGAATAGTGGAAGATTGGTGAGATTATTAGAAACACATTTAAGTGATCTACAACCAGGATTTAGAAAAATATCTGTATCTTACTAATTGTTGTTTATCTTTGTGTGCTTGACAAGTTGAACATCTGTGTTTATATACCATAGGTCTATGACAGACTTAGAGGCACCCCATCAGACATACTTTAAATTCCTACCCTGCTACAGAGGGAATCAAACCACAGGGGTAAACTATGCCTGTACAAATCCTTGATAAGCAAGTAAAAGCAGCAGTCAGTGATCCTCCAGCATGGAAGAGCTCAGTAGTGCCTGCATTCTTGCTTGTGTGCTGCTTTGACAGTTCCCCTTTGGGCAAAGTAACAAAAGTAAATACACTTCTTGTATTTCATCTGTGATTTTGTGGTTGTTCCTGTGTCCTGTCCATGCTGACTTCATAACTACAGGTGTATTTGTCTTTCCTAAACCACATCCTTGCACACTTGAGCAGTGGCTCTATTCTTTCTGAGTCACCTGTCCTTGCTTCCACCTCTTGTGTGCTTAATTTTTCATGTTTGAATTAGGTCAGGATCTCCTTGTTCATTTATGAAGGCCCTTCTGCCACTTTTGCAGGTTGTCCTGCTGTTGAAGAAGAGTCTAGGAAGACCCTCCTGCCAAGCTGTGAGGTTCAGACTTCACTCCCTTGTTTTCTAAACTCCTTCTCTGAGAGGCATCTAGGTGGGACTAGATCCAATCTTAGTCTGCAACGGTAAAGAAGAGTTCAGGCTCTAGGTTCTACAACAGAGTCTGTTTATTGCAGCTTGAGCTGGGTATCTCCAACAAGGGACCCTACCTATATATTACCTGTGCCTCTTAAGGTCTCACAATCTGACCACACACTTGTTGGCACAACATGCACATAACTGTTCAATAATCTTCCATGATGATTACATCTTCCTTTTCTGATCAGTTCTATCTTCCTCTGAGGGTCCCCAATCACCATCAGTTACTTCATCAGGACAATTAATCTTTGTTTTCCACCAGTTACTTCTCTTCAGCATAATTATTCCAACAGTCCCATTTATCCAACTTAAGTTTCGGTTAATTCATTTTACCATTGTACCAAATAATTTGGAACAGTTATTTAATTGTCTACATCTTGCTTGAATATTGTTCTAGGTGGTAGAATAAAAGTTTAACTAAGGTTCAGTCACAGGAGTTCAGCTAAAGTTTAATTAGAATTGCGGCCTAAGGCTTTATTACTCCAGCTGCTCATACTAAGTTAAGTCAACTATGTTAAACAGTTGTCAGTTTGCCCAAATCTTAAACATTTATACCATTAATTCTAATATTCCTTTAGTCAATCTATTAATCCCAATATTCCTAGAGTCAATCAATTTCTACTTCCAACACCTGCACAACAATTCTGGAGCTTGTAGAAAGTGATTCCTTGTGGGGTGGAGGACCCGACCAAAACCAACAACCAGATCTCCTGGATCTCTCTCTTCTCTTCAGAATCATATTGAATGTATTCATCTAAGTAGATCTCTGAACAGACTGAAGTCTGGCCTCTTGAAGTCCAGGATGATGATCCTGGTGGGTTTTTTTTGCCTTCTTCCCTCCTTTCATGATACCAAACCCCATTTCAAGGCTGTCCTAACCTTCACAACCCTGACTGAGACTCCAACTTGGTGGTAAGGATTGCTGCCAGCAGATCATCTCCACTCATCAGCTCCTCAATCTCCTGTGTTAAAAAGTTGTCAAAGCATGGAAGCCTTCTGGATTGCTTGTGCACTGCAATGGGCACTGAGGTGGCTGAAATCCCCCATGAAGGCCAAGGCCCACAAATATGAGGCCTCTAGTTGACCAAGGAAGGCCTCACCTAAAACTCCATACTGAAGAGGTTGTCTTTAGCAGACATATACCACATTGCCCATGTTGGTCTAACCATCAATCCTGAGCTATAAGCCCACATCTGGCTCATTGTCTGGCAGAGCTCCATGCAGTCCCACTGTCCTATCACATAAAAGCAACTTTGTCTCCTCACCTTTGTTGCCTGTTCTTCCTAAAAAGCCTGTCACAGTACTCCATGATCCAAATGATATTGTAATCCTATAGCTACACAGTTCTCTCATTGCTCCTGTTTGTTCTCCATGGTACATGTGTTAGTGCATAGACACTTCTAAGAAGCACTCAACCATACTGACTGCCTAGAAAGGGTGGGAAAGCATTTCCTGCAATGCTGTCCTGTAGGCACTTGTTTTATGCACATACTAGGGCAACCCCACTTCAGACCTCTGCAGTTGCTGATAAAGTTCCTTCTGTTCACAAGAGCCCACACCCTTTGCTTGATAACTTGATCCATCACTTCCTCACTTGACTGTCATCCTCTTTCCCCTGTAAGTCCTAGTTTAAAGCTCTTAGCAGATGGACCATCATGTTAGCAAATATGCTCCCCCTTTTAGTCCAGTGGATCCTAGCTCTTCCAAGCAGTATGAAGTCCTCAAAGAGCATGCCATGTACATAGAAATCAAAACCACATCATTGTTGACCAGCAGGGTTGAGGAAACACTAGAAGGACATTTATGCTCTTGACCATCCCACCATAGCTATCATATGCATCCTATTTTATAATTTCCAGGTTTCCCATAGCAATATTATTAATGCTAGGCAAAAAGCAGCAGGGAACAATGAATCAGTTATCCAAAGAAGCCTCTGCAGGCTCTCCATGATACTATAAATCAGAACCCCTAGCAAGCAAAGGTCCCCAGACAACAGGTCAGCAGACAGGTCTGTTCCCTACAGCAGTGGGGTCTCAGTGATTGCTTCGGTGCTGCTGCATGGCTCAGCCTCAGCCAGCTCAAATGTTTCACTTCAGAGCTCCCAGCTTCTCTTCTCCAACCATGGCACTGAACATGTTTTGTAGTTACAAATCTGCAGGCAGAGCACAAACCTTCCTCCTAGTACCAGAAGTCCCTAGCTTCTAGTGTTCACCATCCTAGGAGTCTCTACTTCCCACCTTAATAGACTCAGTCTGCCTCTCCTCCTGTACACACCTCCATGATTTCTGGATGGCCTCAGAGAAACTCCAGTCGGTTTCTTTCACAATCTCTGATGACAGCGTTCTGATCTCCTCTTGCAGCTCCTTTACTTAACAAAACACTTCAAAACACCCTTCAGGCTAAACGAGGATCTTCCCCTGCTTCAGACCAACATCCTCCTACTGAAGCTCTGACTGGTTTGAGACCTCCGACATTAAAGAGGAAGTTTTCCCGATAGCTGCTGAGAACAGTGCCTTGTAGTCCTCCCCCACAACTGTTAAGGAAGCGTGCACTGTTATGAGGGAAAGCACTATCCATCTCCACACCAACTGCACTCAAAAATTTATGCTTTAAGCTCAGCTCTTATATAGGTCTCTCCTGAGCACAGGCTGAACAGGTGTCAGACCCTCCCTAATCAGTGTCACCTGAAAAAAGACCTCCAAGGTCCTTTGATCAAGGACAGCTGACAGAGCTTTTCAGCCCTGCTGGATGTCAAGGCTTCCTATAGTATTTATTACTGAGAGCAGCAGACACCCTCAAGCTCTTCAAAGGCTTCCCAAACAGGTTCCCAGAGGTCGTTTGGCAATGATCCCAGAAGAAGGTCTCAGAAGATCTATAAACAAGAGCCCAAAAATTGCTATGCCAGCTATTCATTGCATCTTTTAGCTGTGCTTTCCAAGGAAGATTTTTGTGACTATTACATTTTATTAGCAGTGGTCTTGAATCTTTATTTTTTGGGGTATTAAAGTGACTGAGAATTAAGCTGGCAAGGAACAAGGTACCAGAACAAATATTGGAATAGTAATTTTTAAGAAGTCTCAGTTGAAGAGGAAAAGCATATCTTATGATCCATTCCAGTTAAATGTTTATTCTGAACTCTGTGTAAGGATCCACCTAGCCCATCATGCCAGCTGATATTCTGATAGTGGGAACACCTGCAGTTTTCAATCTTGGCCAAGAGTTGAGTACAGTGCAAAGAGAGGCTGAGAGTGGTAAGTCATGACAAACAAGACCAAGAGCAAGAACTGAGCAGGTGCTGGATTGATAACTCATAAGATAACATGTTAGCAGGAACAAAATGTGCAATAGTGTGTAGTGGGAAGCACAGCAGAAGACACTACAATGAGGTGTTAGTGATCCTGAGGCATATGCAGCTACATCTTCTCAGCTGGTGCCCATATGTAGGACAGAGTGTCCTGCACCACTTAAGTGACCACTGACTGACCCAGTCTGCTTTGGGCAGTGGTCCCAATCCATGTATAGACATTACAAGAAGATGTATGGGTGATCCAGTTTGATGTTTTGACACATATGACCTGTCCTTTGTGGACATTTCTTATTCTTTGGATAACAGATTAATGGTTGTATTGTGAGGAAAAACACCAGTGTGAACATTAATGGAGTCTGACAGCAGGCTTTGGTCTATAATAAAGGCTTTGCTATAGAACAAAGCTTTTCTGAGACAGTGAGAAAAATGACCAATGAACTGCCTGTACAGCAACTCACCCAATCAATAACAGCAAACACAGGATCATGAGTGATGCCTTTTGAATGTAAGAGTCCTGCTCTCCTACGGCTCCACCAGTGGCAGTGTGATTGGAGAGTTTTACCTCACGTGGGTAGTGTAGTGTGGGCAGCATCCTGATTGCACTGCAGATGTTGTTCAAGGTGCAGGGTGTCTGGTGGCAGGGTGTCAGCAGTCTGTCTGCACTAACAATGTCAGCCAAGGGACAAGGTGTCAGGAGAAAGGGTGTCAAAGGCTTTAAAAGCACTGCAGATGGTGAGATATTGTGAACTTCACCACAGTTGGGAATTCTGCACAGGGTTCCATCGCCACCCTGAAGAGGTCTCAAATGCTGACACGCTTTTGGCCTTTCTCGTGTGAGAAAATATGTAAGATTGACCCATTGCTCTTAGTTTCTAGTTATTAAAGAAATTTCATTTAACCATACATACTTGTGAGCTGCCTATTTTATGGAGATCTGGAAAGAACCTTATGCCTGCTCTGTTGTAAAACACAGCATTGTACAGTGGAAGATAGAGATTGTGAATATATGAACATATATGGCATGATCCTTTAACAGCCTAAGCATTCGATAACTTAATTACTCTAAACTATTTAAAATGTAGCAACATATAATTATTAGAAATAAGATCACAAGTTCTCCTAACCTGTTAATGTGTGCAGGGCCTCCAATGCTGTCCCTAGGTTCCATGTTTCTGGCACGGTGGCTCTCAGAGTGTCATGTCTGGCATGTTAAAGTGCTCTGGTAGACAGTATTTGCTTCCATGTCAGTTGGACCTGAGATACTGATCTGCTGCTGCTGCTCTGACTCCATAGTTTATGAATGGACTTTTTACTCCCTTTAAGTTTCTGTGACCACCTTTTTACTTCCTTATTTTACTCAGACTGATGCTCTCTCAGTCTGTGAGACTGATCTGGAGATGGCCAGTGCCATTGTATCCAATACTGTCTTCTTTATGCAGCTAACTTAACTATTACATGTTTACCATATAGCTGTCAAATGCTGAATACATTCTTGCTAAATCAGTGGCTCCTTGTCTCAACACAAAAATTCTCTGTATATTTGTCCTGGGTTGACAATTTGCTTATTGTACCATCTCACTGCATGGATTCCCATAACGACAAGCCTGTGATCTCGTATTGCCTTTAAATTTCCTCCTACAGAACAAGTCTTGAAACTGCTGGAAAGGTATATTCCAAGCTCATAATGAACTGATCTGACTGGCAGCCTGTGCTGACATCTGAGTACAGAACACTCTTAGGAGCTGAGGTCATTAGGGAGCTGTCTGACACTCAGCACAGGCAGAGAGTGGGAGGTGGAATTGTTACGTGCTGGAGCCAAGTTGCTGCTGACACTGAGCTGGGTCAGACAGAGCGTGTCAGATTCCCCTAAGCTCAACTGCACCATCTGGTCAGAGTGGTAGATGGGGCTGGTCTCGGGTGATGGGATGTGTGTTTGTGTGTGTGAGAAGCTTTCCTTAGCACAGCCTATCTATTGCTAGATCTGTTGAATGAATCAAACTTGTCAGTCATCTTGCTTGGTGTTCCTTTCCTCCTGAGAACTAGGAACTCAGCATTTTGCTTTACAAAGTTAACAATTATCAGGTTTCTCTGCTCCCCTGTCCACAAAGATTTGTGTCTAGCTTTTGTAGGATTAATTTTATTTGATTAAAACTTGTTTTCCAAAATCACTTCTACATTTCATTTTTTAAGACAGAAGTCATGATTCTGGAAGTCTCTTTCAGGTAAAATTGAAGAGATCAGAACTGTAGCTATAAGACAACATTTTCATCCGTTGTGATAGTCCTGATGTATCATAAGCCAGTTACACATACAGTGCAACAAGACCTCAGGAGCTGGTTACTAGGTCCTACACAAACATCTGTGTTTTATTTTCTTTAATGATAAGAAGATAATAGATGTGGAGAACCAGCTCGGCATTTTGGCACCTCTGCAAGGCAAGGTCATCCAAAGGACAAGTGATGCAGCAAAGCCCATCACCAGACAGATGATAAGGGAGCTGGATGATATATACCTTGAATAACGGGATGACTATTCTGTTAGCTCTTGGATAATGTACTCTGTTAGTTTCTGACTCCATCCGGGATACTTGTATAATGAATTAATGGACACTTAGAGAATAATATATCTTGTAAATAATATTTGCAGTTGGCAAAAACAAGTGATAATAATTTCATGTGGTTTTGTATAATAATTGCTTATTATATCTTGTTTTGTATGAGTAAATGTAGCATGATGTCATATTGTTTGTATGTTATATGAGAAGCACTGATTAGTGATTAGAGTTAGTCATATTACCACAAGTATGTAACTTGTCCAGCCTCACCTCTTTTGTTTGCTTCACTGTATTCACGGCAAATACTTGCAAACAAAACACTGAAGGATGCCAGAGAGATTGATTCTGCATATCTGGTTCTGAAACAACGGCACCCACAGAACTATTTTGTTTTGTTGCAGCCTTGTAAAGATCTAGCTGTTTCCATTGGTTGTTGTGCAGCTATTCTTGTTCAAAAATCATGGGGCTGATTTTCCAACAGGCAGTTCCTTCTTTTCTTATGTGTTCTTCAGAATGCCCTTTTCTGGTAACATAAACACTGTGTCCCAGATGTGGCATCTTGAGAACCTCTGCATGTGCCGCTCATGCGTAGCATCCTTGTTCTAGGGTGAGTGAATAAGTTGTGCACACATTCTTATCCAAGATTCCTGACAAATTTTTTCAACAAAACAATGATTCCTTAAGAGAATATATCTATATACACATCACTTTTGCATTATACTTGTTATTATTTGTCTAATTATGGCACTGTTACTGTCATGTTGATCTATCAGGTTTACTTAAACAGATTTAATTCCCTTCAGGTTATGACAACAGTTGGACCTACATTGAAGTGAGTAAATCTTACTTCACTTGCACTTCAGAACTCAGTTTAGTACTTAAGAAGCCAGGAGGTCACAGAACTGTAAAAAGAAGAGGTTGACAGGAGGATTTAAATATCAGTAAAATTATTTTTTAATTTCAACTGTGTTTTGCTTGGCAGCAGCTTTTTTTTGCTTGTTTTTCCTTCCCACACTTAGTGATAAGCATTATGGCTTAGTTCTCCAGGCACAAGAGATGATGTGCTTCTCTTAGTGAGTACTTTATTTTCAATGATTTTGAACATATATGCTATATTGAAGAAGATACCAGAGTGTGTTTCCAAAAGTGTCACCTACATGAACAACCCTAGCAGTTGTGTTCCTTCGTAAGCAATTGCAAATTCCCTTTGTTTTTCCTTTCTCAGAACAAATGGTGCTGTATAAAAAGCTATTGCTTCATCTGTCTCTCTCTCTCTCTCATATCTAAGACCTAAGAAGAAGCAGAAAAGGAAGGGAGACTGTCTTAATTATAAAAAAATGCCTGTTTCAGTTTAGAAATATTTAGGAATATTGATAGATGATTGGCATCTTTCAGAGTTGCAATTTTAACCTGATAAAAATTTGACAGCCTTCCACACTAATCTTATCTATTCTTACCCACAATTCATTGTTTCATGTGAGGAAAGGATTTACCACAGTACTTAGGGTGCTGTGCATGAATCCATGAACACTGATGCTGCAGTTTGTTGGGCACTGAGGAGTGCTTATTGTAGCAAGAACTGAACGTGCCATCTGTGAGTTGCCTGGGAGCCTTGTTACTCTACATGTAGGAATCCTGTGGTAAATATCCCATGACTCCTTTCCCCCTGTCATATGGCCATCTTCTTAAGACCTGACAGCACTTGAACAATGTGGAAGCACCAGCTAAGTCTGTGTTTCCCAATAGTAATAAAGCACACACATTTCCCTCTAGTTTTCTCATCCCATCTTCAGGCTCCTGGTTTCTGTCAATCTTCCCATGGAAAGGAGCAGGAAGAAAGCAGTTATGGTTTCTCATGCAGATACTCTTATGTTATGCAGCAAATCTTTAGCCAGGGGACCCATCAAGTAGAGTAGTGTGGAAAATAACTAGGCTTGCTGTGTTGAAATGCAGAACCAGCATAAAATAGTGGAAAACTGCTATATCAAGAGGTGCAAGAGCATGAGTTTGGCAATGTGCGTGTCTAGCACCAAACAGACGTGGATGCTTGTGGTCAAATGCTTAGCCCAATCAAAGCCCAGCAGCTATGGCAGCTGAGTGACACTTGGGCCAAGGCATCCCATTAAAAGGTATGAGCCTGCAAGGTGGCTGAGGAAGGCCCTCCCGTTGAGTCATGAGGGTCAGAAAGGACCCCTTTGCTTTCTAAACTCCTTCTCAGAGAGGTGTCATGGGGTGTCTGGATCTCCCAGGCTTGGTCAGTGGTTTGTGTCTAAAGGATTATATATGTAGCCTCTTTTTAGAGTCAACATCTGCCTGTTTCAGAGCCCCACCAAGCACTTGCAACAAGACAGCTTTGCAAAGTTGTAAAGATAGGTAATTTATTCAGGTGACAGATAAAACAAGATCAGAATTACTGTTGATAAGTACACTTACTGCTTTAGCACTAAACATCTCAAAGCTAGCTAAATAATTAGTTAAACTGTAGTAACAATTCACTAGAGTATCATCTGTAAAGTAGTGGAGACAGCTTCTTACCAAGGAGGCATTTCTGCCTGGGGTGGAGAGATACAGGACCATCAAACAATCTAGGAATAGTTGGAATCTCTTCCTCAAAAACTGAGTATTCTAAAGGCTAATTTATACTCCTTGACAAAGAGAAACTGTTTTGTACCTTTTGTGGTGATTGACTCCTAGCAGGCTAATGGTGCTATTAATCAAGAGAAGGGGGGGGAAGTAGCATCAACACTTGCCACAGATGTGGACTCCTTATCACAATGGCACAACTCTGGCAATCAGTCTGTGCCTCTGGCTATTGTTGACACAACAGTCTGGCTACAGAACTTTCTCCCTATCTCAGCCATTGCATTTATTACCTGAGTCATTAAACTTTTCAAACTGCCAGGTTGTAAAGAACTTCAAACACTGGGACTGGGTCTTAGATAAGCAAGTTGTTCTTCCCTCCCTCCCTGCTCATCACTGGGAAGAGACAAGTATACTAAGTTAGCCTGCTTTCCTATCCCAAAGCTGATATAAGAGAAGCTAGACAACTTCCCATGACTCCTCTCTGAGGAGTTTAGAAAGCAAGGGGATCCTTTCTGAACCTCGTCGCTCAGCAGAAGGGCCTTCCTCAGCCACCTTGCAGACTCATATTCTTAACACGACAAGTAGGACTCTGCGAGGGTGAAAAAGGTAACAAGACTGCAGTGATGACCTGGATTCTTAAAAACAGCTGCAGTCTTAGTTTCCTCTTCTGAGTCTGATAAGCAGGTCAGGGGTTTTGAGAGATGAGCTGTAGTCACTCCATAGCAGCTTCAGAGCTTTAGGATGACAGATGTAATGACATGGATATCTCTGCATGGGAAACTGCAGTTTCCAGACACAGTTAACGCACCATGTGTGCTGGGTTCCTTGAATACCTCATTGTAAAGGGTGAAATATTTTCCTGTTGTGGAATAAGATTCACAGATAAGCACATCTGGCTAAATAGTGATACATCATAGGATATTCATGAATAAATTCAATACAAATATAGCCTAATAAAAGTTTACTAAAATAAGAAATTTGCTATACTAAGGGTTGCTTTTAAAACCATGTGCTTTGTGAAACTATCAATCAACTATGCCAAGCATCCTGCAGGTTGTGATAACATCAAGCCTTCTGAGAACCTGTGGTGCCTACAGACAACCCACATGTTGATTCTTACCCACCTCGGCAATCAACCAGCAGGAGACTGGAGACAGGACCAGGAGGAGAGAGAGGACAAAGACCACGAATGACTAGAATCAACAAAGCCCCCTGCAGCACACATCATTACAAAGATAGCAAATTCCAGAAAATTAAATGACTATATAAAAGAATTCTGGGAACTCACTGACATAAAACTGAATATGCATGTTTTTGGTGTATATTAGTTGGGGTCTTTCACTAACTGGTCGGAGCACTCATGGTGGAGAATCCCCAGTGCTGCCCAGTGCTGCAATAAAGAAAGCCTGCTCAATAACATCTTGTTTGTTGGTATTGGGTCTTGATCTCGGAATCCTTACCCAGCCTCACCCGCATCCCACTGCGGTGAGGAGCGTTAGAAAGCAAGGGGGTTTGGAAGCTCCGAAATTTTTGTTTCAATAGCCTGTAGCAAAGAAGATGCATTTAGATATCCCTAAGTAGTTTTCAATTGATTATTTATTTACAATTGGCAGACTTGTATTACACTGCAGAATACATCTTATTCATCTATCATACTCAACTTGAAGCCTTCAGAATAGCCTCCATATTTTTATACTACAGATCTTGTGACTGTTCACTATCTACATATTACAATATTTTTCGTACACAGTGACTTTTAGCCCATGGCTTGTACTAAACAATTTATAATTTCCCATGGAAGTTCAGATTTTTCTTGAACTATCCCATATAAAACCAACCTGAGTTCTTCAGAATGAGGCAGCTGGTTTAACATGTTCAACTAAGTGCTTTGAGGTCATGCAGAGTGGCCTCACAGCATAATTTATTTTAAAAAATAACATTTACTATGCTTCCATGGATAGTTTATCACAGTTCTTGTTAATGAAAATCACATGGCTGCAGCTGTGTTGGCCTGATGAATCAATAAGACAGTCTTTACCCTTAGAAACATCATTGTAATGCAGTGCATGAACTAATCAAAGTGGGCAGATTAGTTTTATTTTTGTAATAGAAAATACAAAACAGTCATCCTGTGCCTAATTACTTCCTATGAGCGTACAATTGCTCTCTTCATGCTCTAATTTGATCCATCATCACTTCTAATAATGTCTTCTTAGCTCCACATTCTCTCTGGTCCAGGCAAAATTACATTGGTCCTGATTACACTAAACCACTGAATCCACAGTCATGACCTGGACTGTAACTTAACTGGGGAGTTATTTCAAAAAGCAAGAACTGTAATATGGCCATTTCCCTTTAGAAAAAGAAAAATGTTGATTACAGTTCCCTGTAATCTCCAGGAAAGGTCATGTGATATGAAGATTGAAAGAAGACAACCTAAAAATGTCAAGTTCTTTCCAAAAGTACCTGCTTCTTTATTGTTGCAATATACAATTGTTGTCAGTTGTATTGAAAGCTTATATATCTATTTAAGTCTCAAATGAGGGAATTGTTATCAGTTATTGACTGAGATGAGTAAAAGAAAAAAATCATATTTGAGAAAAATCACATAAAAGAGAACATAAGGGATATACAGAATAAAAACAAGGCCTAGATAACAGGAAACAGTAAGAGGTAGACAAAACCAGATTCAAGGTGAATATCCGGAAAAATTTTTTTACTGTGAGAGTGACAGAGCCCTGGAACAAGCTGCCCAGGGAGGTTGTGGAGTCTCCTTCACTGGAGACATTCAAAACCCACCTGGATGCGTTCCTGTGTGATGTACTCTAGGTGACCCTGCTCTGGCAGGGGGGTTGGACTAGATGATCTTTGAGGTCCCTTCCAGCCCCTAAGATTCTATGATTCTAACCAGAGAAAAACACTCCCCAAGTAGTCAACAGCCTGGCCTTGAGACAGGCTTGCAGGACACCTGAAAGGGATGGAAAGGAGCACCCCCCACAGCTTATCTTTGTTACAGCCTTGAGCACTGGGGAAAAACACATTGAGTAATTGAAATCACCATATTAATACATTAATGAGACATTAGCATACTAAACTTCACACCCACAGGCTAGAGGGACCCCTACTAACAACAAGCCCCTTACTCTTTGAGCATCTGTGGTGAAATTCCTCAGCATTGCCACTTTAAATGGAAGCAAGGAATGGGTTGACCAATCATGTTTGCCAGTGATTGAATAATGTTAGAGATAAAGCACTTTCTCACATTTTTAAGTATAAAGGTAGCACTTGTGTTTCAGGAAGCTAAGCTTGCTTTGTGGAATACCCCCCTGCTACCTTTTCTGCAAAGAACTGAATAGTAAAACAAATACCTCAACTGTGTGTGGATTGGCTCCTTGCACTGCAGGTGATGGACCCCACTTTTGGCACAACACAAGGATACAGATACAGTATTAGTCTGCTAGAGTAGTAGCTATTTACCTCTGAGACAATGTCAGTTCATAGGGATTTTGCAAAAGACTCCATTTTACATTGACTTAGAGAAGCTAAACACACATATAGGTTTATTACTTTGATTTATAACATAGAGATTTGGAGTGAAAATATTAAGATTGCTGTGAATTAATTATTAATGGTACCATTTGCATGTGAAAGCAGCAGGAAAAAACAATAGAGGATGGGTTAACAGGGCCTTGTGTTGATCCCTAGGGAGGGAGGTAACTAAGCAATAAAACTGGTAAGCACTAAGAGGCATGCTATTGAACAACATTCATTCGGAACTTCCAAACCCTCCTGCTTTCTAACACTCCTCACTGAAATAGGAGGCTAGGTAAGAATTTTGAGATAGAAACCCAGTAACAACAAGCTGTTATTGAGCAGGCATTCCTTATTGGCAGCTCTGGGCAACACTGGGGATATCTCCCCCATAAGTGCTCCAACAAGTTAGCAGAACACCCCAACTAATATACACCAAAAACATGCATATTCAATTTTATGCCAATGAGTTCCCAGAATTATTTTACATAGTAATTTTATTTCCTGGAACTCGTTATAATATTTACTTTCTAATTATGCATGCTTAAGGGTCTCCTGTGGAGGGCTTTGTTGATTCTAGTCCTTTGTATTCTTCCTGTCTCCAGCTGGTCTCAACCAATTTCCAACTGTTTTGTTATCTATTTACATGTAAAAGGCCTGAAGATTGCCCAGGTGGGTCTATAATCAACATGACCATAGGATGGAATGTTGACTTGATGTTATCACAACCTGCAGAATGCTTGGCATAACTGACCGACAGTTTCACAAAGCACATTATTTTAAAAGTAACCCATTCAGCTAACTTAGTACAGCAAATTCATCATTTTAGTAAATTTCTATTAGGCTTAATTCCATATTTCTATTTAATCTATTAACAAGTGTTCTATAACTACCACCGTTTGCATCACACCCAAAGAGCTGCAGTCCAACATGTCCATGACACACTTGATTTATCAGCAGATGATCTGCAGTGTCAAGGCCCTGAGGACACTAATAACCCTTAATAGACCTGATCAGCCTCACTTGAGCCCTCCTCCCCATAGCATGGGCTCAGGAAATCAAAGCTGAGCCCTGAGGTCTTCCTCCATTTTGAACCTTTGTTAGAGGAGTTTTGATCTTCAGCTCAGCTAGAGGTGTGTGTATGTCGAGCTGTGGAGACCCTTGATTTAGCCTTCAGCCTATGGACTGGCTTAGCCCTGAATCTACATAATTGTCATTATATTGTCTTATGCTCTGGACTCTTGGTTGGACTTGGCTGTCATCTCTAGGTCTGGGCTTCTTCCTTTGCTCAGGTGCTGCAGGCCTGGGCCCCGGCAGGTGGCAGAACCCTCTTGGCTTCCGAGTTACTGTCTTCCAGGAAAGTGACCTGGCTCTTGCTGCTTCCTGATACACAAAATGGCAGCAGGAGGATAGCAACAAGTTTACAGCATGCTGCACTGTACTCTTTCTTTTCCATTGAGACCACCATGAAGACAAGCTATAGCCCTGCTATTTTAATTTTTGTCAGGATAGGCCTGACAAAATAGGAAGAAAAAAATGTCAGGTAGCAACTTTACTGAAGGCCTAAGGATGCTGAAGGAAGCAAGATTCCAAGGCAATTAATTGCTCTTGCTAGAATTACTGCTGACTCCTACAGGATCTGTGCAAAAAGTAACTAAAGCTCCTGTTGTGATCAATCAAGAGGAGCCTAGGAGGTGAGAAGACTCAGTAGCTGTTTTGTGTCCTTCAGGTGACATGCATGTGATCCTGGTGAGTCCACTCTGATACATACATCTTTGGTGCTTGAAGTATGAAAGAATGGGTAGAAATGAAATAACTTTTAAAGTCAAAGCACCTTTCCATTCCTTAAGGTGTCTCAGTAAGTTTAGTCACATTTATTTCCTGTATTAAGAGCTTATGACTGTTGGGCACTATATTTGATAAATTGTTTCAGTACCTGCACATTTCCATAAGTTACGAATAGAACAGCAATGTGCACCATAATTAATCAAGCAATTCTTGAACATCTACTTCTGGGTGAGCTCTTTTAGACTGGCTTGCACTGACTTCCAGTTACTGGTGGTTAAAAGGCATGGCATGTGCGTTACCTCTGATGCCAAAGGGTTTCACAGCCTAACAGTCATTAACTGTTCCTGCTTTCTGGTACATTAGCCTCTATGAATTACAAGATATTCTTTCCATGCTAGCAAGCATAGTGTTTGTCTTAGGACACAGTTTCCTCTGCTGCTAGCCAGTGTAGTTTGTGTCTGATTGGTGAGCTCTGTCACTTGAAACTGGGCTTGATGCATGTCAGTGAGAAAGCAGACCTTGTGCCTTGCTTTTTTCCCTTCAAAGGTTGAAAGTAATGTATTAATATACTAATCTGGTTTGAGTGATGGTAGGCCCAAATCACAGATAGTGGGCAGGTAAGAGGAAGATGGCTTGGACAGCTCCCCTTTCAGAGCTGGAGTTGAGGTCGTGTGGTTGAGCCTGCAGTTAAACCTCTAAGAGAAGTTCACATAAGTAGTTTGCTTGAACCTTGCAGGCCATTCTCACGCACAATGCTCAAGTTTACTTAATTAAAGCAGCTTTATGTAGAGGGATTTATGCCAACATGATTGTCTGCTACATAGCAGACAGTAAGAAAGCAAGTACTAGTAAGTTTCTTAGACCTGGATTGCTTGCAGCATTAAGAGTTCAAGTATGAAGTTAGGGCAAGAATAGTTCAGGGATCCAAAGAGATGAACATGTCCTGGAGCAGGTGCTGGGATGAGATCAGCAGCACAGTTGGGAAGTGTAGCACTGGGAACTTGGTCAGGGCTCAGCAGAGCAAGCAGAGCCTTTGACAGGGCAGAAGCTGAGCAGCAATCCTGAGGCAGTGACTAATGTCACTGCTTAAGTATTTTCACCAGTCAGCGGGTAACTAGGTTTGCTTTATTGACAACTCAGAGTTGGGCCATCACCTCAGTGGGTGGCAAGACTCACATTTTTACGCTACTGTATATACTCTTGACATACATTACGTAATTGGATTTCTTCTTAAAAGCTCTCGGTGTTTTTCCACCAACTCTCAGTTTCTTAATTCTTCGTAATTTTTCAAAAGCCCACAAAAGTCAACATTCATCTGATCTTTATAATTGTCTTGTTTTCAATTCTTCTTCAGAATTTACAATCTACTGGTGCATGAGTTCATCAAAGCATGTTCTGGTCACCACAACCACTTATCTTCTTAATCTGTCACCTTTGAAGTTCTAAGAAGAGCCTCATTTTTTCTATCAACTTATGTCTAGCCTTAGCCTTAACCTTTTAACTAATGTCTATTCTAAGCTAATTACTTATTTCGTATTTATTATCGTGTCTTAAGATTATGACACAAGATTAATTTTCTATTGATTCAGCTGGACTCAGTTTTACACCAGCCATAGTGCTGCAACACCTGCATTCTATTAATCATACATTACTTGTGTCACAGGCCAGTACCGGGGGGCTACCGGCTGTCAGGATGTTTCCGCGACTTCCCCCCCCAGTGTGGAGAGGTTTATGAATGAACCTGAGGGTCACACGTGGCTTTCGCCTCTCTCAGAGGAACGGCCGTTGGGACCGTTTCTTAGAGGGTAGATTAGAGTACCCTCTCACCACGCTCACAAATTCTTACTGAGACCAATGTTTAGTTTATGAATTAATCAGTTTATTAAGGGTCAACACAAACTGAGGGATCAAGGTTCAGGAGAGGTTGGCTAGGTATATATATTGGAAAAGGGATTCAAAGGCACTGTGGTCTATAAAACGCACACTCTGAAGGAGAGGTGTAAATCAATGGAGTGAAAGGGTAAGAGTTGAGCCCAGTAAGAAAGTTAAAGTGTGTGTGTGTGTATGTGTACGTGCATTTACCCTCCTTACTTAGTGCAGTTCTGGGAATGTGCTGGCAGGCTCAGCTGGAGATCCGCAGGGGGCCCGGCTTCCTGGTAACTGGGGTGACCCCTTCCTGCTGCTGGCAGGGCTCTGGTCCTGTGGCCTTGTGGCAGACACAGGCTGAGCAGGCTCCTTCTCCGGCCTGGTTCGGTCCAGGCTGGGCAGGCAGGGTCCCCGGGAGCGGGCACAGATGGTGCCCCCCCCCCTCCGTTTCTCTGGGCAGCTGGGCTGGCGTTTCAGGCAGGTTCAGGTGCTGCAGCAGGGTCTGTCCTGGGCAGGCAGAGAGAGCAGAGCCCTGCAGAACTTACTCTCTTTTTATAGATTAGAGATCTTTGTTCCAGAAAGTACCACTGTCTGAATTAGCCAATCAGCATTGGCCAGGTACATATTTTGTTAGAGGCAGTTTTTAACCTATTGTCTATTTTTCGGCCAGTTATTATAACCCTTGTGCTGTTTTCTTGCCATGCACTTATCTGGTGGGGCAAGAGGCCTGCTCATTCCGTCCTCGGCTGAATCAGAGAAAAGGCATCACTCTTGCTTTGCTGGCTTGAAAGGCATTTTTTTGTTTAGTCTTATGTGGAGGGAAGAATATGGACCGTTCCCCACAACTTGCTGCACTAGTCTCCATTGCCCTGCTCTTTGCTTTGCCAGAAGAGCATTTATTTACCTTAAGCTTAACCCTTTGAGACTGCCAGCCTGCCCATCATGTCCTTCTCCTTCCCTTCAAAATCCAGTTAGCCCACATGTTGTGTAATTGAGATAAATTACATAAGTATCAACCATATATCCAGACTGATTTGTTTCTATTAAGTTAGCATCAAACTTGTGACATTTGCTGCTGAGGAAATAACATACTAGGATGACATGGCGAGATGGATGGTGCTGCTTACTTGTGCCATACAGAGGTATGCGCCAGATGTTAATATAAACATTTTAAAACATTGACTAGTTTGTGGGATATTCTGTTTAAAGCTGTCCTGGTTTGAGCCAGGACAGAATAATTTTAATTTTAATTCATTTTATTTTTATTTAAGTCTCTTTTTAGTAAACGCAGTTTTAAAAAATTTACAGCATGTTTTTCACACAGTATCTGCTTCTAGGACTGATAACACTCAATATTTGTAGTTATTGCTGGAATATGGTATGCAGAAAGGCCCTTGCTTATACTCTACTCCTACAGAAGCCAAGGTCACTGCTTGGTTCTGCCAAACTTCTTACATCTGGGAAACAAAAGGGAGGAAAGAGCAGATTGGTGCCTGGCTCTGAGCCTGGTGCTACCAGCAGGACTTTGAGTTCTCTAACCATAGCTTAATTTACAAGACACCAGGCCTCCTGGAAATGGACAGGAAAAACTTATCTTGCAGGGGAAAAGGGTTCTAGGATGAGAGTTAGCTGGGCTCATGCAAAGGGGAACTGGGGATGTAACTGGGTTTGACAGAGAGGTGCCTGGGTGTAGGAGCTCAGCAATTGAGGGGCAGCGTGCTAGCATTTTTGAGAACCAAGAGGCCTGCCACCCCTCAAGGGTGAAAACTAGATGCTCAGCTCCCTCCTTGAAATACTTGTACACCAGTGGGGAACTTGTACACAGCACAGGGAATAAACAGGAAGAACTAGAGATCCGTGTGCGGTCTCATGGCCATGATCTCATTGCAATCACTGAGACATGGTGGGATGGCTCACATGACTGGGATGCTGTCATGGCAAAAAAATAGAGAAAATGTGGGCCCACTGTTGAATGAAGCAGGTGACAGAGGATGCAGAGAAAGTGGAGTTACTGAATGCCTTCTTTGCTTTAGTCTTTACTGCTCAGGTCAGCCTTCAGGAGCCCCAGATTTTGGAGGTAACTTTCCTTTGGTTGAAGAGGATCAAGTTAGAGAATCACAGAATCACAGAATGGCTAAGGTTGGAAGGGACCTTAAAGACCATCAGGATCCAACCTCCCTGTTATGAGCAGGGGTACCTCACACTACACCAGGCCTCAACCAACCTGGCCTATAACTCATCCAGAGGACAGGCATCCACAACCTCCCTGGGCAACCCATTCCAGTGCCTTACTGGATATTACTGCCTAAACTGGATATCCACAAGTCTGTGGGTCCTGATGGGATACACCCTCAAATGCTGAAGGAGCTGGCAGAAGTAATTGCTGGGCAACTCTCCATCATCTTTGAAAGATCCTGGAGAGCAAGTGAGGTACTTGAGGACTGGAGAAAAGGCAAAGTCACTCCAGTCTTCAAAAAGGGCAAGAAGGAAGACCCAGGAAACTATAGACCAGTCAGCCTCACCTCCATCCCTGGAAAGAAGATGGAACAGCTGTTCCATCAGCAGTTCCATCATTCCCTGATGGGCATAATCTCAAAGCATGTGGAGAAAAGGAAGGTTATCAGAAGTAGTCAAGATGGATTCACCATGGGGAACTCATGTCTGACTAGTCTGATAGCCTTCTACATTGGCATGACTGAATGGATAGATGAGGGGAGGGCAGTGGATGATGTCTATGACTTCAGCCAGGCTTTTGACGCCATCTCCCACAGCATCCTCATAGGCAAGCTTAGAAAGTGAGGGTTAGATGAATGGACAGAGGAGTGGATAAAAAACTGGCTGAAAGATAGAGCTCAGAGGGTTGTGATTAGTGGCACTGAGTCTAGTTGAAGGTCCATAACAAGTAATCTTCCCCAAGGGTCAGTAGTGGCTCCAGTCCTCTTCAATATATTCATCAATGACCTGGACAAGGGGACAGAGTGTATCCTCAGCAAGTTCACTGATGATACCAAACTGGGAGATGTGGCTGACACTCCAGGGGACTGTGCTGCCATCCAGCATGGCCTGGACAGGCTGGAGAGCTGGGCAGATAGGAACATAATGAGGTTCAATAATGGCAAGTGTAGGGTCCTGCACCTGGGAAGGAAGAACCTCATGTATCAGTACAGGCTGGGGGCTGATCTGCTGAAAAGCAGCTTTGTGGGAAAAGACATGGGAGTCCTAGTGGGCAACAGGATGTCCAAGAGCCAGCAATGTGCCCTTGTGCCCAAGAAGGCCAATGGCATCCTGGGGTGCATCAAGAAGAGTGTGGCAGGCAGGTTGAAGGAGGTTATACTTCCCCTCTGCTCTGCCCTGGTGAGGCCACATCTGAAGTGCTGTATCCAGTTCTGGACTCACTCCCCAGTTTAAGAGAGACAGGGAACTGCTGGAGAGGGTAAAACAAAGAGCTATGAAGATGATTAGGGAACCAGAACATCTCTTTCATGAGGAAAGGCTGAGGGACTTGGGTCTTTTTAGTCTGGAGAAGACTGAGAGGGGATCTTATCAATGCTTATAAATACTTAAAGGGTGAATGTCAGGAGGATGGGGCCAGTCATTTTTCAGTGGTGCCCAGTGACAGGACAAGATGTAACAGGCACAAACTTGAACATAGGAAGCTCCATCTAAACATGAGGAGGAACTTCTTTACTTTGAAGGTGTCAGACCGCTGGAATAGACTGCCCAGAGAGTCTCTGGAGACATTCAAAACCCACCTGGACACCATCCTGCTATAGGTGAACCTGCTCTGGCACCTAAGAACTAAATGTAGCTTACAAAAAACTAACCACAAAAAACCAAAACCAACAAAACAACAGCAGAATGGAAAAGGGCAATTTCTACTTTAGAGTAGATTCAAAGTAATTTTAGAAAAGTTGAGTCTTAGACTCAGACCCACCCATAGACTTCCTCAGACTTTGCTTTATCTGCTGCCTAGTTTTTTTCCCATGCAAAGCCACATTGCCTGTTACAGTGCTTTTTGTCTAATAGCAGAAAAAATATTTGTATTCTTAAACAAGAGTATGAACGTAGTATACTCTGATACCTTCAGGTTTACCCTGCAATTGGAGAATGTGACGGATACATTTGACTACTGCTGTACTTTAAATCAGGCTGACCAAGAAGCCACACACCTCATGCCCTGGGGGTGAACTTGTGAGCTGGAGAGCCCCTGGCTTGTGTACAAGGGAGTGAAGGTGTTTTGAAAGTTTTCAAAAGGTGGTTTTAAAACTCAGAAGTACAAGATAGCTGAAACTACAAAACAAGATACCAGAGCTAAAAGAAGATATCTGTCTTATCTATAGTATTGACTAGCAGCTGACACCTTCACTCTATAAACATGGACAGCCTGTATAAAGCTTTGAGTTCTCCTTACTGAAGCAGCAGGCTGCATGGCAGTGATCTGCCCTTGGGCAGGGATGCCTCTCAACATTACTCATTGTGGTTGAGAGATCCTTCACCCACAACAGGTCTATCTTACAGTGACTGGCAGTATGCTGAACCAATACTGTGAAATGTTGCTAATCTAAGTAGCTATTATAAACATTGTCTGATTGTCTAGGTAATTCCATTACACATAAACCATTGACCAAGCCTGAGACTTAGATTGCCTCCAGCTACACCTGGGCTCCAAAAAGTAATTTAGAAAGCAAGAGGGGCCACTCTGAGCTTCGTGACTCACTGGGAAGGTCCTCTTTGCTCTTCATGCCTCCAGTCCTTGTATGAGCCATTCTATCTCAATTTTTCTTTGTATGTTTCCTCCATGCAGTAATTCATAAGGTGAACCTTGCCAACAGACTTTGTGGAGTTCCATAAAACTGTCAAATAACTGTTTTATCTCATTAACGTATTGCTGCTTCTCTCTTCTGAGTCAGATGCATCTCTCTTCCACCACAGAATCTTCAAACGTATAACTGAATTTTGAAAAGTGGATCTGATTTGCTAGCCAGTCAATTTCTAAATGAATGTATGTGACCCTTATTGTGAGTACAGTAAAAGTAGTATATGTGAAGTTAGACATTTTATTCACCCATTAAAATAAAGTAATTCTCCCCTGCTGAAAGAAGAATTAAGCAAAATTCATCAATAGAACTGTAATCACTGAGTTGCAAAGCAGAACATACTGGTTGTTTTAATTTGTGCTTATCTTCTAAATATCTTAATCGCTTTTTAATAGTTATTACTGTAGCAGGGCGCTTTGCATCTGTGTGTGTGCCTCAGTTTCCCTTTGTGATTCAATTGCTCTCTGTCACTCAGGTTCACTGCCCCTAGCCTGGAGCTGGATGGTTTCCATGGGAAAGCAAAGGACATAACAAACTGTGAACTGGTAACAACCTTGAAAGTACCAGTAGAAGGCCAAGCTGATGTCTCTAACCCCAGTGCTCTCCTGCATTGAAGAACATGGAGCTCAGCTTAGTGACAGCTAAGCCGAACAGAGACAAAACAAGAATGATCAGATAAACAAAAGAGTTTGCTTGGTGAGAAAAAAGGCTTTCATGTTTTATTCCTGTTTCCCTTTTGTTCTCCAATAGGGGATTTTGGAGTTATGGCTAAGTAAGTTAAAAGACAGTGGCCAATGATTTTATTCTGGTTCTATTCTATTATAGCTAGTCCCATATTTGATCAAGAGACTCCTGTACATTTTCCCTAGAAGATTTGCTGGGCCTTCTCCCCTCCAGTGGGGATGCCTGCTTGAGTGGTTATTCCTCAGAGGTTGAGAGAAAGGGAGACCCTGCTGTATCCAGAGGAAGGGTAAGAAATACCAAATCCATATATATGAGTTCTTATTAATATCTTCATTAGCTAGCTCCAGATCTTTAACTTTAAAGCTTTAACTTTTAAGCTTTGAAACTGTAAGGCTTTAGGATCCTTTACAACATAAGTGAGAAGATTGCCATCATTGTCTTACCTCATTACAGAATCACAGAATTGTCATGGTTGGAAAAAATATCTAAGATAACCACATCTAATTGTCATTGCCTTAAGGTAATATTTTAATCATTGTTCTAGATCTAGTTTCCCACATAGTATAAAGCTTATTAATAAGTAAGCTGTTAGCACTCAATTAGCCTTTGTGTAACAGTTATCTGGTTATTTAGTTGTGTGTTCTGTTGTTAAGGTGCCTTATTGTTTTATTACCCTAGTACCCCAATATCCTAACATTTGCGTAATCTGATTTGTACCTTTTAGTCCAATTTTTAAGGTCTTTTAACTACTTACACTAAATCTTGTTTCTGTGCTTATACCCCTTGTCTGCTATCTTGTCTGGTAGAGGACAATTATTTATAGTGACAATGGCTAAAAATGGGGAATAGCTTTTCGATCGTGTTCTGTAGGATCTGGATCAGCTTGAATCAAACACCCAACACCTGGTGATGTGGGGAAGAAATATCAGTTTTATTGATCATGTCTGAACTTTATCATATGAGCACACTGAAAGGATTTAGTGCTAAAAATCCATCTCCTGATACACTGAGTTCGCTGTAAGATCAGGGATGGATTCTTCTGGGCTCAATCTCTTTTTCTGGCTGAGAAAGACTTTTTTGGATCACATTATGTGCCAGAAGGAAAGGTGGAAATGAGCATTCCTATTAGCAAGATATTTGGATCTCTGTTCCAGAGTGCTCGGCTACCATGTTGCCATCCATCCCTCAAAGTCCAGTGTAAACTGGATGCAGCCATCACAGCCCCCACTGCTAGTTATGGCTTAAACAGGAGGGGTAGCACACTTGCCACACTTGGCCACTCTAGTCGATCCACCATACCTTCACAGAGTAGAAGGATGGTCAAGTCTTGCCTCTGCGCCATAAATGGTGTGTTGTTAGTTTGTACACTCTTAGGTCCTCAGAAAGAAGATAGTGAAACACTCTATTTGTTATGTATTAATTCGTATGTTTGAGGTGGTCCTAAGTTGGGTGATTTGTTTTATCATGTTCCAGACCTTTATATACAACAATTATAAGCAATAACCATATCAAAGTTAGTCAACAAAATCACAGCTGGGTGATGCATTCAGTTAAACGCTCCTGTTGCTGTTGGTGACCACTGAAGAAGAGGTTCCCACCAATGGTGTTCTTCATGCTTCTTCACTCTTTACAAGTATTGCTGTATGTCTTCTTTATCATGATGAATGGGGATTAGAGTTTTGTGTCTATTGTTTCAGATGCATTCTAGTACTTGACACAGATCATTGTGTTGCAGTAGTTTCTTCACCGATGTAAGATTCATTCCAATGGAGGTAGGCAAAAAACTTAATATATAATCTGTTTGTAACAATTGAGAAGATGTAACAAGAGCTGAATAATTAGAATTGAATCGCATTCCGTGACTTTAGTAAAGTTACAAATACAATTATTTGTGTGATTGCTTGTATCTGCAGTTTCAGGAGTTTCATAGGGATGTATTTCAAAATGACAAACATTTTCTTCTGTGTCAAGACAAATGTCTTGGGCTTTGATGGTGTTATAAATCAATCCTTGTTGGTTCTGTACAACGCTTGCATTAACATCAATAGTTTGGCTTTTTTTTTCCATTTCATTTGGTCCACACTCTGTGTTCTATAGCCACATTGTGATGTAACCCTAACACAATGGATGGGTATATGGTGTATACTGAAGCACTGTGTATTGTTAAGACCAAAGCTGTGGCCTTATTGTTGATGTGGTCATAAGTAAAACTGACTAAATATCACCAGGATTGAAATTCCTTTTTCAAATTTAGTTGCATTATCCCAAATTTCAGTAGGTAAGGTGCCCTCTTCACCTTCTCTTATAACTGCTGCTACCATAGATTGCATCCACAGTTGAGCTTGGATACAACTAAGAGCTAGAGAAATATTATTTTGGACTACACTAAGTGCATCTACGATAAAATGGTAATCTTTCTCATTAGCTCTTTCCCAGTGAGGGAGTATATCAGGTAAGAGCCATTAGTTTTCAGTGCTAATAGAGAAGACTCCAAACGCTGTTCTAATTTGTCTAAATAACTTGCTGTTTTGTTTCTTTAAACGTGGTTGAGCTAAACAATACATTTATTACTTTTTGTTCATCAGAGCCAGTTTGGAACAGCTTGTAGTAAGCAGCGTATTCTGCAAATCCCCATTCAGCTATAATAATGTCACAGAAGTGTACTGGTCCCAGTGATTGATATGTTTAAAATTCTTCAGTTAAGAATTTTTACTGTCTTTTTATGTTCTAATTTCCTGGGCATTGCTGTTCTATAAGAATGGAATATGATAGAAAACCCAGGTACAGTCTGGCTTTTTCCAGCTGGAATCTCGATTTCTGCTTTATTTAGTGCTTGCTGTACCACTTCAGCTGCTTCCCCCACGTTTTCAGGGGAAGTTCTTCCAATCAGAATATCATCTACATATTGTTACTGTCTCACATCTATGGGGAGTGAGACTGTAGGAGTTCAGCAAGTGCGGCATGAGCCACTGTAGATGAATGTTTATACCCCTGTGGGAGTCTGTTAAAGGTATATTGTATTTCCTCCCAAGTAAATGCAAACTTCTCTTTATCCTTCTCCATCAAGACAACCATAAAGGACATGTGTTTCACATCTAGTATCACCATCCATGGGTGTGCAGCTGCTTGTAGAGTAGCTGTTAAGTTCACAACGTTTGGTACAGCACCTGTTAGTGGAGCTGTATTAGGATTCAGGTGCTGAAAATCAGTCGTTAAATATCACCTCCCATCTGGTTTCTGAGCTGGCCAGACAGATGAGTTATGCAGGGAGTGGGTTCTGGAGATAATTTGTATTTTCTCCAAATCAGCTATGACTTCAGAAATTCCACTTCATGGCACAGCAGAAATCAGATATTGCAGTATGCTAGTGATCTTCGAGTCAAGGAGTGCCAGGGGCTGTGCAGAGCACATGCACTGCTGTTGTCCCAAAAACTAGTGCGCTTTTTTACCCAGTGTGCACACCAATAACACATAGAGTCGAGGTATTAGTTGTTTAATTCCTTCATGTACACAGGGAGGGGTGCTAGGTAGTAATTCCACAAAGCTAGCACACCTGACGCTGAAAGGTTACTATAGTCATAATCATCATCATCTGTCTATTGACATATGCAACACTTACAATCTTTTATTTGTACTTACCTACCACTGGTTAAGATTTTCTTGGTCTCAATTTAAAGATACAGTACATATTAATTCTACTGTGCAAACTCAGTAGGTAAGGGTCTTCAAGCAGAGGTGGATGTGTGGTTTTTATATTATAATCAGCAAAATTCACTCCAGGGACACTATATTCGCTCACCTAAACAGTTCTACATGGTTCTTTGGGCTGATTGCCCAACTTAATTAGAAGTTCCTTTTCTAACGTCCAGTTGTTCCCTTATCTTATTGTTCAGCCTTAAATCAGTTTGCCTTAAATTAAATTGCTTATGCAGTCAAGCAATACACTAGCAATTACTGACTTAAACCTGCCTCATTTTGACTAATTCCTTTAAAGATTTCAACATCATTGCAGCCTCCCAATTCCTACTGGGGTTGGGATCAATGTCTGAGCCTAAGGACCACACACTGCCATTTGGCCAGCACCAGGTTAGTCCATTTAAAACACTGAAACCTAAGATATTTTTGTTATGATCTTGAATTGCAAAGTGTATAGTCAACATGCGTTTCTCACTGGGAGCCGTAAATTGACCGTGGCAGTTTGGCACACATGCCTGGCTCTGTTCACACCATTAATCTTAATCCTTTGCCATCTAGGACTCATGCCCGGCTTTTCAGCATCTTGCAGTGTTACTGTTGAAATATGTGCTCCTGTTCTTGACTTTCTGATGGGTATGGAACTCTTGGTATAGAACGCTAAACTTCACTTATGACTAGTTTTCCTACTATGATCTCATCATGGGGCTGTCTACAGAAACTTTTCTTTAACTTGTTATCCTGTATAGATCACTTATTAAGGTAGCTAGATCTCCATGTACGCTTGTTAATCAAGGTAAATTTACTTTATATGCAGACTTAGAGTCTTTCAGATGTTGCATTGATGTGATGTTTTTCCAAGTGTGGTTCCAAATAGCCCCATTATGTTATTTTTCTTGCATTCATTTGCAGTTTAGAGTTACCAGATTTTTTATGGTTCCTATCACACGACAATGGAAAATCCCTCTCTACATATGCATGTATATTTGGGTGTATGTGTTTCAAATTATTTTAAACTCTTTATTATTTATAACAATTTGCAGCAATATAATTAGTATGTGCTTATGTTTGCTTCTTTTGGGGTCTTCTTTTCAAAAGTTTTGAACCTTGTGTCCCAGGCTGATGTTCAACTCTGTGGAAAATTAGATCTGATTTGAAGTAAGCCTTCTGAAGTGGAAGAAAGGAGAAGGTGAAGAGCACCAAGACACCATATCTTAGTGTTCTCGTTGCATTGACTTCATTTCTAATGTAGACAAAACATCAATTAACACCACTTACTCTCTTGTAGATCCTAATGTTGTCCCGAAACTGTGTTCTACAGCCAGTGTGCCAAAGCTAGTAGACAAACAGAACTGAGATACTTGTTTTCTTCCAGGTCCGAGCAGAAAAGGGTGCTAGGCAATAATTCAAAAGTACACCTTTGGAGAAACGAGCAGGGTCTTGTATACAAAATAACAAGAAAGAAGAAACTTCACTAAAGTAAATGACTGGTCAGTCGTTGTCAGTCCTAACTTTACATATGAAAGTGTGAACCTGTATAATTCCATAGATTATTCTCTTGAAACCTATCACATCTTTTCCATGTTTTGAAAGTTCAGCCTTGAGAAAGGAAGTTCCATTCACTTGCCTTTTATTTGGTACTTACGTTGCTATAAGAACATGCAATGTGTTTTTGGGATAGATTATTCCTTTGGTGTAGCAGGGAGGACTGTATGCCTGCCAGTAATTTTGTTTACTAGATGAGATAATAAAAGACTGTGAGAATATTGTCTATGTATATACATTTTAGCATGTGTGAAACATTCTGGCAATGTATGCCATTTGGTTAACAGGGTGCAAAAGCTTCAGAGGGACAGATAGATGGGTAAACAGTTTATGGTGGAATAATTGTCTATTTAATCTCTGTTTAAATTGTTGGGCTGCTTGTTCTTTACACCTCATCTGACTGAGAACAATGTCCTATTTTGTACTATTTGTGCTGCTTTGATAACAGTGCCTCCCTAATTATCTTCAATGATAATGTGTATCCAGGAAAACACTGGGATTTTATTAGTTCCCATGAGAAACAAGTAAATCATAGATTCACTGTGTGACCTTGCCTCCCCACCTTGGTTTTCTTCTGTCGAAGCAGGACAGTTGACACTGTGCTTTGAGATAACTCATTTAAGGATGAACCGTATTCCTTGGCCTTTAGTAAGCTGCTTATATTCTGTCAAAAAAAGAGCTATTAAGTCATAAGAAAAGCCAGCCAAGACTATGGCTATCTCTAGCATTACAGGAGACATAAGTTCAGTGAAACAGGCCACTTCTGACACAGAGTGGTCCCACCAAGCCTTCGGACCCCTGTCTTTCCCCAGCAGATCAGCAAATGCTACCTGCAGGGCTCTTGCATGTGACTAAGAGCCACGTGTATACCCAGAAAGTGCAAAAATGAAACTCCTTTGGGGAAATGGATTCAAATCATGCCTACATGTTTGGCACCTCCGGGGTCCCGGGTAGCAAGTGCACAAGCTTAAGGTCCAAATTCCAAGTGTTTTATTTGACAGGAAATAAAATACAGGAACATGAAAGAAGCATACACATTTGCTACAAGCCCCTTGAGAATCATCCAATTTAAAGAAACTTACAGCAAAGGACAAGTGACTAAAGACTTAAGTCTCTGAGTGTTAGGAAGAGAGAAAGTGAGAACAAGAAGGAGCCAGCTTTACTTTCTTGTGAGTTAAGTGGAGAGAATTTATACCTGTCCTTGAGTTTGTGGTGAGTGGAGTCAAGGCTCCTGTTGTGGGATTTGGACATATCTGCTCCGCTTCCACCCTTCTTTTCTTCTGCTTCTCACTATTTCTTCACCTGTCTCTCTTTGGTTCTGTGGAGACCCCATATTTTTGTGAGAAAATTCTGTTGATTCTTACTGAGTCTTTTCAGACTCAGCTGTGTTAAAAGAAAGACAAAATGAGGCTCTTCACTTGAAAGCAGTGTTTGGGGCAGCACCAGCAGGAAATCACGGTTGCTATGAGTCTTGGGCTCAGCTAGGAAATGGTATGTGTTTGCTTCTCTTAGGAACTAAAGGGAGACATCAGAGAGCCATTACCTTGGAAAGTCCTGCCAGGGTAGGGGCATCAGCAGCTAACAGCTCTTTCTAGCTGCTCCAGGCACTTGTCCCAGTGAAGGAAACTGTCCTGGTTTGAGCCAGGATGAAGCCAATTTTTCTTTTTACTGATATTTTTTTTTTTCATTCAGTAAGCTTTCTTTTAACTAGCAACAGCGTGTTCTGCTAGGCTGATAAGACAGTGGAATGTTTTTCTAACTACCGAGGCTTCAAGGTCGCATCTTCACTCTGCCGGCTCAGACACTATGGGGAGATCTGTGACCCCCCCGTAGGAGGCTGAGATAGATGGACAGCAAAATTGGCCAAAGATATTCCATTCCATATATCTACGTAAGCTCAAAGGAAGATCAGAGATCAAAGAAGACAACTTCCTTCCTTCTTCTTCTTCTCTTCCGTCCATGGCTGGCGTCCAGGGAGGACTCTGTTCATCTGTCACCATTGACCCTTAGGCTCGAGATCTCCTGACCCCCATAACTCTCTGCT